>NW_027271963.1:600000-983444 GCF_040938485.1 Diadema antillarum | reverse complement strand
CTAGCAAGCATTCGCGCACTCAGTACGAGACGCCCATTGGCTAAAGCAGTTTTTCATTCTGCGCGCGTGCTAATGTAGGGAGAGGGGTGGGGGAGTGTGGAGGGGGGGGGGGGGTCGGATGATACACCCAGTATGGCTGCGCGCATGCCAAAAATACACATAGCGCGTCACAGAATCGGTCAATACGGCACTGTGTCGGTCTCGTGAACCTCTTTTGCGTAATGTCGGTCTCGTGAGTCTTGTATGCGTAGCGTCGGTCTCGTGGACCTTTTAAGCGTAGTGTCGGTCTCGTGGGCTTTGTTTGCTTACTGTCTGTCTCATGAGCCTTTTGTGCGTAGTGTCGGTCTCGTGAGCCGTAAATATAACTCCTGGGCTTATTTTACGGGGGCATCCCACGAGACCGACACCCACGAGTCATACGGTCCACGAGACCGACATCAATAATAGGTCCATGAGTCATACAGCCCACGAGTTATACGGCTCAGGAGTCATACAGCCCATGAGTTCGACACTACGCACAAAAGGCTCATGAGACCGACACTAAGCAAACATAGCCCACGAGACCGACACTAAGCAATAAAGGCTCATGAGACCGACACTAAGCAAAGAAAGCCCACGAGACCGACAGTAGGCAAAAAAGGTCCACGAGACCGACAATAAGCTAAAAAGGCTCACGAGACCGATACTAAGCAAAGAAAGCCCATGAGACCGACAGTAGGTAAAGAAGGCCCACGAGACCGACAGGATAAACGGCGCCATCTACATGTCAATCACCTGTACAGGGTGTTCCATAAACGGAAAAATAACATACTGGCGGGTGTAATTTCGTAACGCTATCAATTGAAAGATGGTGACCATCTGCATAATTATGAACGCCATCAAATACGTATTTCTACATACTTCTGGGGAGGGGGGGGGGGGCAAGTGTGTCAGGGAGCGACATTGCTATCAAGTAGAAAAATTGAATTGTATTCTTCATGCCCCCGCTCCCCCCCCCCCCAAAAAAAAAAAAAAAAGAATAGAAGAATTAGTATTCTTCATCCCCCTCCAAAAAAGAGACAAAAACACAAATGAATTTAACAGAGGACAATAACGATGTATGAATTAATTTTAGAGCATTGATAATGCCATCGTCCTATTTTTAATAGGCTTTCCCAGTTTTTAGCTAGAAAATGGACAAGATATAAATTTCACCTCTTCTCTTTCCCGATTCACTAGTTACTTATTCTATTTAGATATTCTACCCTCCTGCTTTGACGTTTTGCAGTAAGATCTATTTGTACTTTTCTCTGTAACTATGATGTAATTCTACTGATTGAAACGTTTTATGTCGCAGGGATTCACCTCAATCTTGTGGCTTGTGTTATTCTCTTCCGAACAGTACATTTTTTCGTGAAATACAATAGCTGTTTCATGGATGCATCTGGTTTTTTCCGAATCCCTAACGCTACCGTAATAGACGATTACGTTATTTTTTTTTTAAATTGATATTAAATCAACACCCTCGCAGGTTTATTGTAGAAAGATCTGTTACACACTTTTACTGTACTTTGTTTGTTTGTTTTTCACAAACACACACCCATGCAAACACAATCAAAGATCCTGATCATTTCGGTGGGGGGGGGGGGGGGGGGGCAACTGATGGGGTAACACCCTGCCGGAGATGGCAACTCTTCTCTTCCATCTCTCATATCTTCCTATGTGTCACGTGAGTGACTTTTTTTTTTCTCTGCTACTCTGACACCGAAATAATGGAAATTCAAACTGTTCGTATACAGTTATGTTCGAGTTTAATCTTTCAAGTCTTTGTAGCTTTCTCGTTCATAACAATACATTGAGCATAAAAGATAGTATGAAACAAATCACAAATACATAACTTAGGTTATCTTGGATGACCTGAACTGGTGATCCCCTCAGCTTGGCTCAGTCGTCATCGATGTCCGATACCCTCGTCATCGACCTCGGCACCGTCGCTTGGCTTGTCTTTTGGAAGCACCCTTGACTTGGCCACTCAGCTAGACGCTACCCTATTGGCGGTCTTCTCAGCTCCTCGGCCTTCACTAGTCCCTGCAACCACGCAGACTCCTGCCTTGACCCGGATGCCCGAGCTCAAGCGACGACGAGCAGGCAAATGGAGATCGAGCTCCGTACCAAAGTTCGGATCATAATTGTCCAAGTTCAATTTATAACGGCAGCTGGAGCTCGCATCTCACCGACGTGGAAAACCCCCAGAAGAACGACTGCTGCCTAAGCGGAGATCTATACTGGATGTCCGATTAAAGTGTTTCTCCCCGATCTTCTACATTACTCAGCTTTTTATTAGCTTCCCTAACCATAGATGTTCACACTAAAGTCCCTTACACTCCCTTACACTTGCTTTTTCATGCCTTTCCTGCACTAAAGAAATCATCCAATCATCATGCTTAAATGTAGCCCTATTGAAACTCTACACAATATGTCTAGCCATCGTCTGGACTGTTATTACTAGTCATAACATCTTTACTCATGAACTTGTGAACAATAAACTACAACCAACACCCTAATGACACTGACATAGCTGAGTCTCGACTGAGCTAGAGAACATTCCTAGCCACCACCTGGATGGGAGCTATTACATAACACCTCTATTCACTCAATTTCTATAGTCTGAATTAATACAAAATATTACAAACCGGGGATGCTGTTGCCATGCTATTTCTTTAACTTTTGCTTTGTCTCATTTCAGGTGACTGCCCTGTCTGAATTTGACTGATCTAGACATGCTGTTGCTATGCCAGTTTATTCTTTAACTTTTACTTTGTCCCATTTAACGTAAATTTCCAGACAGTCAGTCTCTTGCAGTTTGACCTAGTGGCTTTCTAGGACAACTTTAAAACCCTAATCTTTACAAATTCAAACAAGTTCGATTTCACTTCACTGGCAAAATCAAAAATAAATTTCTCTCCTGACACTATGCTATTATCAGGACACCCTATACAATTTATTGCTCTATAGGTGGCGCTGTTCATCCTGTCGGTCTCGTGGGCCTTCTTTGCTTAGAGTCGGTCTGGTGAACCTCTTCTGCGTCATGTCGGTCTCGTGAGCCTTGTATGCGTAGCGTCGGTCTCGTGGACCTTTTAAGCGTAGTGTCGGTCTCGTGGCTTTATTTGCTTACTGTCGGTCTTATGAGCCTTTTGTGCGTAGTGTCGGTCTCGTGAGCCGTATAACTCCTGGGCTTATCTTACTTGATGTCGAACTCGTGGGCTTTATTTACTCAGTGTCGAACTCGTGGGCTGTATAACTGGTGGGCTGTATGACTTGTGAGCTGTATGACTCGTGGGCTGTATGACTTATGAGCTGTATAACTTATGGGCTGTATGACTCGTGGGTGTCGGTCTCGTGACGTGCACCCCAATTTTCGCGCTTGCCCCGGGCGCCGTTTTCCCTAGATACGCCACTGGACACTTTTGACATAGAGAGAGGCATGCATTAATTACGGAAATGATTACTGTCCATGTGATTTTTTCGTTTCTCGTGCCTTTTCACGCAGGGTTTCATCGGCTGACAACTAACAAGGAAAAAAAAAAAGGCTTCAGCGCAATTTTCTGGTGCCACTATAATCCCCTTTCACTTTTTTTTCAAAAGGGGGGGGGGGGTTCTGCGGAACCTATTTTCATAAATTCATTGAAAAATTGCCACCCTTCCAAACACACACACACAAAAAAAAAAAATCCCCCTTTTTTCTTTAGACGCTAATAATAGTTTTTCCAAGTTCATGGAACGATTAAAGAATTTAATTTTTATTTTGTTTTGTTTCGTTTTGTTTCGTTTTGTTTTATCTTGCGTTTGCTAAATACATTCCTGGTTATTCTAGTGTGAAAATACAATTATGACAATATCGTGATACATGTCACCACTCCATGCATTTACGGTCATTATTTTGTCATTGCTGGTGAGCGGTATAACGAATTTCAGTTCCAGAAAATAGGTTCTCTCGCGTGATGCATACTTATGTACACATATTCATTCACTCATAAATACATTATTTCAACATCATTTAAATACCTCAACATAAAAGATTGCCATTTCTCAGACAGAAATTAAAAGGGACGGTTGAAAAAAAAACGAGAAAAAAAACAAACAAATTGACTATCCACCCCCCAAATGTATTGATACTTTTATTGAAAGCAATGTTACCAAAAAAAAAAAGCCAAAAACTCATAACTGACAAATCTTAAACATAAATACAATTCTGTATTATCTAATCTTTTGCAGATTAATACCATGAGGTATGCATACTTATGTACACATATTCATTCACTCATAAATACATTATTTCAACATCATTTAAATACCTCAACATAAAAGAAAAATAATGTCCACAATACTGGATATAAAAAACATACACAGAAATACAATTCAGCACTTCCTTCAATCTTTGACCTTTTGACCTTTGGCCCTTTTGGCAAAATTGGGTTATACATGTATACAACAAATTTAAAAAAAAAAAAATTAATTACGTAAATAAAGCCCACGAATTGGACATCAAGTAAAATAAGCCCACGAGTTATAAAGCCCATGAGTTCAACATTACGCACAAAAAGGCACACGAGACCGACACTACGCTTAAAGGCTCACGAGATTGACACTACGCAAAAGAGGCTCACGAGACCAACACTAGGCAAAGAAGGCCCACGAGACCGACATGATGAACAGCGCCACCTATAGACTAATTAATTGTATAGGGTGTCCAGATAATTTCATAAGGAAGATATGAGAGATGGAAAATAAGAGCTGCTGGGGTGTTACCTCGTCAGTTGCCCTCCCTCACCCCCTGAACCTTTCAGGATCTTTAATTGTGTTTGCGTGTGTCAGTGTTTATTAAAAAATAAACAAAATTCAGTAAAAGTGTGCATCATATCTTTCCACTTTGATTTCAAAAATGTCAAAACACCCTCGTATCAACCAACTATAAAAATATCCAGCTGTGAAATGAAGTTTACAAGAAAATATTTCACAAAATGTTCAATGTTGCAGTGCACACCTGTTTTAAAAGAACACTCACACACGCAAACGCAATTAAAGATCTTGAAAGTTTCAGGGGGTGAGGGAGGGCAACTGAAGGGGTAACATCCTAGCAACTCTCCTTCTCCATCTCTCATATCTTCCTTATGCCATTATCTGGACACCGACCCTACATAATTCACCGGTCTATAGGTGGCTCTGTTTATCCTGTCGGTCTCGTGGGCCTTCTTGCGTAGTGTCGGTCTCGGGAGCTTTGTTTGCGAACTGTATAGGTTTTGTGAGCCTTTTAAGGGTATGGATAGAGTCTGTCTCGTGGACGTTGTTTGTGTAGTGTTGGTCTCGTGAGCCTTTAATGCGAAGTGTTGAACTCCAGGCCCGTAGCCAGGATTTTTCAAGGGGGGGTGCGGTCACTAAAAAAAAACGGACCTTCGGTACCAATACCAATGATGACACACACACACACACACACACACACACACACACAATTATATATATATATATATATATATATATTCTTTGGACGACCGAACTACAAAAGTTGTATAAGAATTTGCGCGCGAAGCGCGCCGCAAATTGTGAATGTTGACTGTTTTAATGACGTTTTAAAGTCTCGAGGAAATTTGTATTTTTGTCTGTTGCATGCAATCGCGTTACGGTATTTCATCTAGGAAATAGTAAAAACTCATCTTGCCAGGAAGTTGCAAAGTTTAATTGTGTTCGAGACTCTGCGCGCGTAGCGCGCCGCAAAATTGAGAATAGTGATTTTCCTGGTGTTGTTTTAACTTTTATTTTTTCTATTGTATACCCGCGTTAGCAGGCCTGAAGCCAGGATTTTTAAAGGAAGGGGGGATTGCGTTGATTAACAAAACGGTCCTTTGATACTGTCCCGGGAGGGGTAGCGACAATTAAAAGGTGGACACCATGCTCATACATGGACTTTCAAAATGCCCCCTAAACGAGTATTGATCATATGATTTTTTCGGGCCTTAAAAACAAGTATTCCTTAAATGTTTCCTGCACCCTAAAGAAGTACTTCATCATGATTGAACAATATACCATTTTCCCAAATTTCGGCCTTTTTGATACCCTTTGATCATTGATACGCTCGTACATCACACTTTCCATCTAATCCGTGAGAAAAAACGACCCCTATTGCGCGTTTTCTTTAGCGAGTATGGTCACGGTGTCCACCTTTCAGTTGGAGTTTTCCATCCCATTGGATGCTGTTTGGAAGATGAAACATTCACTTTACTATACAGTATATCAGCCGTTGGTATGCGAGTTTGTCAAAAACGAAAATAAATAAGAAAACTTTTTAAAAAAATTTATTGTAAATGTGAACCATTTATATTTTGCCTCCTTGTGGTAGGATATTTCCAGCATTTCCGAACTTTCAAATAATCATTTTAGATTTGATAATATTAAAGGTAGTAGATCCGATTCGCAAACATCTCCAATATCAGTCAAATGTCATATTAACCATCATGCTAAGAAGGTTTTCTTTGTGAAATTTGGAGGTCAGTGAAATTCAAAAATTAAACATCCGTTAGCCATTGGAAGAAGTTGAGTGCAAATTCAGACCTCAGGCTTAGTGCTCAGATGTTTTCCTATTTGATTTGATCTGTCTTACTGTGCACACTGGAATGGTTATTTCTTATCTATTAAATTATAGTAGCATATTTGGTTACTAGCTGTCTCTAGGCATTTTCGAATTTGGGCTGCAAAGAGATCCACTACCTTTAAGTTAGAAGAGAGATAAGTAAATAATGATAAAATAAACAAACAACAAAGAAAGAGTTTCTTTTGTAATACTATCTGACAAACTTTTTACTTTACCATTTTACTTCATAGCTCAGCACTTTTCATTCTCTCTCATAACCTTTTACCCATTACATTTCAATGAAATACAACTAAAATGAGTTTGCGTGCCTGCATAATACTCTTTGGAAATTATAAGTGAAAATGTTCTTAGGTTTTGGCTCACTTTAAAATGAGAACCAATAGAACTGTCACAACATGAGAAAATGTATAAGTAATAATCAACACTACATTTCCGAATTTGGCCTGCAAAGAAATCCGCTACCTGTAAGTTAGAAAAGAGATTAGTAAATAATGATAAAATAAACAACAAAAAAGAATGAGTTTCTACCGCCGTATCCAGAACAGAGCCTGAAACGGTGCAGGCTCAAGAAATCGTTTGTACTGTAAAAAGCATTAGATTATGCACGGAGATCGTACAGTTACTTGATAGATGATCTTTTCTCGAATGTTGGTACTAGCAAAAGGGCTAGAAAAAGCAGCTATTATAATTCGTTAGGCATGCATAATGGCCCAATGAGTGTTACAAGAGAACTGGAGTAAGACAGGCCTTTCATTTTGTTTTGTCTCTCCTGATCGTTCGTAAGAAATGCTAACTCATGACCACCTTTTCACAATTTGATTGGAGCATGCATTCATAATGGAAAATAGTTGACATAATAATCTATCCCCAGGCATTATCATGCCAACATGTACTTATATATACATGTATACTATATCTTTGTGAGACGTAGATATAAAATGTCTCAGGTTTTCGATTATAGTAATTTCGAGGAAATTTCTTTAATTTTTATCATATATGTAAACTTGAGGCTATTAGATTTTCATCCACTTACCTCTGTTCCTGTGAAAAAATGCAAGTGTCAACCTCAATGTCATCCACGAATCGCACGTACTCGGGCGGCCAGTGGAAAAAAAACACCGGTCACACGCGTCAAGGGCCATGGCATGCAGTGCCAATATAATGATAGCTCGCACAAATTAGGTGATACATAACATTTGTGTTTGTGTGCATGGGGACGATCCGATGGTTCATACAACAAAAGGGTTTCGTACAATTATTTTTAACATTGTTAAACGTACTCTTCCACATTTACGTAGCATATAATATGTCTTTATATTTATTTGGATTGTTATCTTGAGAATTGCTAAAAACCGTTATTATGAAAAAGTGGACCTTTCAGAATTTGGGGGGGGGGGGTGCGTACGCACCCGACGCACCCCCCCCCCCCCCCCCCTGGCTACGGGCCTGACTATCCCACACAATAAAAGTCAACCAACCTATCTAAATGCACATAACCATACACTGACCCATATTCTAAACACAACAGCAACACTAAAATGATCATGAGACTTAATGATTTAAGCTAGCTAAATCAGCTAACACACATATTACATTGACATGTTTGTATACTAACATGAAATGACTCACTAACTTCTAACAATTCCACCAACTGTTCTTCTTAATTCAAGCTGTAAATTAATACAAATTTCAGTCTCTCATGTGGTATGATTACTACAATCATAATACTACAATAATAAGGCGCATTTCAGCTTTCATTATATTACACAATGCTTATGGAAGAAATAATGAATCTAATGTGAAACTTACCAATTGGGGCCTGTAAACAGTCTGTAGTAACTAACTGAAAAGCAGTCACTTGCTGGCTTGAGAGCTTCAACACAGAACACCTCTCTCATCCAAACTGAACATTAAACTGATTCTTTGGCTCAAAATGCCCAAGCTATATACTACCAAGCTATACTACCAAGGACCTTTTATATCATACCCCAGAGACAAAGACAGGGGGTGTGAGTCATGGCTCGGAACTTGACCATGAATGGGAACATTGTTTACGGGCAGGGGTTGGTGGTCAATAAGAGCTGGACAGAATGTTTAGTCTAGCCAAACCCATGAATGGGGAGGTGAAACTATAACATGGGATTATCACTGCTGGCAATGCTTGCTCAGAGGTAGAGTTTCCCACAGTATGATCCTACATACTCTGTACAGTGTGCATGCAATGCACTATATTAAAGGTGCAGACTACTGCAAAGCATTAAATCAAAACATAGTATTCACTGCATACTCCTGCAGTGACACCCACATATCGAATTGTGATTACAGTGATTTTCAAATGTAAGTTCATTGACTTTTTGACTGTTGACGTAGTCGGACTTCACCAATATTAACACTTGACAGCCATCTTTAGATGATCTGAGGAGTGAATTTGGTGGTCATATAGCTCAAAAGTGTGGAAAGTTATTGAAAGATCACCATAATACTATGTCGACAGTGCTTACCAGGTGAGATAAAGATAGAGCACGAAATGACATTCTAGAATTTGACAATGACCTACAACATTTGACCTTGAACGCTTGCACCCACAAGGTGGTCCAATCGTACATACATATGCAAAGTTTCATTTGGATACCTCAAACAGTACTTAAAGGGGAATGAAACCCAAATGTACTCTTGGATTGGAGCAATATCATGAGAACACATCAGTGCAAATGAAAAATCCTATATGATCCAATGCATGTTATACATTTTTAAAGTTTCAGTGCCACTTTCACGTATGGAAACGCATATGAAGAAAATATCAAGGGAATTCCATAAAATCTAATTCTTAATGAAAAGTACAAATTACCTCGACTTATTTGTCGTTGCCATATATGTTAAGGGTAATATTACCCCCCCCCCCGCTTTCTGAAACAAGTATGTCAAGTGCTCCTTTTGTAATGCTTGCAAAGTGAAACTATGCCTATTTCTTTACATTTCTTTATATTATCATTTTCCATGGTTGACGTCAAAGATGTAGCTTTCTCATCTAGTGATGGCGGCACTGAAACTCCAAAAAAAAAAAGAAGAAATATAGCTCTTCAACGGATTTTCCGATATGCCTCAATTTTTCATAATGTGTTCAAGTGCTAAAGTAATCTTCCTGCATTAACTAGTCCACTTGTATATTTTCATTCCATTTCCCTTCATGATACATTGTTACCATAATCGATTACAGACTGATGTACGGACTGATGGACAACCTGAAAAACATCATGCCTCTTGCGACAATTCCTGGCGAAGTCATGAAAAAGAAATTATACACCATAAAAAACTTTAGGCTGGGAAATTATCAAGACAATTATTTAGCAATATTGTTAATGAAATGCCGTAGTTTTTTTTTACCTTTTTTTTTGTGAGAGTTGCCTGTTCAGATCAAGGCTTGCTATGTGCTGCTGAAGAATGCATCGAGGGTTTCTGCCTTGCCTGGGATACTCAACGCCACAAAGCATAGAAGGCCGCAAACATTGTAGCGAATGCAGACACGATACAGGAATTCGGGCAGATTTCACAACCATCCAGCCAAATAGTGATGTCACTAGTGCGCAGCATTTTTCACTTAGTGAAGATTGTGGGATTTAGTCCTGCCAGGTTCTGAAAGAGATTTTGGCATGAATAAATGATGACTGAATAAAATTTCGAAGGTAATAGGTCGTTTACACTACACAGTTTTGTTGCTTACATAACTAACAGGTCGCAACTATGAGCAGAAAATGGAAAGCTAAGTTTTGATATTGGTATACAGATCCGGTCGGATAGATTTATTTTAGCTATCTGTCATAGAAGTAAAACATAACTAGAACCGGAATTTGTCAACACTGACAAATTAGGTGATCCGATCTCTTCGAAAATCAATGGTTTGAGTCCTGATCCCAATAGGCATGACCATACCGGTTTCATTTGTGTCGAGGAGGCATTGGCCGTGTGATGTTTGGATTCTCATTTAGAAAAGGAAGTCAGACTTGCCATCTTTGGTACCGAATTCCGTATCCACTAACGAAGATACAGAATGAAGTATATTTGACCTTTGACCCCACTTTGCACACCCAAGATGGCATCTGAGCAAATAGTGGTTATTTAGTGAAGTGATTATTGTAACATGCCCTTTGCGTGTGCAAAATATGGGAAAGACAGGACATGTATTCACCAAGATACAGGATGAACAATTTGTGACCTTTGACCCTAATTTACCTACCCAAGATGGTGTCCGATCAAGTAGTTGTTATTTTATGAAATAATGTACGTGACATGAACTAAATGTGTGCAAAATATGGGGGTGATAAAGGCTTTTTTCTTGAGTTATTGCAAAGAAAGTTTCAGAAAAAAAATATCATAAAACATCGAAGATAAGCTTTAATTTCAACCAAGTTTTTTGACATAATGCCGACGTCGTATGAAGAAACGAATTGCACATTACGATAGCCCAAAGTCTCAGCTACAACATATTAAAATCTGGGAGAAATTCACCGAAGGGTAAGTGAGCTAGTTCTCGATAAAGACAACCATGTCAATTTTCACATCCAGAAAAATTCCCTCCCATAGTGATAACACGTCATGACGAAGATAGAGAAAAAAAGTACATATGACCTTTGACCCCACTTTGCACAGACAAGATGGCATCTGAGCAAAAAGTGGTTATTTTGTTAAATGATTCTTGTAACGTGGTTTTTGCGTGTGCAAAATATGGAAAAGATAGGACATGTATTCACTAAGATACAAGATAAAACATTTATGACTTTTGACCCTAATTTACATACCCAAGATGGTGTCTGATCAAGTAGTTGTTATTTTATGAAATAATGTACGTGACATGAACTAAACATGTGCAAAATATTGGGCTGATAGAGCTTGTTTTTCTTGAGTTATTGCAAAGAAAGTTGCAAAAAGAAAGGAATATCTCAATACATCGAAGATAAGCTTTAATTTCAACCAAGTTTTGCGACGTGATTCCGACATCAAATGAAAAAATGGAGGGCATTATACGATAGCCCAAAGTCTCAGCTACAACATATTAAAATCTGGGAGAAATTCACCGAAGCATAAGGGAGCTAGTGCTCGATCAAGATAGTCATGTCAATTTTCATTTCCAGAAAAACTGCACTCCCATAGAGATAACACGTAAACTGGTCAAATTTGACAAGATTACTTTTAATCCATTTTTATGAGGTGATGCCGTCATCCAATCAAAATGTTGTTACCACATTGATAAAAGAATATTTAACAAGCTACATCATACTGAAATCTGGGTGAAAATTGGCAAAGGATTAGTGCGATACGCTCGAGTGAACTTGAAACTTGATGACGTCATTTTGAAAATTTACTTTTTTTTATTTCATTAAGAAATTTGATATCTTTTCATCAATTTTCCAGCATTGCCAACCCATGGAATGACATGTACAACTCATCAGCTTTCAAAATATGTAAAGAAAATGGGGGGTCAACGTCCATCCTGACGAGTAAAATCGGATTTAAAATTGGCGGTTTTTTGGCATTGTTGCACTGTATATCGCCATTGACGCGCGCGCGGAATTTCAACTTTGACGGGCCCGTATGACGTCATATTGAGTCAGATTGACTTGAAACTTAGTAGAAATATTCCTCGATATTTCAGACATCCGATTCACGTGAAAAAACGGGAAGTTTCTAATGCATATGAGCTGAGCATGCGTATATGTGCGCGCGCGTACGCGTCCGTCCAATTTTTTCAATTTTTCAAAAAATGCTTCAAATGGTCTGAAACGTATGCAAAAAAAAATTTGAGCTCGATTGGAGCATAAAAACATTTCAACGCGCGCGTACGCGCACGTTTTAACGATGCGATGAATTCTGAAAACATGAGTAGAATTCCCTTGAATTGAAATTTACGTGACGTCAATTTCATTGAAAAATTCCATTCCATTAATGAGATATGATTGAAAATGTGTTTTCATATAATGAAGTCATAGTGACGTCACGGTCGACTGATCACTACGATTTTACTTGACCCGTCGTCTTTAGGATATGATACATATATGGTATAATTTTGAAATTGATAGGAAGAGGACTTTCTGAGCTAACCGATACACAAATTTTGTCCAGAAATAAAGAAGAAGAAGGAAAACTAGAGATTGTAATTTGTCATCACTGACAAATTAAGGTGATCCGATTTTTTTTTTAATCAATGATTCGAGTCCTGATCGTAATAGGCATGACAATACAAGTTTCATCTGTGTTTAGAGACATTGGCCGTGTGAGGTTTGGATTCTCATTTAGAAAAGGGAGTCATATCTGCCATCTTTGGTACCAATTCTGTATACACTGAATAACGAAGATACAGCAACGAATACATATGACCTTTGACCCACCTTTACACTCCCAAGATGGCATCTGAGGAAAAAGTGGTTATTTTGTGAAATGATTCTTGCGACATCGTCTATATTCGTGTGCAAAATATGGCAAAGATAGGACAGGTATTCACCAAGATGCAAAATGCAAAGTCTTAGGTACAACATAAAATCTGGGAGAAATTCACCGAAGGGTAAGTGAGAGCTAGTGCTCGATAAAGAAAAGCATGTCGATTTTCACATTAAAAAAAAATCCCTCCCATAGAGATAACACGTCATAACGAAAATACAGAAAGAAGTACATATGACCTTTGACCTCACTTTGCACACCCAAGATGGCGTCTGAGCAAAAAGTGGTTATTTTGTGAAATGATCCTTGTTACATGGTCTTTGTGTGTGCAAAATATGGGAAAGATAGGACATGTATTCACCAAGATACAGGATGAAACATTTATGACCTTTGACCCTAATTTACATACCCAAGATGGTGTCTGATCAAGTAGTTGTTATTTTATGAAATAATGTACGTGACATGAACTAAACATGTGCAAAATATGGGATTGATAGCCATTGTTGTTGTTCATCTATTGCACAGAAAGTAGTAGAAAGAAAGAAAAATAAAGAAAAAAATATGTTATTTTATAGAAATTTGAAGGAGAAACATAAAAAAATCAGAAAAAGATAAAGTTAGGAAGGGAGATTAAGACTAACTAAAGAAAAAGAAGAAAAAAAGTGTTTAAAAAATGAAAAAAAAATATTGGCAGGGGTGAGCCTCGAACCAGGGACCTTAGGATTACGAGTCGGATGCGCTATGCAATGACCTATTTCATGCTCCATAGGCCCTGTGTATTAAGCAAAATGACGCTGCATCGAAGCCACGTGCCATTTTCAACCAAGTTTTTCGACGTGATGCCGACGTCGTATGAAAAAATGAAGGGCACATTCACGATAGCCCAAAGTCTCAGCTACAACATACTAAAATCTGGGAAAAATTCACCGAAGCAAAAGTGAGCTAGTGCTCGAAAAAGAGAGTCATGTCAATTTTCACTGCCAGAAAAACTGCTCTCCCATAGAGATAACACGTAAACTGGTCAAATTCTACAAGGATACATTCAATCCATTTTTACGAGGCGATGACGTCATCCAATCAAAATGTTGTTTTTACATTAATGAAAGAACATTTCATAAGCTACAACATACTGAAATATGGGAGAAAATTGGCAGAGGATAAGTGAGATACGCTCGAGTAAACTTGTAATTTGATGACGTCATTTTGAAAATTTACTTTTTTTACTTTATTAAGAAATTTGATATCTTTTAATCATTTTGTCAGCATTGCCTACCCATGAAATGACATGTACAACTCATCAGCTTTCAATATATGTAAAGAAAATGGGGGGTCACCGTCCATCCTGACGAGTAAAATCGGATTTAAAATTGGCAGTTTTTTGGCATAGTTGCACTGTATATCGCCATTGACGCGCGCGCGGAATTTCAACTTTGACGGCCCCGTATGACGTCATATTGAGTCGGATTGACTTGAAACGTGGTATAAATATTCCTTGACATTTCAGACATGCGATCAAAGTGAAAAAACTGGAAATTTCAATTGCATATGAGCTGTGCGTGCGTATATGCGCGCGCGCGTACGCGTCCGTCCGATTTTTTCAATTTTTCAAAAAATGCTCCAAATGGTCTGAAACGTGTGCAAAAAAATTTTGAGCTCGATTGGAGCATACAAATATTTCAACGCGCGCGTACGCGCACGTTTTAAGAGAAAATATGAATTTTGAGAACATGAGTAGAATGCGCATAACTTTAAATATATGTGACGTAAATTTCATTGAAAAATTCTATTTCATTAATGAGATATGATTGAGAATGTGTTTTCATATAATGACGTCATAGTGACGTCACGGTCGACTGATCACTTTGATTTTAGTTCGATTGCCGTCTTTGGGAGACGATACATATATGGTATAATTTTGAAATTGATAGGAGGAGCACTTTCTGAGCTAATCGATACACAACTTTTGAGGAGAAATAAAGAAGAAGACTAGAGATTGTAATTTGTCATCACTGACAAATTAAGGTGATCCGATTTTTTTTTAATCAATGATTCGAGTCCTGATCGTAATAGGCATGACAATACAAGTTTCATCTGTGTTTAGAGAAATTGGCCGTGTGAGGTTTGGATTCTCATTTAGAAAAGGGAGTCATATCTGCCATCTTTGGTACCAATTCTGTATACACTGAATAACGAAGATACAGCAACGAATACATATGACCTTTGACCCACCTTTACACTCCCAAGATGGCATCTGAGGAAAAAGTGGTTATTTTGTGAAATGATTCTTGCGACATCGTCTATATTCGTGTGCAAAATATGGCAAAGATAGGACAGGTATTCACCAAGATGCAAAATGCAAAGTCTTAGGTACAACATAAAATCTGGGAGAAATTCACCGAAGGGTAAGTGAGAGCTAGTGCTCGATAAAGAAAAGCATGTCGATTTTCACATTAAAAAAAAATCCCTCCCATAGAGATAACACGTCATAACGAAAATACAGAAAGAAGTACATATGACCTTTGACCTCACTTTGCACACCCAAGATGGCGTCTGAGCAAAAAGTGGTTATTTTGTGAAATGATCCTTGTTACATGGTCTTTGTGTGTGCAAAATATGGGAAAGATAGGACATGTATTCACCAAGATACAGGATGAAACATTTATGACCTTTGACCCTAATTTACATACCCAAGATGGTGTCTGATCAAGTAGTTGTTATTTTATGAAATAATGTACGTGACATGAACTAAACATGTGCAAAATATGGGATTGATAGCCATTGTTGTTGTTCATCTATTGCACAGAAAGTAGTAGAAAGAAAGAAAAATAAAGAAAAAACTAGAGATTGTAATTTGTCATCACTGACAAATTAAGGTGATCCGATTTTTTTTATCAATGATTCGAGTCCTGATCGCAATAGGCATGACCATACAAGTTTCATCTCTGTTTAGAGACATTGGCCGTGTGATGTTTGCATTCTCATTTAGAAAAGGGAGTCATATCTGCCATCTTTGGTACCAAATTCTGTATACACTGAATAACGAAGATACAGCAATGAATACATATGACCTTTGACCCACCTTTGCACTCCCAAGATTGCATCTGATGAAATAGTGGTTATTTTGTGAAATGATTCTCGCGACATCGTCTATACGTGTGAAAAATATGGGAAAGATAGGACAGGTATTCACTAAGATACAAGATGAAACATTTATGACCTTTGACCCTAATTTACATACCCAAGACGTTGTCCGATCTAGTAGTTGTTATTTTATGAAATAATGTACGAGACATGAACTAAACATGTGCAAAATATGGGGGTGATAGGGCGTGTTTTTCTTGAGTTATTGCAAAGAAAGTTGCAGAAAGAAAGAAATGTCTCAATACATAGAAGATAAGCTTTAATTTCAACCAATTTTTTATCGTCATCCCGACATCGTATGAAAAAACAAAGGAAACAAAACGATAGCGCAAAGTCTCAGCTACAACATATTAAAATCTGGGAGAAATTCACCGAAGGGTAAGTGAGCTAGTGCTCGATAAAGACAATCATGTCAATTTTCACATTAAAGAAAATTCCCTCCCATAGAGATAACACGTCATAACGAAGATACAAAAAGAAGTACATATGACCTTTGACCTCAATTTGTACAGACAAGATGGCATCTGAGTAAAAAGTGGTTATTTTGTGAAATGATCCTTGTAACATGGTCTTTGCGTATGCAAAATATGGGAAAGATAGGACATGTATTCACTAAGATACAGGGTGAAACACTTATGACCTTTGACCCTAATTTACATACCCAAGATGGTGTCCGATCAAGTAGTTGTTATCTTATGAAATAATTCACGTGACATGAACTAAACATGTGCAAAATATAGAAGTGATAGAGGCCGTTTTTCTTGAGTTATTGCAAAGAAAGTTGCAGAAAGAAAGAAATATCTCAATACATCGAAGATAAGCCTGAATTTCAACCCAATTTTTTGACGTGATTCTGACATCGTATGAAAAAACAAAGGGCACACTTACGGTAGCGTAAAGTCTCAGCTACAACATATTAAAATCTGGGAGAAATTTACCGAAGCTTAAGTGAGCTAGTGCTCGATAAAGATAGTCATGTCAATTTTCATTTCCAGAAAAACTGCACTCCCATAGAGATAACACGTAAACTGGTCAAATTTGACAAGATTACTTTTAATCCATTTTTACGAGGTGATACCGTAATCCAATCAAAATATTGTAATTTTATGTTTGAAAGAACATTAAATAAGCTACATCATACTGAAATCTGGGTGAAAATTGACAAAGGACTAGTGAGATATGCTCGAATGAACTTGAAATTTGATGACGTCATTTTGAAAATTTACTTTTTTTACTTTATTAAGAAATTTGATATCTTTTAATCATTTTGTCAGCATTGCCACCCCATGAAATGACATGTACAACTCATCAGCTTTCAAAATATGTACAGAAAATGGGGGGTCACCGTCCATCCTGACGAGTAAAATCGGATTTAAAATTGGCAGTTTTTTGGCATAGTTGCACTGTATATCGCCATTGACGCGCGCGCGGAATTTCAACTTTGACGGGCCCGTATGACGTCATATTGAGTCGGATTGATTTGAAACTTGGTATAAATATTCCTTAACATTTCAGACATCCGATCAAAGTGAAAAAACTGGAAATTTCAATTGCACATGAGCTGTGCGTGCGTATATGCGCGCGCGCGTACGCGTCCGTCCGATTTTTTCAATTTTTCAAAAAATGCTCCAAATGGTCTGAAACGTGTGCAAAAAATTTTTGAGCTCGATTGGAGCATACAAATATTTCAACGCGCGCGTACGCGCACGTTTTAAGAGAAAATATGAATTTTGAGAACATGAGTAGAATGCTCATAATTTGAAATATATGTGACGTAAATTTCATTGAAAAATTTCATTCCATTAATGAGATATGATTGAGAATGTGTTTTCATATAATGACGTCATTGTGACGTCACGGTCCACTGATCACAATGATACATTAGATTTGTCGTCTTTAGGACATGATGCATACATGGTATAATTTTGAAATTGATAGGCAGCGGACTTTCTGAGCTAACCTCTGCACAACTTTTGCGGAGAAATAAAGAAAGAAAGAAGAAGAAAGAATCCGTACAGATACAGAAGGTGATCCGAAGGATACTCGGATCACCTAAAAAACAAAGAATCCGTACAGATACAGAAGGTGATCCGAGAGGATACTCGGATCACCTAACAAAGAATCAGTACAGATACAAAAGGTGATCCGAGAGGATACTCGGATCACCTAATAATGTTGCAAAGGAATATTCCTCGTATAATTTCTAGTCACAAAGCAGATGGAATTCCCGTCTCCCATTAAAAAAAAAATGCAGCACTCACTTTGGGCCGAATGCATAAACGCTAGCAATTGCTTGTGCTAGCCTTTTACTCGAATCCGTATGCATAAAAACAAGCAATTGCTTGTGCTAGCCTTTTACTCGAATCCGTATGCATAAAAACAAGCAATTGCTTGCGAGCAGAAGCTTTTGCTAGCAAGCACAAGCAATTGCTTGCTGTCCGCAAGCAATTGCTTAGAGACCAAGCATTTGCTTAAAAACGTATGCATAAAACATTCCTTTTGCTAGTTCTTGCTAGCAATTGCTTACGATTTTCCAAGCTCTGTAAAATGAGCTTGAGCTTTTGCTTAACCTGAAGGTACCCTTTTAAGTATCCTTTTCATATTTATGAAAGAAAGACCACACTTGTGAAGGAGTGGTATAAATCTACAAGAAATTACTCATAAGTGGTGTAAGAAACTTTTTCATTTCAACAACGGGAATTTCCAGTGGTTAGCACGCAAAATGTGATGAAAAACAGGTAGGATGTCTGACTTCGGTGGAGAGCAAGGAGACCTCTCTCCGCGTGCGATCTGGCAGATCCGGGCTACTATAAGCTGCAGTGATGGGAATCAGCCAGTAATACGTGTGTGTGTGTGTATAGATGTGTGTGTATGTGCCTGTGTGTGCATTTCATAGCTCTTCTGCTATGTCAGGAAATGTTTCCACACAGACATGCCCTTTCAAATACATGCTGCCACACTCGCCTTTGTTCTTGTGTTCGCACAGGCGTGGCGTCCCTTTTGTTGAAAACGCAAGCAATTGCTTGTGCGGGACAAGCAAAAGGTATTAGCATTTATACAAAAGGTTATGCATATGGATTTAAGCAATTGCTTGAGCTAGACATTTTGCTTGAATTTTGCTTGAAGCAATTGTAGTCTGGGTGCCAGAGGCTGAACCTTGTTTTACCGTCCACCCAATGTTTTTTGATGGTTTTACCCTATTTCGGGGGTGCTGAATCCGAATCCGGATGATGCAACTCTTGCATCCTTGAGGGTTTTGAGATATTCAAGATGGCCGCCAAGATGGCCGCCAAAACCGGAAATTCCCACGTATTTCCTTCTAAATGGTGAGATATTGAAAACAAGTGATGGTTTTACCCTATTTCGGGGGTGCTGAATCCGAATCCGGATGATGCAACTCTTGCATCCTTGAGGGTTTTGAGATATTCAAGATGGCTGCCAAGATGGCCGCCAAAACCGAAAATTCCCACGTATTTCTTTCTAAATGGTGTGAAATTGAAAAGAATTGATGATTCTCCCTATTTGGAAGGTGCTGAATCCGAATCTGGATGATGCAACTCTTGCATCCATGGAGTTTTTGAGATATTCAAGATGGCCGCCAAAATGGCCGCCAATTAAAACCGGAAATTCCCTTGTATTTCCTTCTAAATGTTGAGAAATTAAAAACAATTGATGGTTTTACCCTATTTCGAGGGTGCTGAATCCGAATCTGGATGATGCAACTCTTGCATCCATGAAGTTTTAGAGATATTCAAGATGGCCGCCAAAATGGCCGCCAATTAAAACCGGAAATTCCCATGTATTTCCTTCTAAATGTTGAGAAATTGAAAATAATTGATGGTTTTACCCTATTTCGAGGGTGCTGAATCCGAATCTGGATGATGCAACTCTTGCATCCATGAAGTTTTAGAGATATTCAAGATGGCCGCCAAAATGGCCTCCAATTAAAACCGGAATTCCCTCGTATTTCCTTCTAAAAGGTGAGATGTTGAAAACAATTGATGGTTTTACCCCAGTTCGAGGGTGGTGAATCCGAATCTGGATGATGCAACTCTTGCATCCATGAAGTTTTAGAGATATTCAAGATGGCCGCCAAAATGGCCACCAAAACCGAAAATTCCCACGTATTTCCTTCTAAATGGTGAGAAATTGAAAACAATTGATTTTTTTTACCCTATTTCGAGGGTGCTGAATCAGAATCTAGATGGTGCAACTCCTGCATTGTTGAAGATTTTGAGATAGTCAATATGGCCGTTAAAATGGCCGCCCAAAACGGAAGTTCCCATGTATTTCCTTCTAAATGGTGACAATTTGAAAGCAATTGGTGGTTTTTATCTTATTTTGAGTGTGCTGAATCCGAAGCTCAGGATACAACTCTTGCATCCTTAAGGGTCTTGAGATGATAAAGATGGTCGCCAAAAATGACCGCGAAAAACGGAAATTCATATGTAGACCCCCTATTTCCTTCTAAGTTGTGTAAAATATAAAACAGTTGGTGGTTTTACACTATTTTGAGTTTGCTGAATTTGAAGCTCCAGTATACAGCTCTTACTTCCTTGAGGGTTTTGAGATAATAAAGATGGCCGCCAGAATGGCCCCTAAATGGCCGTCAAAAACGAAAATTTCCATGTGAGCCCTATATTACCTTCTAATTGGTATGAAATTGAAAACAAGTGGCGGTTTCACTCTATTTCGAGGGTGCTGAATCCGAACCTGGTTGATGCAACTTTCATGTTCTTTTTTAAGGGTTTTGAGATGTCCAAGATGACCGCCAAAATAACTGTCAAAAATTGGTAAATTTTAGGCCCTATTCAGCACCCTCGAAACTTGGTTGTTGAAATTCGTCCATTCTTTAGGGTTTTTAGACGTCCAAGATGACAGCCAAAATAAGTGGCAGAAATTCCGATGTCAATATATTTTTTCTTTATGGTAAAATTTTTAAAATAAATTGATGGTCTTACCCTATTTCGAGGGTGCTGAAGGTCTTTGAAGGTTTTCGGACAACTAATGTCCTGTATGAACGGAAACTCCTTAACATGTTCTTATACTGAAATGGTGAAGTATTGTGCTCCAACGCGAAGCGGGAGATTAAACCCATGCAAGGTGAAAAGCAATAATTCGTATTCTTGAATTCAACTCAGTTGAGCGAATTTGTCAAATCAGCCAAAATTTATTGAAAGTCAAAATGACAGTCACAATGGTATTGTAATATACTGAGATATTCCGATATGTCTCAAACGGAACTTTAACACGTACTGGAAAAAAGAAGAAGTGATATTGACATCATACTGAAACGTACAAACGCAAAGAAAGATACGATTGAAAATGTCTTTATGCATAATTGTTATGAAATAATGCTTGTGGTCTCCAATGATATGGCTCCATAGATGTAAAGTTAATCTTTTTCGGCTATCAATATCAAATTATGGCATGTTGGTATTTGGTGTTGAAACTTGTCTTGTATTCTGACGAGTCTCGCCTCGTATTCTTGTGAAACTTGTCGCATATTCTGATTAGGTCATTGGAAATGGTTGCATCCATGAACACTATAGTAGATATCAATAAGGGTAATTTCAAAAGCACTCTGCGCGATTATGATATTCGTAAGTACTGGATTATCAACTATTACCTTCCATGTTGTCGTTTGATTTTTATTTAGCTTTTTTTTTCCAAGGCGCGTTACCTGTGATTTGTCCGTCCCCTCGTGTGTGTTTGTAATAGATTATATATACATATATACATACATAATGTTACATCATATTGAAGAAAAAATTGAAGCATAACAATAAAAATGTCCCACTCGTGTCTTCAACAATGTCATCAAGACCACCAATATAAACCAAATAACCAATTTGAGTGTTCATGGATAAAGAGATTAAAACTGCTCATGGATTAAGGCAGGTAATGTTGGGTAATTTCAGTACACTTCTCTACATCACTATCACAATATGATTTAGATGAACATGTCTTGTCCATTAATTGTTAGTGTTCAAAACTTATCCATTATATGTAGAGGAAACAGTGTAATCTTGCAATTATTCAACCGCATCTGTAGTCTTGAAGGGTTAATTATTGCTGGCACACTTGTATCGTACCAACTCAAAGATATCCAGTAGAGCTGGTTTCACTGTATATACAGCAAGTTCAAACTGTGCCATTGACGAAAACCATCAATTGTTATCAATTTCTTACCATTTATAAGAAGGAAATACATTCGAGTTTCCGTTTCGGCGGCCATTTTGGCGGCCATTTTGACTATCTCGAGGTGCATCATCCAGATTCGGATTCAGCACCCTCGAAATAGAGTAAAACCATCAACTGTTTTCTATTTCTCACCATTTAAAAGCTAATACATAGATATTTCCGGTTTTGATTGGAGGCCATTTTGGCGGCCATTTTGGCGGCCATTTTGGCGGCCATCTTGAATATCTCAATACCCTCAAGGCTGCGAGGTTTGCATCATCCAGACTCGGATTTAACACCATAGAAATAGGGTAGATCCATCAATTGTTTTCAATTTCTCACCATTCAGAAGGAAATACATGGGAATTTCCGGTTTTAATTGGCGGCCATTTTGACAGCCATTTTGGCGGCCGTCTTGAATATCTCAAAAACTTCATGGATGCATGAGTTGCATCATCCAGATTCGGATTCAGCACCTTTCAAATAGGGAGAATCATCAATTATTTCCAATTTCACACCATTTAGAAGGAAATACGTGGGAATTTTCGGTTTTGGTGGCCATTTTGGCGGCCATCTTGAATATCTCAAAATCCTCAAGGATGCAAGAGTTGCATCATCCAGATTCGGATTCAGCACCCTCGAAATAGGGTAAAACGATCAATTGTTTTCAATATCTCACCTTTTAGAAGGAAATACGTGGGAATTTCCGGTTTTGGCGGCCATTTTTGCGGCCATCTTGAATATCTCAAAACCCTCAATGATGCAAGAGTTGCATCATCCAGATTCGGATTCAGCACCCTCGAAATAGGGTAAATCCACCAATTGTTTTCAATATCTCACCATTAAGAAGGAAATACGTGGGAATTTCCGGTTTTGGCGGCCATTTTGGCGGCCATCTTGAATATCTCAAAACCCTCAAGGATGCAAGAGTTGCATCATCCAGATTCGGATTCATCACCCCCGAAATAGGGTAAAACCTTCAAAAAACATTGGGTGGACGGTAAAACAAGGTTAGGCCCAAAAAGTGGCTTTGGCACCCAGACTATTGCTTACAAGCAATTGCTTGCTTTATGCATTCGGCCCTTTGTCACAGACATACAGCATGTCCTCTCCAAGCAGACGGGGAATGAGGAGACAGCATGCAGACATCACTAAGTTAGAGCTGAAAAAAAGAATAGATGTGGAATAGCCTGAATAAAAGTCATGTTGACAACAACAAAAAAAGAATATGGAGAATTTGGACTGAGATGAAAATACACACCTTTTTTGTACATACATTTATGAAATAAGGCATATTCTAATATTCCCACATTTTCTCCTGACCAACTGAAGGTCTTCATAACATAAAATAATAAAGTAAGACAACATCATATTACATGCCAATTGAACATCAATTTGCTGTATATTTTACACAATTAGGAAGGGAGTTAAGACTTAGACCTCAGCCATTCAGCCGTTGCTGAGCTTGCCACAGATGATGGCCCGGGTGCTGGCCATGGCAATGGGTGTAATGATTCCCATTATGTTTGACACCTCTAAATCTGTCTCAAAAAAAAACCCCGTGAAAATATAGCCACAAATCTACTTATTAATTCTACGGATTAATCCACAAATGAAACTTACATATTCTGTTGAGGAATCACTCTGCATGTCCTTCAGAATTGCATAAGTTTACGTGATCAGAAGAATGCGCGCAACTTCCCCTTACGAAAAAGTCCTGTGGTACTCCTGTGGTAATTACCACAGGACGGTACCACATGACAGTACCACAGGAAAGTACCACAGGACAGTACCACAGGAATTGTCCTGTGGTATTTTGGGACATACCACAGGACAGTACCACAGGAATTCCTGTGGTATTTTGGGACGTACCACAGGGCAGTACCACAGGAAAGTACCACAGGACTGGTACCACAGAACAGTGCCAGGACAGTACCACAGGAATTCCTGTGGTATTTTGGGACGTACCACAGGGCAGTACCACAGGAATTCCTGTGGTATTTTGGGACGTACCACAGGGCAGTACCACAGGACTAGTACCACAGAACAGTACCACAGGAACTGTCCTATGGTATTTTGGGACAGGACCACAGGTCGATCATTACCACACAGCATTACCACAGGGCAGTACCACACAGCATTTCCATGGTACCACACAGGATAGATCGAAAAAAAAAATCTGGGAGAATTTTAGCCACATATCAAGGAATATTCCTGATAGGTGAGTGATGGATTTCAGGACAAACATGGCCCTACTTAATAACCTGTCCTACTCCTAACATATAACCTCAAACGAGAGTCTAATGGCCAAGTGCCAATCTAGTCCTATAATAGATCTATATAGTCATATTCTATTCCTAGGTAGCCATCGACTGTATCAGTACATATATATATGGCCGTCTATCCGTAAAGCATTAAGGCATGGTTACTAACTCGATTATACTTTATTATCAAGATATGAAATTACACTTTCATAACAATATCTATGATATTGGGAATAACATAACATAATTAGACAATCTTTCATAAAGTTCAAAGTAAGTTCCATCATTAATACTTTGACTTTTTAAGTCATATATGTATTTTCTAAAATCTAGAGTGCTTTTTATGAATATTCATGAGCTATGTAAAAATTTGTACCACAGGAGTACCACAGGAGTACCACAGGAGTACCACAGAAGTCCTTATGAAATTTCTCATGCTTTACATCAGCACTTTCACTAAATAGGTAATACTGTAGGAGTATAGGACAGGATAAGTAATGGCAAATCAATTGTTATAGTTCACAGCATAACTCATCTATCAATTAATTGAGGAATATTAATATGTGCTTTTTTGTTTGTATTTTTGTTATAAATTTCAGTTGATTCTGCCTTACAATTTTCCTGTGTGGTACTCCTGTGTGGTACTGCTGTTTGATATTCTCCTGATGTGATAGTCCTTTGGTATAAAATGTTAAGAAAAAAAAAAAGAATACCCTGTAGCATTTTTCTGTGGTACTTAATTATTTAATTTGCTGTGTGGTACTTCTGTGTGGAATAGCACCATATTATGATTTTCCTGTGGGATTTTGGACAGTTCCTGTGGTACTCTCCTGTGGTATACATCGAAAATTACCACAGGAATTGCTGTCGTACTGTCCTGTGGTACGTCCCAAAATTCCACAGGACAATTCGTGTGATACTGTCCTGTGGTACGTCCCAAAATACCACAGGACAAGTCATGTCGTACTGTCCTGTGGTACTATCCTGTGGTACTTTCCTGTGGTACTGTCCTGTGGTACGTCCCAAAATACCACAGGACAAGTCGTGTGGTACTGTCCTGTGGTACTATCCTGTGGTACTTTCCTGTGGTACTGTCCTGTGGTACGTCCCAAAATACCGCAGGACAAGTCGTGTGGTACTATCCTGTGGTACTTTCCTGTGGTACTGTCCTGTGGTACGTCCCAAAATACCACAGGACAATTCCTGTGGTACTGTCCTGTGGTATGTCGCAAAATACCACAGGACAAGTCGTGTGGTACTGTCCTGTGGTACTTTCCTGTGGTACTTTCTTGTGGTACTGTCCTGTGGTACTGCCCTGTGGTACGTCCCAAAATACCGCAGGAGAAGTCGTGTGGTACTGTCGTGTGGTACTATCCTGTGGTACTTTCCTGTGGTACTGCTCTGTGGTACTGTCCTGTGGTACTGCCCTGTGGTACTGTCCTGTGGTACGTCCCAAAATACCACAGGACAAGTCGTGAGGTACTGTCCTGTGGTACTATCCTGTGGTACTGTCCTGTGGTACGTCCCAAAATACATGTACCACAGGACAATTCCTGTGGTACTGTCCTGTGGTACTATCCTGTGGTACTTTCCTGTGGTACTGTCCTGTGGTACGTCCTAAAATACCACAGAACAAGTCGTGTGGTACTGTCCTGTGGTACTATCCTGTGGTACTTTCCTGTTGTACTCTCCTGTGGTACGTCCCAAAATACCACAGGACAATTCATGTGGTACTGTCCTGTGGTACTGTCGTGTGGTACTGTCCTGTGGTACTTTCCTGTGGTAATGTCCTGTGGTACTGCCCTGTGGTACATCCCAGAGTACCACACGAGCCTGTGACACAGTACCACACAGTTCCTGTGTTAACATATATTTGTGTGGTACATTGTGTGGTACCAACCAGTACCACAGGGAGTACCACATGAGCCTGTAAAACAGTACCACACAGTTCCTGTGGTAACATTTATTTATGTGGTACATTGTGTGGTACTGACAAGTACTACAGGGAGTACCCTACAAGCCTGTGGTACAGTACCACACAGTTCCTGTGGTAACATTACAAGTGTGTGGTACATTGTATGGTACCGACAAGTACCACAGGGAGTATCACAGGACTTTTTTGTTAGGGTCATCATATTGTATATCTTGTTTGGATACCTGAAAAGGAAACAAGTATCATGAGTTCAAGGCCACTCTTCATGCCTGTGTAATAGTTTTGCAAAAGAGCTGATTTATGTAAATGTGACTGCATAACTCTCTCCATGGCAGCTCGATATACTTTAAGTTCAATTCTTATGCACTACCTTGCTTACATGCAGGGTGTACTTAAGTTCACCACTAACACTACACTCTTAGAAAAAAAAAGGTTCTTTTGAGCACCATTGGTTCTCAGCACTGTCACAATAGCGACACCCTTTTAGGTGCTCGTGAGAACCTTTTTTAAATGGTGCTTGTCGGCACCTTTTGCAAAAGGTGCCCATTAGAACCTTTTTCCCGATGAAATGGTGCTCGTGAGTACCATTTAAAAGGTGCCAATGGGCACCTTTTTGACTAAAGATGGGCACCTCTTTGACTCTTTTCAAAAGGTGCTCATGGGAACCATTTCATTGGAAAAGGTTCTAATGGGCACCAATGTTAAAAGGTGCTGACAGGCACCATTTAAAAAAGGTTCTCACAGGCTCCAAAAAAGGTGTCGCTATTGTGACAGTGCTGAGAACCATTTAATGGTGCTCAAAAGAACCTTTTTCTTTTTTCTTAGAATGTAGTATGTGAATTGATGTCTGTGTATTTTTGGTGTGTTTCACATGCAGTGCTGGTAAGGTGCTTCACTGGCACCATTCTTAAAGGTACATTACCTATCTGCATTGTAAATGTCCATCGCAAACTCATTTGAAATGAAATGAATTCATCTGAATTTCATCTCATCAGTCAAACATACGTTCAAAACATGTATATTAGCAATACATTAGCATGTTATACATTATCACTGACACTGGAAAAAAAAAAGAGCAAGGATAACACACCCATGCACACACAGTTTCACAAGCGTATGTACATGACATTCACCAATATTTTTTCATGAAACATTACTCAATAACTGAAAACCATAGAAATTTGCTCTTTCACAAATTCGCAGAAATGTATTTATTCACCTTCACTTTTACAATCTAAAGGTGAGGTTTGTATTTGTCATGTTATAATCTGTCAAATATTCTTAACAAAATATTTTCATTTGTTCACTAATTTTTTTCCACAATATTTGTCATTTGTGTACCGAGCAGTTCTTGAAACACCATCACACATCTCTGTACAGATGATATGAAATTAACAAGA
Source organism: Diadema antillarum (assembly GCF_040938485.1). NCBI lineage: Eukaryota > Metazoa > Echinodermata > Echinoidea > Diadematoida > Diadematidae > Diadema > Diadema antillarum. The sequence goes on along the minus strand of NW_027271963.1, from coordinate 955,466 downwards.
GGTGCATCAGGCTTTTGAAATACAAAACAAAATTTCTAATTCTCTGTGAAATGATTCCTGCATGGATGAGATACAGTAATTGTGTCAGTCTTAAGATAGGCAGAAGTCAAGTACATTACTTAAGTAGTATGAGGAACTTTTTCCACATATTTGCTAGTTTGTTCGGTGTTGTTATTGTTTTTTTCCCCTTTTTAAGCATATTTGTCCTAAAAGCAACTACAAAGGGCAGGAAAACAATTCCATTAAACAGGACCTTTGGTAATGTCACAGAATACATACATTATATTGCTGGTATGATACTTGGGATAGGATAAGCTTTACACTTCTTCACTTCACTTCACATTCATAACGTCGAGTACTTGAATTAACTTATCTTTGTTTGTATACGAGTAACCTTTTTGTTGTTGTTGTTCTGCAATTTGAAAGCACCATAGACACATCTATACAACTGCAAATACAAAAAGAGAATCAATTCAGGTTAATCATGACTTCTGACAATTTACAGCATGTCCTACGAAAACACACACACATACACACACACACACAAACACACACACAAAGAAAAGAACACATTGTTTTATAATGTGAAGGATAATAAGAATCCCAAGGGGAAAAGAGCTAGGATACCACACTCACACAGTTTCACATGCATGAATGAACAAAATTCCTCAACCATGATCTAAAGTATAACATTGGGAATCAATAAAAATTTACACTTTTTTTTTTTAAGAAGAGCAACAAATTCATTAGAGTAAACTACATGTATCTACAATGCAGGCCTAAAGCTGAGGTTTGAATTTGGGTATAACCTGCCTATGACAATAATATGTTGTTAGCATTTGTCATTTTGTTCACCAAATTTGCCAACAGTCTTTTAAACACCACCGCCACGTACATGTACACATTTTGTATTTCTGCAAAAGCAATATAAACTGGTGACAAGAGGTGCATCAGTGCTTTGAAATAAATTACATAATCTTCAATTCTCTACAATACATAATTCCTGCGTGGGTATGAATGCAATAAGTTTTACCAGTCTAGGTGCAAACTTTAAAAGTGTGCAGAAATCGACCACACAATGACTGGAGAAGTATAAAGAGCATTTTCCGTTTGTGCTTTTAAAGTACTATGAATGACTCCACTTCTCAGATTGGCATCTGGTCTGATCTCATTACGTCTAACCCCCCCCCCCCCCCCAATACAGTTGATTCAAAGCTGTTAAATGCAAATTATAGTGAAACATTATCACTGGTACATTGTAAGTTGCAAATACTGTACTGGGATCATAACAAAACATATGTGACCCTCCATCACACAAACCAACAAAAAGTCGCCTGACATGAATATCTGGTTGACGGCAGATTCTGCAAGAGCAGCTATAAAATACACTATAAGTCAATGCAAATGGACTTACCTACCCTATCTACATATTTCTCAAAGGTTTTCTCGGCAGCATCAGTGTTTTTTCTTTGACTCAGCTCATTCTTGGCTAGCATAGGTTTCTGGTCGCTGCTGTCAACGGGCTATCGGGCTAAAATTGTCATTCTGATCGATGTATTCTTTTGGTCACCTAGCTCATTCTTGATTAGCCCCGGGTTCTGTTTGATGCTGTCAATGGGCTATCACGGGCTGTCATTCTGATCGATGTATCGTCTTAGCCACACAGCTCATTCTCGACTAGCCCAGGGTTCTGGCTGATGCTGTAAATGGGCTATCCCGGGCTCTTATTCTGATCGATGAATTCTTGTGGCCGCCCAGCTCATTCTTGGCTAGTGTTTAGCCTACGATTCTGGCCGATGTTGTCAACGGTCTGTCACGGGCTGTCTCTCTGATCAATGTAGAGTCTACCTTTTTCCCTAACCGCACCAGCGACCCAAACACGTACGTTCTGCTTCATCGTCCCGGCCGGAGTTACTTGTTCCCTGGTTTCTGTGCATGTTGGTGTGTCCACTTCCCTGACATATGAATTGAAAGATACAAAAGACCTACAGGCTACACCGCGTTAATAAAACAAAGTCATTGCTATAATTCGATAAACAGAAAACGGCATTACATGACGTGACTCCTTACTTAGAACAAGCCTGAAAACATACTGAAGAGATTTTGACCTAACACAACAGTTAGGCCTACTGGGCTGTAGACAGACCTCTATTCTATTTGGCTCTAACGTTAAACTTATAGAACAAATTTCCTTATTGCATGTACCGGTATAGACCTTACCCCGGGGCGCTCCTTGTACACAGTTATCTTTGCGTTCGGGCTGTGTTTCGGAGTTAGTAGACACTATTTTTAATAGGCATAAACGTTACATGCAGGCCTATAGATAGCTAAGTAACTTATTAGCCCGGCCCAGTCGCTGTAAAAACGCGACAGCCATGGCCCATGCTCCGGCCCCGCACGGCGTCTGTTCGGGCTAGCCCATGGGCCATTGCTATGCCAAATTTCTAATTGTAAAGTGTTAGGCCTAACATGTTATTGTTAGATCTGGATCTACTGTACCTGGTAAACATTACACAAGATAGCAGCTTCGATCAAATTAGATCTAACATTAGGGTCTAGCTAACCGTTTAAGGTTAATCACTGTCACACTGTCTGACTGAAAACGATAACTGAATCTAACTTGATTTTGTACCAACGAATGTCATCTAAAAATGAGATAAAACCACATTTAAACTAAAAATCTTACCTATTCTCCTAAATTGTGATGACTGCCATGGCGAAAATGGAATTGACAATGACACGTTTCCAGTCCACTTTGACAAAATTAATGTCTAACGTTACCGGGTGCCGTTCGTTTATGGGTGTGATACTGCATACTGGTGGTGATGCATAGACCTACAGTGTACGTGTAATAAGTGTTTAGCCGTCTGCTGTGCTGCATGCATGGAGATGGTACATGTATTGCATTGGCACTCCTGCTGCCGCTGTGGTGGTTCATGGTAGGTTTGCATAAGGCGCAGGCAGGCAGCACAGGGCTACATTATAGCTGTGGCGCGTGCCGCGCGGCGGTTACATAGTCCTACAGTACAGTGCAGTAGTAGTACGTGTACGTTTACGCGTACGCATATCTGATCGAGCGCTAAAATTCTCGCTATCGCCAATGACGTAAAAAGTACCCGGATGTGGCTTTTTCGTCAAGATTTAGTGCACTTGGTAGCAAGGGCACTTCCGGCGCGGGGCATAATTTGCACAACGCTAGCGTGCGTGTACGTGTACCTTACCTATAGCGGCGCGACGACCACGGGTACTAGTACAGTAGGCCGCTGTACCGCCCGAGCCCAGCGAGTGGCGAGGCCTGTCATACTCGTACACTGTAGTCCCCGCCGGCGGCCGGGCGGCCTTGCATTAGCATGCACCACTACTGCACGCAGCACATAAGCTAACACGTTACCGGTATACAGCGCACTGCTTGATCATGCGATCGATGTGCACATCACTGATCAATCTCTGCATACGCTGAAAATATGCTGGAAAATATTCACCCACCTGGATATACAGTATATCGTCATAGAATGCAGGCCCGTAGCCAGGGGGGGGGGGGGGTGTGCGTCGGGTGCGTACGCACCCCCCCCCCCCCCCCCCCAATTCTGAAAGGTCCACTTTTTCATAATAACGGTTTTTAGCAATTCTCAAGATAACAATCCAAATAAATATAAAGACACATTATATGCTACGTAAATGTGGAAGAGTACGTTTAACAATGTTAAAAATAATTGTACGAAACCCTTTTGTTGTATGAACCATCGGATCGTCCCCATGCTCACAAACACAAATGTTATGTATCAATTTGTGCGAGCTATTATTATATTGGCACTGCATGCCATGGCCCTTGGCGCGTGTGACCGGTGTTTTTTTTTTTCCACTGGCCGCCCGAGTACGTGCGATTCGTGGATGACATTGAGGTTGACACTTGCATTTTTTTCACAGGAACAGAGGTAAGTGGATGAAAATCTAATAGCCTCAAGTTTACATATATGATAAAAATTAAAGAAATTTCCTCGAAATTACTATAATCGAAAACCTGAGACATTTTATATCTACGTCTCACAAAGATATAGTACATGTATATATAAGTACATGTTGGCATGATAATGCCTGGGGATAGATTATTATGTCAACTATTTTCCATTGTGAATGCATGCTCCAATCAAATTGTGAAAAGGTGGTCATGAATTAGCATTTCTTACGAACGATCAGGAGAGACAAAACAAAATGAAAGGCCTGTCTTAAAAACAAGACGTATTAGTACAAACGATTTCTTGAGCCTGCACCGTTTCAGGCTCTGTTCTGGATACGGCGGTAGAAACTCATTCTTTCTTCTTTTTTTTTAATCATTATTTACTAATCTCTTTTCTAACTTACAGGTAGCGGATTTCTTTGCAGGACAAATTCGGAAATGTACTGTTGATTATTACTTATACATTTTCTCATGTTGTGACAGTTCTATTGGTTCTCATTTTAAAGTGAGCCAAAACCTAAGAACATTCTCACTTATAATTTCCAAAGAGTATTATGCAGGCACGCAAACTCATTTTAGTTGTATTTCATTTAAATGTAATGGGTAAGAGGGTATGAGAGAGAATGGAAAGTGGTGAGCTATGAAGTAAAATGGTAAAGTAAAAAGTTTGTCAGATAGTATTACAAAAGAAACTCATTCTTTTTTGTTTGTTTATTTTATCATTATTTACTTATCTCTCTTCTAACTTAAAGGTAGTGGATCTCTTTGCAGCCCAAATTCGAAAATGCCTAGAGACAGCTAGTAACCAAATATGCTACTATAATTTAAGAAATAACCATTCCAGTATGTATCTTAGTGTGCACAGTAAGACAAATCAAATCAAATAGGAAAACATCTGAGCACTAAGCCTGAGGTCTGAATTTGCACTCAACTTCTTCCAATGGCTAACGGATGTTTAATTTTTGAATTTCACTGACCTCCAAATTTCACAAAGAAATCCTTCTTAGCATGATGGTTAATATGACATTTGACTGATATTGGAGATGTTTGCGAATCGGATCTACTACCTTTAATATTATTAATTCTAAAATGATTATTTGAAAGTTCGGAAATGCTGGAAATATCCTACCACAAGGAGGCAAAATATAAATGGTTCACATTTATAATTCATTTTGTTTTAAACATTTTCTTATTTATTTTCGTTTTTGACAAACTCGCATACCAACGGCTGATATACTGTATAGTAAAGTGAATGTTTCATCTTCCAAACAGCATCCAATGGGATGGAAAACTCCAACTGAAAGGTGGACACCGTGACCATACTCGCTAAAGAAAACGCGTAATAGGGGTCGTTTTTTCTCACGGATTAGATGGAAAGTGTGATGTACGAGCGTATATAATCAAAGGGTATCAAAAAGGCCGAAATTTGGGAAAATGGTATATTGTTCAATCACGATGAAGTACTTCTTTAGGGTGCAGGAAACATTTAAGGAATACTTGTTTTTAAGGCCCGAAAAAATCATATGATCATTACTCGTTTAGGGGCCATTTTGAAAGTCCATGTATGAGCATGGTGTCCACCTTTTAATTGTCGCTACCCCTCCTGGGACAGTATCAAAGGACCGTTTTGTTAATTAACGCAATCCCCCCTTCCTTTAAAAATCCTGGCTTCAGGCCTGCTAACGCGGGTATACAATAGAAAAAATAAAAGTTAAAACAACGCCAGGAAAATCACTATTCTCAATTTTGCGGCGCGCTACGCGCGCAGAGTCTCGAACACAATTAAACTTTGCAACTTCCTGGCAAAATGAGTTTTTACTATTTCCTAGATGAAATACCGTAACGCGATTGCATGCAACAGACAAAAATACAAATTTCCTCGAGACTTTAAAACGTCATTAAAACAGTCAAAATTCACAATTTGCGGCGCGCTTCGCGCGTAAATTCTTGTACAACTTTTGTAGTTCGGTCGTCCAAAGAATATATATATATATATATATATATATATATAATTGTGTGTGTGTGTGTGTGTGTAGTGTGTGTCATCATTGGTATTGGTACCGAAGGTCCGTTTTTTTAGTGACCGCACCCCCCCCCCCCCTTGAAAAATCCTGGCTACGGGCCTGGAATGCCCATCTTTTTTTAATTTGTTCTTTGTCGAAATGTCGCGAACACAATCGGGAACGAACAGTGATCTCGAATTTATCCTGTCTCCGAAGCAACTTCATCCAAGTAAGTACATTGTACGTACAATGTACGTAGGCACTAGGCCTACTACCTAGTGCTACTGCCACTACCGTCGCGCGTGCACGTACTGCGCTGTGGAGTCACCCGCACCACGCGGCCACGTCACGTCTCGCATGCCAGTAAGGGTCCTATTTCTGCAGATTTTTTTCATTTATTGTCGTGCGAACAACACATGGCAGCTTCGCAGCAACAACCAATAGTCCTATTAACAGCAATTTCTTAAGAATGGAGAAATTCCAAATCATATTAAAGCTGTAATTCAAGTCGAGAAAACCGGAAGTACACGTAGAATACAGTCGGTTGTGTGTGTGAATAGCATTAGTCACGTATCACGCGCGTACGAACGGAAGTGACTTTGCTACCGGACTATCCCATAATGCACCGTAAATGACGCTTAAATCAACATCCGGGTACTTTTTACGTCATTGGCGATAGCGAGAATTGGATGGTGGCAGCTGTCAGTTGGCACCCAGCCAAGGGAAGTCATTAGTCTACGATAAAAACAATATGTACTTTTGATTATCACAGCAGTAAAAACACATACAATATTTTTGTACCAATACCACGGTTTTGGTGATTCTTACATCTGGCATTCGAATATACAGCAAGGGGAAAAATGAAAGTGGACCTAAAGATATTGTTTGACCTGCAAGAGTACCACAAGTAGCACTCGGGGACTGGGTCGCATACTAGCAAATGGTGACGAACGGAACCATTTCGATTGGGAACCATTTATAGGTGCTCATCGGAACCATTTTGCGAGAACCATCTGTTGAGAACCATTTTGGAGCCGACGAAAACCATTTGAGAACCTTTTTTTCTTAGAGTGTACCTGACTACAGAGAATTATCCCAGCATATCTAAGCGTGCAATTTTTACCATTATAAAACTGGTATATACGCTGAAGTTTTAGTTAGTACAGTGGTCTATTTATCCAGTTTATCAACAATCATTCATCAACGTCCGTTCCTTTTATTCGTTATCAATTTAATGTGTTATGGCATGACGCGATGTATTAATTATCCTTGGAAGTACTTGTGTGTGTGTGTGTGTGTGTGTGGGTGGGTGGGTGTTTTAAGGTTATGTAAAGTATGCACTTCCTCGGAAAGGACGGACTCCACGTTTTCTTAACTTTTTTTTGTTTTGTTTTTGACCGATAAATTTAAATCTAAAGAATTATGATAAATTATAAAGTTGTAATGATGTATGTGTTTTTTGTATTGTGAGTATAGATTATGCTTGTATAATTGTGTATGTAGTGAAAATTGCATCTATTCATATGTGTACATGTACATGAATACATGTATATGTATGTATGTATCCTTGGATACATATGGATACATAGGAATATGGGCGTGCACATATTCCTATGTGCACGCCCATATGCCAACAAAAAGAATTTCCTACATGGACAATAAATGAATCTGAAATCTGAAAGCCATGACGTATTTAGCAAGACATCTTATCGTCAAAGCTGCTCTCATTCCACAGAATGGTTACCAAACAAAACAAAATAAAACAGAAAATAGCACGCACAAAACTAGCCAATTTTAACAGAACTCTGAAATTACCATCTTGATATTAAAAGTACTGCCTATAGGCCTACATTATAAGACATGGCTATATAACCAAAAACATAACAGATACAAGAAATTTGATGAAGGGTAATATCGAGAGTAAGGCCTTGGTCGAGCACATTTTTAATATTTCAATTCATGCTTTACGATGATGTTTTAACTCACCAATTTTCCACGAAGTAGGAAAATGCGGGGTCTTAATATTACAAACTGGAGAAATGTTGAAGTCAGAGTTGCAGTGAGCCGCTACGAAAAGCCTGAGAAGAGCTGATCTGCTGTGGAAATGGAATTTGCGCTATGTGCTCAGCTCAAACACGCATGCACGAACTGTAGGGCCTACAATAAGACAGTTGGGAGTCAACTTAGACCTTGTTTACAGTGCGGGGCTGGGCCGAGCCGCGGCCGAGCCCCGCAATTTTGTCCGTTTACACTGCCGGGCTCGGCCGCGCTTTTAATGCAAACCTTTCAATATTTTGTCATAGTGGCGCTCTGCTTGTAAACAAACGCAATTTGGTACAGTCTGTTTTTCAGACCCTTTGCCAACTGGATTCCGTGGCGACGAAGTCGCCGTTCGGGCAAAGGCCTTTGCCGAAGGAAAAATCCTTTGCAGGACAAAACCACCTTAAACTATACTAGTTTTCGACGTTGAGGGGGTTAATATCCTGAATAGCGAAACAGTACGGGCGGAGGGTCTGGAAGCTAGACTAAAATTGGCCCCGCATTTGGCCTTTTGCGCGTTTACACTGAAATGAAGGCGGCCCAGCCCCGCACTGTAAACGGGGTCTTATGTGCACATAATATGTTCAAATGGGACTTTTCCTTTCTCTCTCTCTCTCTCTCAATTCTCTATTCCTCAAAGCGACGTAATTCGCACGACTCAACAATTCATTGAATTCATAAATCATGTTCAAGCAAAGAATAAACATGCCCACACCAGGTGACCAAACGTCTGGGTCCGTAAATTGACACTTGAGGAAACATCCATATCATTATTTTGCATCGAATGTATTCTATGTATGAATAGTTGAACACTACTTTGGCTGTCAAGTGGAGGCAGTAGCAAGCAGAGTACATGAATAATGATATCAAAGATGTCTATTGTAGTGAATTAAAAAAGGAACATGTATGGTGGTACAAATTAATTTTTTCTGCTCATGCGCAAAGTGGAACTATAAACTGGTTTACCATGTCAGTACATGCATCAATACGAACAGTGTTATTCTACGCGTACTGACTACTAATCACAACATGTGTAACGGATGTAACAAAGAATAAGCAATACAACGACAATGTCACTTCCATGAATATACAACTTTGGATGTGTTTCCACATTCTCACTCTGTTAAGTTAGATTTTCAATATCTCTCAAGCACGTCATCATAAAAATAGTCATCTTTACAATGCATAAAACCAATCAGGGGACAAAACCTTCCGTAGCGGTGCTGCGCGGAAATAAAAAAAAAAAAGAGATAGTATACAAGTTTGTCACCGATCCCGTCATTGCCGATGTCCAGATGGGAAGTCCAAGCAGTTCTCAGGTAATCTGCAGTGTTTGTTTGTTTGTTTGTTTCTTTGTTTGTTTCTTTGTTTGTTTGTATTTGCGTGTGTTTTTCCCCATACCCTTTTCTTCACGGGATTTAATATCATCGTAAAATTACTTTTTATGAAATATCACTGAAACAACTTCAGTTCTTTGACATCTTTTAAAACATAATACAATTGTAGAATGCAGCAGCACAACGATCGAAAAACAGTATTGGCTTCAGTGTCGATCATGACCCATGAAGGTCTTCGTTTCAGACGAACAATGGGTGAAATATTGCTCCCTAGCTAGATTGACCCTGAAGTATACCTTATACAAGAAGCGAAGGTGCACCCTTATCCCCAAATCACGTTGATAACACACTTCTTATATACCCTGAAGGTGTTGCTTTCGAGAAAGCGAGCCACAACCGACGAAAATCTGCGATATGTAGTTCAACGTTTATTTCTTCGCATAATCTTTTCATCAAGGAGTCGACTTCAGTTTAAAAAGGAATGTCAATAAATAATCATAAAAAAACAGCTAAGTTCTTTGATGTCATGAAAACGTGCAAAAAGGCATATATATCACGACGATAAGCAGTATTAGGAGCAAGGTTGCACCCTTATCCCAAGGAGGTTCTAGAAATGGATTAACAAAAGTGTTATTCCCTTTGATCCCATGTTTGATGCCACCACTAAGAAATATTTGAAGTATGTGCTAAACTGGAGCTGCCTCACAGATAGGAAGACAATTGATTCATGTGGCATTGCATCATGGACTCGTCACTCTCAATGGAAGATATGTCTTTATGATGGTAATTACTTTTCGCTGTCCCTTCGTATGAAACATGAGCGGTACATAAAGGTACAGACACAGGGATGTGCGAATAAAAAGTCCAGAAATGCACCTGTGGAATTCTTTTGTTCATCAAAAGAAAACTGACAGCTGTTTTAATGTTTACAGCCAGTTGGAACTCCATTTCTGAAACCTCTTTGCTTATCCCAAATCGCCTAGTTTACACCGTTATCCCGAGCTTGTCTCCCTTATTGCACCCTTTTTGCACTTTGTGTGTGTGTGTGTGTGTGTGCGTGTGTGTATGCATTTGTTGTCGTCACCAGAAAGAAATGGCAGCGTATAGTGTGTCTCTAGCCTCACAGAGTAAGCACGCGGGGCAGGAGATTTTTGTTCGAAACTTGTTAAGGCTACAATATTGCACCACAATATAGCCTGGGCAAAATGTTAAATGTACAAGAGACCAAACAAAAAAAAAATGAAAAAAAGTTTAACCCTTGAAATAAATCGTGTAGTTAGCACCCATATCCTCGATTTTGCTCTCTAATTGCTGTCCCGAGATCGAGTCGCAACGGAAATCTGCAGCGTGTAATAGGGTGTGACTCCATCATCGCACAGTAAGCATGCAGGGAACGCTGTGACATATACGATTTTGATTGGTCAATACCAGACGAGCAGTCAGGTATTCTGCGTTAGTTTGTTCGCAGACCCTTTCATCAAGGACTCAACTTAATTTTAAAAATGCTCCGATGAATGATTATGAAATTATCGGAGAACATCAAGTTCTATGATGTCATAAAAAACATGTACATAGTAGCACCACGACGATTATGCAGTATTGTATTCAATTGTCGATCAACACCATATATGTCTTTCTTTGAGACTAGTTACGGGCATAATATTGCACATTAGCAAGAATTGAATTGAATTGAATTGAATAACTGAAACTGCACTGGTCTTGCACTCGAGACACAGTGAACAGTTCCAGCACGTTTATTTTCATATTTCACTTGACATCAAAATACATCCAAAAAAAGAATACAAACCAAGTAAGATACAAAATATGTCATACGTCGGGACATGAACAGAAAAAAGTGTGTCAGCATACATAATGTACATAAGACTATTCTCTATAACTTGTGAAATATGATGGAACCGCAAAAGCAAAGCTTGTAAACGCAGGTTCCATGAAAAAATACCGGTGTAAATTTGCTATGCAATCAATGGAGATAGGACACAAAGTAATAATGACGAAACGATTATGAAAGCTAAAATATCAAAGTACAAAGGGAAAAAGAAATAAGAGAATAAAAAGAAAAAGTGAAAAAACAAAACAAAAAACAAGAACCCAAAGAATAAGAACTGAATGAAAATATGGCATATATAATTAGGTACACAAGTATATACATGCACATTATCTATAATCAACTTCATAGTGAGTTCAAAATGTTAATACAAATACGGGTGCAGTGATTATAACGGGAGCATAAACCAGAAATATACATTGAACGAGGATACTGCGCATATAACATATTGAAATATTCTAATCAGACTGATTATATTCATTTATTAACATTAATTTCAATTTTTGTTTAAATGTAAACATACTAGAACAATTGATTAAATCGGCGGGAAAATCATTCCAGAATTTAGGTCCGGTAAAAACAATTGTTTTTTGAGCAAGGAGTGTGCGAGTACGTGGAAGGTGAAATGATTCTCTTTGTCTTGTGGGGTAAGCATGGACGACATAGTTTTTCTGAAACATATGAGTAAATACGTCAGGCAAGCCGTTGGCTGATAACTGAAACATAAATGTGCCTAAGTTGTATAAAAACAAGTCAGCAACCTTAAGGAGTCTGTTTTCAAAGAAGAAATAATTCGTGTGACAATAATAATCGGCTAGATTTATTGAACGAATAGCCCGTTTTTGTAGTTTGAAAATTTTATCAATGTATAATTTGGCACAGTTTCCCCAGGCAAGTATTCCGTAACAGAGGTAGGGTAAAATGAGCGTTGAATATAAGTTTTTCAAAATATACTTTGGAAAAAAATGTTTTAGCTTATTTAAAATCCCAGTATTTCTCGAAAGCATTTTAGATAAATAATTCATGTGATATTTCCATGTTAATTCATGGTCAATATGAAGACCTAAAAATTTAAACGATTCAACTTGAATCAAACTATTATTATTCATTTCTATATCGCCAGGCAAATGGATCACAGAATTACTAAATAACATATAAACAGTTTTGTTTATATTAAGAGACAACTTGTTAGCTTGGATCCACATTTGAACCGACTTTAATTCTCTGTTCACTACATCTAAAAGGGTTGTTGGGTTTCGATGGGAAAAAAAGATATTAGAATCATCGGCAAAAAGAAGAAAAGATAAAACATTAGATGAATTTTTGAAATCGTTTATATAAAGAATAAACAAAAGTGGGCCTAAAAGGGATCCTTGAGGGACCCCACAAGATAGTGTTTTTAAGTTGGAACTGAAGCCGTTGATATTTACAAACTGTTTCCTGTTAGTTAGGTAGCTCCTGAACCAGTCCAAGGCCTTTCCACGTATCCCATAGTGCGAGAGTTTGTATAGCAAAATACCGTGATCGACAGTGTCAAAGGCCTTGGACAGGTCCAGGAATATACCAACAGTATGTGACGAGTCGTCAATAGCGTGGGCTACTTTATCGATAAAAGCAAGCACAGCATGAGTAGTAGAGTGTTTTTTCCTAAATCCAAATTGAGACTCACAAAAAATATTGCATTCGTTTAGGAACTTAATTACACGAGAATATATCAACTGTTCAAGAATCTTAGACATCGCCGTCAAAAGAGAAATTGGACGATAATTACTTACATCTTGCTTGTTACCTTTTTTATAAATCGGAACAACTTTAGCAATTTTCATTTGACTAGGCACTACGCCAGTAACAAGGGACAGATTAAATATATATGTTAAAGGAGACAATATTGCCGATATAATATTTTTCAGTAAAAAATTTGTAATACCATCATGTCCAGCACTCTTTTTTGCTTTCAACTTCAGCACTACATCCCTCACCTCGTATTCTTGGATGGGAGTAAAAAACACAGATTGAGGATTTGGATCAGTTAGAAAATAATGAAATTCTTTATCTGTTACTGGGATATTACTAGCAAGACTGGGGCCTAAATCAACAAAAAAATCATTAAACGCATTAGCAACATGTACCGGATTTTGGATCGAGATACCATGCTGAGATATTTCCTTCACTTGTTCCGATTTATCTTTAACTCTGAGAACTTCATTAATCACCTTCCACGTACTCTTGGTATCATTTTTGTAAAGGTCAAACTGCCTCGTGAAATACCTCCTCTTAGCAAATCTCAAAGTTGTTGTAAGAATATTACGATAACATGCATATTTACCTTTCGTATTTTCATTCGGATTCCTCTTATATTTACAAAATAAATTATTCTTATGATTGATAGACTTAAGGAGGGATTTGGTGATCCAAGGCATTCTTGGTGTTTTTTTATAGGTAGAACGGGTGGATTGTCGTAAAGGAATAATTTCATCATAAAGCCGAGAAAATTTATCCAGAAAAGTATGAAATGCAGTTTCTGCATCATTATCAATACCAAAAACTTCTTCCCAGTTAGCAGTCAACAATTTCTCCCTGAGTCTATCGATGTTGCTCTCAGAAAAATCACGAAAAGTAAATCTTTGAGTCTTAAGACAACAGCTTTTCACAAGAGGAACCTTGGCGTATATCGGGAAATGATCAGATATATCAGATACTATAACACCAGATGATACAAACGAAATATCGTTAGAAAAAATATTGTCTATCAAGGTGGATGATGTATCAGTCACACGGGTAGGTTTTCTAATTAACGGTATAAGATATTTGGATAACATCAGGTCTAAAAATTCTTGGCAGTGGACATCTTCATTGTAATGAAGCAAATTCAAATTAAAGTCCCCCATGATAAAAATATTCTTTTGGTGTAGGGAAGGCGTTAGCAACAAATCAGAAAACGTTTCAAAAAAGTCCCGGAAATTGGAAGAAGGCGGCTTATAAACTTCACCAACTACAATATTCTTTTGTTTTGATATTTCAATTTCAATAAAAATACATTCCAAACTATCACACATTATATTTAAATCCTTCAATGTTTTAACTTCCAATTTGTTTGTGACAAAAAAACCTACACCACCCCCTCTCCTGTCAAGCCTATTATTCGAATGAAAAGTATACCCTGGAATAGAATAAAATGAAGACGGCAAGTTGTTTATCCAAGTCTCTGATACACCAATAACAGAACAATCAGATTTCACTTGATTTAAAAATGTTTCCAGCTGATCAATCTTTTTATTAAGACTTCTGATATTATAATGCAAAAGAAGAAGTTCACTCACAGGAGTCTTTTGCATTTGTTCAATCATTTCATTCACGGAATAATAATTAGTGGTAATGTTGTAAGCTAACCGATCATTGGGATCAAAATCAAATCGCAGCTCAGGTGTGGCCGTGTAAAGGGACGGTAAAAATACAGGGTTGTCAGTACAATCAGGGAGGTGAGTCACCTCCCTGGTACAATCTGAAGTCTTGGTCACAAATAGGGAGTTTGTATTAACCTCATTAGCCATTGTGAATTAGATTACAACTAGTGGGGGAGAAAAGGTTGACAATAAAGAAACTATCACTTTCAAGCCGGACGGGGACACAAACTAGACATGGTTCCCAAACGTGTGACATACAAAAATAACACCTGTAGGGAGGTTTCAATATACATCGCGTAACATATTGACTTTGGAAATACGAGAAAAGCATGGCATTACTGTTAAACAAAGAGACAACTTGACATACTTTGCCAGAAACGGAAACACCGTGTAAATAACAATTGGGAGATTTCGTTACCAAGTAGCATATAAACATTTCAAAAGGAAGCAGAAAATACCTAACATTGTCGTTATGGAAAGAGACATTTAAGACAAGCTGGTGTGAAACGCAAACAGCGAGGAATACCAGTTGGTAGATTTCGATGCCAAGCAACATACTGACGCCAAAGATGCAAATTGCCGTTACGAAAACGGGTGAGTCATGTGTGAAGTCACACAAATGCATGTAAAAGAGGAATCTTTTCGAGAAGAAATACAAGGAATGCTTCTGGAGCGTGGTACACAATAATGTTTTTCCAGTAAACCAGGTGAGAGACAAAAGGTTTCTTAATTCTATCAATAATACAAGTGGGCTATTAGAGTATTCACGTACAGCAATTATATTGTGTGAACGGAAACTGCTGATGAGTTTTCCACAAGAAAGACATACGGTACAAACAAAATTCTGCGGGAAAAATCCCGGAAACAAAAAGACAAGACAAAAACAAAAGAAAAAATATACATATATATCAAAAACGAAACAGGGACCGAAATTAAAATCACGAGGAGTGAAGTAAAAAAGGGAACTAGACAAAAATCTCGTCATAGAGAAGACACGGTTGTCTGCTCGCAGCCACCACTTCGGGCTAACTATAAATCAATGAACAAAATGTGGACTACAGTGAAAAGTTCAGCACTATTGGCCTACATAATCATACACAGAACTAACATTATGATTAGTAATGGTAATGGCAATGCCCATAAAACGACTTCAATGAAGTGTTTTTTTTTTCTTTTAAACAAACAACTAAAGCATCATCTTTTGGCTTATACACTGATGGAAAGCAACGTCAATTAGGCACATCATTACGAAAATGGTATATAGTGGTTTCAGAGAAACTGTATAAATAAACACGCTGAGCAAGCATACAAACAAGAGCAATGCAAAAAAACACTTAACGTTAATCACTGTTAACGTTTATCTCAGTAAAGCGTTAAATATGTAGAAAAAAAACTGTCTTTGTTGGCAATGAAAACGACTATCACCGTTGAGCAGTAAAACACATTACCGCTTAGCATTGACAAACATTGATTGTATACATAAGAAGCTATCTGTATTGAAATCTATTATACATGACAAGACGAGATTTTATGACGAAAGTGCTTCATTGTAGAAACCAAAATGCATGAAACAAAGCTGACTCATTCTAGTCACTGTAGTCATTCCATTTGCTAGTATTTTTTTCTTTCCATTTCAAAATTACCTTCGTTCCCAGAACAGCAATCTTGGTCGACACACCTTTCTCTTTCCTCAGTCTGTAGGCAGTTTTAGCTAGCTGTCCTCTGGTGATTTTCATGGCCGGTGGCAAATCAGTGCGGACCGTGATTCTTTTCCGTTGAAGGGGAGGTGGGGAGGGAGTCGCGTCAGGAGCTTGAGAAGCGAGGTCGGGCCGGCGTTGACGATCCTCAAAGGCCGCTAGGATCCTGTTTCTGTCCCGCATGTGAACAAACTTAGCGATAATGGGGTTTGGTTGGGGTGGGCGATTCTGCTCAGCCTGGTCATCGGCAACCTGGCGGCGCGGCAATCGGTGAGCGTTCACCAAGGCGATGTTACTGGCGTCGTCGATTTCGAGGCCGAGATAGGCGAAGGTATCCGACAGAACTTGGTAGATGTTTTCACCCCGTTTCTCCTCTACGCCGTAGAACAAAAGGTTAGAGCGCCGGTTGTACAATTCCATGGTCATGAGCTTTTCCTTCAGATCCTCAACTTCGGCCGCCATTTTGCTTTCAATCTCAGGCAGTTGTTTGCGCTCTATTTCAATAATTTTGTCGGAATTCATTGTCACGGAAGCTTCTATTTCCGACATTTTCCCTCTGAGTAAGGTAACCTCACTGGTGAGGGTGTCGAGCTTAGAGCTGAGATTAGCAGATGATTCTGTAATGCTGCGTTGAATATCGGCAAGCGTGGGCTGGTGGGCAATCGGAGAGGAAGGGGTGGCCTGGCTCTCCGCTGTTTCGTCAGCCAATGGTTTTGGTTGGGTGTTGGGTGCGGTCTTCGAGCGAGTAGCAGGGGGAGCCATGATAAGTGGTTGATAGAAACATCAAAAATTCTCCAAATACAGAACAGAAGAAAACTCTGACGAAGTTGAAAGGGTGTGGATAATGCTGACAAGCGTTGGTTTCAAAAAAATAGCGCGAATGAAGGCATTCGTGTTGAGATAAGAGTGGTAGCCGAAAGAGCAGTGACAACTACACGTCCGTCTCCATGTGCAGTCGAATGAACCACAAACAGGAAGATATGACTTTGTAATGGTAATTACGTTTCGACATCCGTACTAATAAGAGATAGGTGGGGTGAATGTTAAAGACACGGGGATACGCGAATAGAAATTATGCCCAAAAAAAAAAACAATGAAATAAAACGAATATTATTCGAATAGGCATGCCTTGGCAGTAATCTGATATATCTATTGATAAAGAATTCTATATGAAGATTCATATCAGTTTTGATTTGTCATGAGGAAAAGTGATAAAATAAAACCGGCTATCCAGGGTACAGTTTAAACACTTTCACATGATGCAGCTCTGATTTACACTTTTGCACAATAATATTTCTGTTCAGAATTGACTTTTGCTTTATACGTTTTATCTTAAAGTAGGATTTCATTTCATTTAATAGAAAAACAAGCAAAATATAGCCAAAATTATGTTAACGTTCATAATTTATCTTCAGATTGCTCAGCGAGGCGGCGGCATCGAA
Organism: Diadema antillarum; assembly: GCF_040938485.1. Lineage (NCBI taxonomy): Eukaryota > Metazoa > Echinodermata > Echinoidea > Diadematoida > Diadematidae > Diadema > Diadema antillarum. The sequence continues at coordinate 937,739 of NW_027271963.1, read as the reverse complement.
TCCCGATCAGCGAAGGCACAAATGCACCTGTGGAATTATTTTGTACAGCAATAGAAAACTGACGACTATAATTATAGCCAGTTGGAACTCTATCTGTTAAACCTCCTAGGTTATGTGTACAATGTGATTGGTCAATACCAGACAAGCAATCAGGTATTCTACGTTAGTTTTTTCGCAGACCCTTTTCATCATGGACTCGACTTGATTTGAAAAAAATACTTTCGATGAATGGTAATAGAATATGAAAGAAAATTAAGTTTCCTGATATCAAAAAATACATGTTCATAATACCAGCACGATGATATGTAATATTGCATTAAGTGTCGAGCAACACCATAGGAGGTCTTTGTTTGAGACTAGTTGGGGGCGCAATATTGCACCGTCAATGACCGTGACAAGATCGAACCCCAAATGTACCTTATAAGAAACAAATTTGCACCTTTTTCTCAAATAGTGTAATTTGCACCCATTATTTTCTGCGACTTGGAACCATTCTAGCTCCCTTATTGAACCTTTCTTTTCTTAGTGTGTATATCGAGGGCCAGTCTCTTGCGTTAAGTGAATATGAATTCACAGTGAAATCGACTCTCATTTTCTTATATTTATCGTCTTATGTGTCATAACGGTAATAAATGACACGCAGAAAAAAAAAATGAATGATGACGGCAAGAGAAAGGTGCCTTCTGTGCTGTTCGCGCTGAATTGTTTTTGCAATTTCGGCTTCCCATACGTAGGCTAGTGTTAGCAGTGATTGTGTGTAAAGTGTATGCGCGCGCGCAATACATAGTAGTGTGATTTTCGGCCTTCCATAATGGGCTAGAAAGATGGCGCACGAGCCGACGGTTTGCTGATTTACAGCAATAAATCAATGTACCCACCTATTTTGCTAGTCACTGACTACGCACGCCAAACGAGCAAGTTTTAACACAGAACCAAGTAGAGTGCACACCCCACCCCCCCCCCCTGACTCCCCACCCTGACTCCCCCACTTGCGCCGTCCGCGGGCGCCCTCTTCCTCTTTTTTGCTCGCAGCCTAGACGTAGCAGCTAAGTTCCTTGGACGGGGAATTCATGCCCTTCCATCGTAACTTTCAGAGTATCTCTATCTTCATTTTCTCTAGTGTTACAAATTTCATGGTGTTCTTTATAATTTTGTAACCTTTTTTGATATGAGAACCTAAATATTCGAGGGATTTTAGACGATTTTATTGTACTATCGTAACCTCCTCGTTCAGTACCGACACGGTAGAACGTCCCGCGTACGTGTTTCACTGCGGGATTTTTGCATATCGCGCGCCGTGCATGCGCCGGCTCCTGATCCTTTCTGCGTGACTGCAGACGTTCGTGTCGGGACGCGAGTGCATATCCTGTGGCCTATAGCATCAGGGTAAGTCATGTAAGTTCTTATATCTTTGTTTCGAGATTACTTGACTTTAGTTAGAACAGTCTATATAAACCCAACCGCCTTTTTCAAGGCGTATGTTTCTAGGTCACAAATATTGGAACATTATGAGCTCCTCTTCGGAGACAGTTTCATATGGTTCCGGTCGTCCATGGCGCCCATCGGCCGGGCCTTCGCCCGAGTCGACTTCCCCAAGCCCTGTGGCTGTTCCGCCAGCCAACGACCAGGGTGCCCAGGCCGTCCCAGGCGGGTTTTGCCCTGTCAGTGGCTCCGGCCAGGGCGAGGGGATGACGCCACGCTCCCAACCAGCGGGGTTTTTACGCCTCCGCTTGGGGAGCCGGCGGGGCATGCACAGCCAGTGGCCGGGCGGGCTTCTGCGCCCGTTACGGGCTGGAGCGCATCCCAGGCGGCAGGGGTTCTGTCCCCCGCCCCCCTGGTTTGCGCAGCCGATCTTTCCTCCCAGCCAGCGGTGGTTTCTGCACCACCTCTTGGGGAGCGAGCTCGGCGTGCAGCGCCGGGGGCCGGGCAATCTTTTGTGGTTGCCACGGACCGACTCGTGGCTCAGGACCCTGGGGAATTGTCCCCCCTCCCGCTTCTGACCCACAACCTCGACCCGCTACCAGCCCAGCCTTCCTCCCGCGGCTTAAAGCGGGTAGCAGAAGCCTCTCCTTCCTATGAGAGAGAGGATAAGAAAGCTAAGAAAAGGAAGAAGAAGGACAAGAAGTCCGGCAAAGATCGCCCGACAGCTGTCCCTTCGGAAGGCAAACTTATGGGCATGCTTCAGGCATTTGCCGCCCACCAGGGCTGGTCTTCAACGCCACCCACTGGGGCAAACGGCAACCCGCCTAGCACAGGAAGCCCTGCCACTGGGCCCGCGGCTATCATATCGCCGCCAGCACCACCACACAGGCCATCTCATCCTCCGGCGGCGCAGGGTGCGCCCCCCGGGGAGGAGACGTACCAGGCTAGTACCACTCCCTTGTATGTGGACCCGCCTTTTGAGGTCATGGCCTCTCCCGACCGAGCATGGGACGACACCGATTCGGTGTCCTGCCTTTCAAGCAGCTCGAGGGCCCCGTCCCCCACACCCACGGAGGCCCAGGACCCCCTACTCTTCAGCGGATGGGCACTGAAGCCCATACCTTGCTGCACAAATACCTGCCCGATACTTACAAACAGGCAGAGCAGGAGGAATCGTGGGCTTCACTGCTCTTTAGGCAACAAGCCCCGCCCACAGGCATTCCCCTGACTGCCGATTTCAAAGGAGAGTTTGACCGCATTGCCGGGCAACCCCCACAAAAGTCCGGCACAGCCCTGGGCAAGACCTTCACCTTCCAGGCGGAGGATTTTCAATCCTTCTTCTTAGCGGAGAAACTTTCCCCTGACACGCTAGCGGTAGGGGAACGTGTAGCCTCCCGCAACCCCTTGCGCTCCCGCTCATTCAGGGAGGAGGATGCCCGCTGGGCGGCCATGTCCATCATGGTACGCTCGGGCATGCAGCTTACGGCCTATATGGGTGCCCTCATTGGGCTCAATGCCCGTGCACAGGAACTTGGGGTATCCGAAGGGGACAGAGCAGTCATAGATGACTTACTCCTCTCCCTCACAGGACTGCAATGGTCCCAGTTATCTCAGGCCGCGGTATATACTACCCATCGCCGCCACGAGATGACTCTGCAAAGTTTGGGTGTAAAGCAGGGGGATGTCCCCACCCTCACCCAGGGCCTCTCTTGCCGTGGCCCCCTCCTCTTTGCCGGACAATTTGCTCAGGTAATCGAGAGGGAGGTAGCCAGCCGCAAACAAGCGGCTGAGATAGCACAACAGTTAAAGCAGTCCAGACAGGGGCATACCCCCGACCTCGGAAGGAGACCTTTCGTCCCCCGACTGCGGGAGGGCATACCGCGCAATCCCAGCACCGTGTCACGGTGACGGTACCGGCACCCAGCTCCGCCCAATCAGCCCGACAAGATCGGTCACGTGGCAGATGAGCTGCTGGTGACAAACGGCGGGGTGATACCCGCAAGTCCGCCAAGGGCGAACGCCGTTTTTGACGGGTTTCCCCGAGCGCTTGTCCCCCCTGTGGGGGTGGGGGGGCGTCTTCATTTCTTCCTATCAGCATGGAGAACCCTCACATCAGACGCCTACGTGCTCTCCATCGTGCGCGACGGCTTCTCCATTGCTCTAACCGGCCCACTCCCAGGCGGAGCTATCAGAAGACGCACCCCACCTACAGGGGCCCCTACCCGCCAGCTGCTTGCGACAGAGATCACAGCCCTGCTGGTAAAAGGGGCCTTAGAAAGGGTGAGAGATCATACCCATCTCTGCCTCTCCCCTGTATTCATAATTCCCAAGCGCTCGGGAAATTTCAGAATGATCCTCAATTTAAAGAGGATAAATACCTTCATTCCATCGGCATCCTTCCGCATGGAAACATTATCCACGATCTTTCCCCTACTCAGACCCAACGATCTTGCGGTCTCATTGGATCTGAGAGATGCCTACCTCCATGTTCCCATTCATCCCAACTCTCGGGACCTCCTGGGATTTTTGGTAAACGGCAAGACTTACCGTTATCGGGCCCTGCCCTTCGGCCTGAAACCAGCCCCACGGGTGTTCACACGACTAGTGTCGGAGGTAGCAGCATACCTGAGAGGACGCGGGCTCCGCCTATTTTGCTACCTGGACGATTGGCTCCTCGTAGCAAACTCAGAGCAACTCCTTGCAGCCCAGGTCCTAATCCTGGTCCAGACTGTGCAGGCGCTGGGCTTCATAATAAACTGGGACAAGTCCGAACTATCTCCGACTCATACCCCCATTTTTCTGGGAGCGGAGATAGACATGCGAAACCAGCTCGCCCGCCCAAGCCCAGACAGGATTCAGAAAATCCGCCGGGCAGCAGCAACTTTGCGGAGGACTCGCAGGACCTCAGCCAGGAAGTTCCTCCAATTTGTGGGATACCTGGCCAGCCTGGTAGATGTCCTACCGGACTGCAGGCTGTTCATGAGGCCCTTTCAACACCACCTGCTGCGGCATTATCGTCCAAGCAGGGACCCTCTATCCAGCCAGATCCCAATTCTAGCGGGCATCAGGCTACTTTTAGCCAGATGGACGGACTTCAGTTTTCTCAGCCAGGGAAAACCCCTGCGGGTACCACAGCCGTCTGTCACTGTCACCACGGATGCATCCCTGCAGGGCTGGGGGGCCACTGTCAGGGCAACATGGTAGCCGGGAGGTGGTCTCACAGAGCTGCTATAAGACACATCAATGTCCTGGAGTTTCAAGCAGTGCAGCTTTCATTACAGCAGTTCCTCCCCCTCTTAAGGGGACACACTGTACTGATACGCACAGACAATGTTACGGTAGCTGCATACAGGACAGGGAGGTACCCACTCAACGAACCTCAGCAGTTTAGCGGCACAGTTTTGGAGGTGGTGTCGCCACAGGGACATCACGCCGCTCGGTCGCCTCCTTTCTCCCAGGACAGGACAACCTGATTGCAGATTTCCTTTCCCGGGGACGCTGTTTACCCTCCGAGTGGATGCTCCACCCAGATGTCATGTCCCTCATCCAGAGGACGATGGGCCCTCTTCGAGTGGACTTATTTGCCTCGGCCCTCAACCACCAGCTCCCTCTTTACTGCTCCCGGGTACAGGACCCCGGAGCATGGGCCCTGGATGCTTTCTCTATCAGCTGGAGGGGAATCCAAGCTTATGCCTTTCCTCCGATAGCCCTAATTCCTCGCGTCCTACGGAAAATCAGGGAGGACAGAGCAGTAGTACTCCTGGTGGCCCCTTGTTGGCCCAGGAGACCATGGTTCCTGGAGCTATTCGATCTCCTTGCAAGTCGTCCGATGAGTCTCCCCCTGCGACCAGATCTAGTGGTTCAACCGATCTCGGGAATCCTACATCAACGTCCAGCCTCACTTCATCTAACGGCTTGGCCGCTATCGGGGAATCGGCCAGACAATCGGGCCTTTCAGACCGGGCAGCAGAATTTGTCATGCAGAGCCGCCGGGACTCCACTAGGGAGATCTACAATTCACGCCTTGCTGCCTTTTCGGAGTGGTGCGATCACGTCTAGGGGTGTAGAAACCCGTACAGCCCCTTTAGGATGCGTGGCTGACTTCCTTATCTCTCTCTTTGACAAGAAAAGGGCTCTCTCGCAGCAATACACTCAGGTTTTCCAGACGGGTCGGGAATTTCCTCTTCACCATATCTTACTAAGTTGCTCCGCTCCTTTTTCTTGAAACGACCCCCCATGACCAAGTTGGTCCCCGCCTGGAGCTTGCCCCGCGTCTTAGATGCATTGGCCAGACCACCCTTCGAACCCATGGCCACATCTTTCTTACACCACCTTAGTATGAAGACAGCCTTCTTGATAGCAATTGCTTCAGGCCAGAGGCGCAGTGCACTACATGCCCTCTGTCTTACCCCAGGTCATATCAGGTGGGAGAGGCGTGGGGTACGCCTCATTCCCAGGGCTACCTACATAGCTAAAAATCAAACGGCCTCCTCAGGTCCAGTGGAGATTTTTATTAGCCCACTCTCGGAACTGTCCTCTATCGCAGAAGACAAGTTTTGGTGTCCGGTCAGAGCCTTGAAATGGTACCTCGATAGGATCAAGAGTTTACGCAAGGACGACCAGTTATTCATTATTACACGCGAGCCCTACACACCAGCATCGCGAGATTCCATTTCCCATTGGATTGTGGAAGCCATCCAGGCCGCTGGTACAGAAGCGTTACTACCAGGAGCTACCCCCGGGCCCATGATACGCGTGGCATTAGCACTTCCTGGGCACTTTTTCAAGGGGTGCCTCTAGCGGAGATCCAGAAAGCAGCATACTGGCGCTCTTCCAACTCCTTTATCTCTCACTACCTGCGGGACATCCCAGCCGGGGAGGAATCCTTCGCCTCTGCAGTGCTGACCGCCGCAGGAAGTGTTGCCTGACTCCTGGTGGACCCTTCCTCCCAGAGGGACATGCCCCCCAAACGTTATCAGTGTAAGTCTAGCAAAATAGGTGGGTACATTGATTTATTGCTGTAAATTATGAAAATCCAGGACTGATTTTCTTATTTACGAGATAAATCTATGTACCCACCTATGACCCACCCACCATCCCCGCTCCTCGACATGTCCCACTGCTTGGGACTCCCAAGGGCTGCGGCAGTGTTCGAGGAAGAGGGCGCCCGCGGACGGCGCAAGTGGGGGAGTAAGGGTGGGGAGTCAGGGGGGGGTGGGGTGTGCACTCTACTTGGTTCTGTGTTAAAACTTGCTCGTTTGGCGTGCGTAGTCAGTGACTAGCAAAATAGGTGGGTACATAGATTTATCTCGTAAATAAGAAAATCAGTCCTGGATTTTCATAGTTCATGAATCTAGCAAAAATGCAGAAAATGTGTAAGATTATCACACGATAATCACAGAATCCCGGATGGAAGTCTTGCATCTGATGGTTCCGCGTAAGTTTATGATTATTACGTAGTTCACAATTCTTGATAAAAGAGAATTTAAATGCCTTTTGTGTGTCCGGATATCATGAACGGTGTAGCGTAAGTGACGCTAGTGTAGGTTATGTACGGTGCATATTGATATAGCGTAGGATTGATAGCTTCGCATTGTGCATTGTACGTTGCTTGTAGAGTTACTGTAGTTGTAGCGCCGTAGACTCGCATTGACTTTGTGTTTTCACTTGGCCGTGAGCTAATATGATGTGTAGAGCAGTATTCAGAACTTGGTTTATATGGTGGTAATACATTCAGAATTAATTCCCAACTCCTGTAGAGTCTGATTCATACAGTTGAGCAACTCTGTTGAGTAAGATTAAAAAGTATTAAATGATGAAGATTAGTGATAATTTTGCTGTATGGACAGTTTCAGTCTAAATAATGTATTTAGACGTCAGTATGAATAAAAGACTGTCTTTTGTCTTTTTTGTGTTTTGACATACGTGTTTTATACGTATTACATTCACCAGCGTATGTTGTCCTATAACGGTATCGTGTAGGCTGAAACATTTTTACATTTTTATGTGATATGAAGTGTACGTTATTAAGGCATCTTAAGCAGCTCTGGCTTAAGGGAAAGTATAATTTATCTTGCTTAAATGTACGAAGGCAAGCGTAGTGCCACACATGTAGGCATATAATGTGTGATGTAAGTTATTTTGCATTTTCCATACAATTCTTTGCAACTTACAGTATTATTTCACAGCTTGGGACAGGATCGCAATCGGAATGCGTCCAGAAGGGTTAAGCTTCTAGGCTTGGAAGATCACAAGTCTGTAAGTTTGGTATAGGGTCTTTACATGCATATCACGGCCTCTAAATATGATTTTTTTTGTAGACATTGCAATAGAACATGAATATTGCTACAGTGTCACCTACAAAGTGTAATAACATTGATACAGTGTAACAGTGGATGGATAATGACATTATAAAGCTGCCATTTCATAATGTGTAGTGAATACATGCATGGATACAAAATGTGTATACATGTATAATGATACAGTACAAGACAGTGTACTATTGTTTGTTCAGAAGAAGCAAATCTTTTTGTGTGCTGATGGAGAATTATATCCATATATACATTCAATTTATTGTGATCCAAGAAATGTATGTTTGATATATTCATACAGTGTATCATTCATTGTTTCATTTGCAGTTTTACCGTTCGTTCATCACATACATGCGCACATGCACTTGGGCTTGCGCATGCACAGCAAGAAGGATAATTCAATAAAGACAAGAGTGCAACGTTCGACTCGACTGTCTGCAATTTTATTCTTGTTGTACATTGTGTGTACGGCGGTTAGCTGACTGGATAGGATCTAGTGTTACCTAGGAATCCGAGGCCAGCATACCTTCACACCATGGGCGTAAATCCCGGGGAAATGGGGGATGCATCCCCCCTGAAATGGAGGATGGGGGAATGGCCTGTACAATCATCCCCCTGAAATTTGAGGAAAAGAATGGAGGAAGCAGAAATGTGATTGTATCAATTTTGGCATATTGCATGACGTTCGTACGCCCGCCTTCAGACAGGTAACAGAGCTGAACAGTATTCTATCTTGTAGGATAATGTATACATAATTTTCTCAAGCGCTCGCTCATTTCGCTCGCTCGCGAAGAAAGTAATATCGACATAAGGTATATGGTCCAGACGTTGACAACGTCAAATAGCATGTAAACATGCTATGACGCGAGCAACTCGGAACCATCTGCAAATTATGTACGAAAACAAACAAACAAACAATAACAAAAACTATACCGCCATAATTGAACCCCCCCCCCCTCCATTTCTTGAATCATTCCTGAAACGATAATGACTCTGATGACTCGGTCAGGACACATCTATGGGCATACCCAGGGATGATCACGGGCGTCAAATCTATCTCGGGGGGGGGGGAGGGGCATTTGCCCCGCCCCTATATACGGAAATGTTGGGGGCAGACAAATTATTTGTCCCCCAAGCAATTCCCGAGATGAGGACAAATCTCGAACTTTCTTTATGGAAAATTGTCCAACCGCCAGAACTATGCACCGGATCGTTCAATTGCAATCATAAACATGCAAAAGCTCCGCTACTGGGTCCCTTTCGATAGACTTTGTACACTTTTGAGATTGACGTATTTCCTTTTTTTTTTAATTTCGCAAATATTCCATGAAATATGCGTATATGAGATAATTTTAAAAAGGCAAAAGCTCTCTCGTACGGGAAGGGTGGTGTTAGCACTCGCCCACGCCTTCTCCCTGCTCGCCAGTTCCCCCCCCCCCCCCCGCCCACATGCACACAAGTAGACTGTGGCTACACTTTGAACATAGACAGTTTTCCAAATATGCCACAAAATGTGTGCACCAAAACGTTTAAATGCAATCAGAAAATACAGAATCTCCCTCGTGTAGGAAGGGGAAGAGGGCTTATCCCCTCCCACCTTCTCTGATTGACAAATTTCCAGATATTCCAACAAAAGTGTGCACCAGATTGTTTAATTTCAGTTCTAAAACTGAAAAAAAAGCTCCCTCGAATATGAGAGAAGTATCTTGCCAGCCTCCCATTGCTTGGTCTCCTCTATAGACTAAGTACACTTTGGGGAATGACAATTTCCGATTTTTCCACAAAAAGTGTGCTTCAGATCGCTTTATTTCAATTCTAATAACGCAAAAGCTCCGTCGATGCACACTCGGAAATAAGAGCTAAATTCCATGATTCTAACACTTCTCTGAAAAAGCCCTATATATTTCTTCAATTATTTCTTTGGGGGGGCGCTGGAAAAAAATTCTAAGTATTGCACCAAAAGTTTGCACCAGATTGCTGAATTTCAGGTCTGAAAATGCAAAATCAACTTCGTGTGGGAGGAGAAATGCCCCTTATCTACAAACCTCGTGTGCTTGCTTTTTTTTGTTTGTTTGAATTGCTTAACAGACAGCGTTCATGATAATTATTCATCGTAAAAATTAATACAATGAGTTTATTTGAATGATACCATTTTATAGGCAAATTGTTCATTGTAATCTACATCAAAATATTCTGCTACCTTAAAGAAGCGGGACTGTTTCAAGTCAATAAAACACGCAAACATTCATAAAATTGCACCATTTACAACATCAAAATGCAAAAACTTCTCACCGTCTCAAAATGCAAAAACTTCTCACCCTCCCCCCCCCCCCCCCCACCCCTCGCTCGCTCCGCTCGCTCGGGCTCGGTCGCGTTCATGACATTCAGTGGAAGAATTAATGCAAAAAGTTTATTTAAATGATACCATTTAAAGTAAATTGTTCAATAATAATCTACATCAAAATATTTTGCTGTTTCAAGTCGATGAAACCCGCAAAAACATGCATCAAATTGCACCATTTACAACATCCAAAATGCAAAAAGTTCTCACCGTCGGAGGGGGTACACCCCCCTTCCCCCCCCCCCCCCCCTCCCTCGCTCCGCTTGCTCGGGCTCGGTCGCCTTCATGGTATTCAGTGTAATAATTAATATAAGAAGTTTATTTAAATGATAACATTTTATAGGCAAAATTGTTCAATAATAATCTACATCCTTAATGTACTGCTACCTTAAATAAGTGGGACTGTTTCAAGTCGACAAAACGCGCAAAAACATGCATCAAATTGCACCATGTAACAACATGAAAATGCAAAAAGTTCTCACCGTGGAAGGGAAACAACCCCCTCCCCCCCCCCCCCCACCCTCGGTCGCTCCGCTCGCTCGGGCTCGGTCGCGTTCATGGTATTCAGTGTAATAATTAATACAAGAAGTTTATCTAAATGATAAAGAATTAATGCAAAAAGTTTATTTAAATGATACCATTTAAAGTAAATTGTTCAATAATAATCTACATCAAAATATTTTGCTGTTTCAAGTCGATGAAACCCGCAAAAACATGCATCAAATTGCACCATTTACAACATCCAAAATGCAAAAAGTTCTCACCGTCGGAGGGGGTACACCCCCCTTCCCCCCCCCCCCCCTCCCTCGCTCCGCTTGCTCGGGCTCGGTCGCCTTCATGGTATTCAGTGTAATAATTAATATAAGAAGTTTATTTAAATGATAACATTTTATAGGCAAAATTGTTCAATAATAATCTACATCAAAATGTACTGCTACCTTAAACATGTGAGACGGTTTCAAGTCGATAAAACACGCAAAAAAATGCATCAAATTGCACCATTTACGACATCAAAATGCAACAAGTTCTCACCGTGGGAGGGGGAAACCCCCTCCCCCCTCGCTTCGCTCCCTCGTATCTATAACCGCTCGCCCTAAGATCAAATCCTGGCTACGCCGGTGATAGGCCCCACTGTTTAGTAGTTAGTAGGCCTTCACAGTGATGTCGCACAGGCGGAGCAAGAGCTGAGATACCACGATTTAGTCTTTCAATTATCTATGAATATTTCTTTTTCTTACTTGTTTTTTTTTTATAGGGAAAAATCCAAAACTTCAGCAAAAGCGTGCACCAGATCGCTGAATTTCAGGTGTGAAAATGCAAAATCTTCCTCGTGTGAGAGGGGGGAAACCCCCCTCCCACACCATCCCCCCGCTCGGTCCCTCCGCTCCCTCGCACAGATATTCCAACTCAAAGTCCCTCCCCCACCCACCATCATTAAAACGGAACGATGCCCCTGGGATGATTGCTTTATTGACTTAAATCAAGAAAATTGAAAAATACAATAGCTACAGGAAAATATCTACTACGTTATAACATACAAAGAAATGGAGATCCATATTACCATTTTATTGAATTTATTTGGGCATTATACAGGGCTGCGCTAGGTTTTTGAAGGGGGGATGTCAAAATCGCGTGTCAGTCAAGAAGAAAGAAAATCAAAAGACAAGAGAAAAAACAACAAAAAAGTCTTCATACTTTTAAGATCTGATTTTCCGCCGAAAGTCGGCTGACAAGCAAACAAAAAACAAACAAACAAAAACAAAAACAAAAAATCTTCATGTTTTTGCTGCCACTTCCCTCCCACTTTATATTTCATGCAAAAGAGTGGGACATTCGATCCCTGTAAAGTGTGTGTGTGTGGGGGGGGGGAGGGCTCCAAGCTCCCCCCCCCCCCCCACAAGGCTGCGCCGGTCCGGTTATGGGCTTGTAATCGTGGTAATGGTGACTATCGCCGATCATCCCCCCACTCCTCAGTACGGATTTACGCCATTGCTTCATACATGAGCTTTGTCTTCTGATATGGTGTTAAAAACTTAAAGAAAAATTACAATGGGCCGTAGTTTTCGGGGGGGGGGGGGAGGGGATTGCCCCGAAGAGTAATTGTCCTGGGAGCTTAGGGTAGTTGTTCAGTAGGTAGTTATCCGGAGGTAGTCATGGGGGGTGGGGAGGTTGTGGGGGTATAGTTATGGGGGTAGTTATGGGGGGGTAGTTATCTTGGGAGTAGTTCCCCGGGGGTAGTTATCCAGGGGGTAGTTATCCAGGGAGTAGCTGACCTAGGGGGAATTACCGTGGGGGTAGTTGGCCTAGGAGGGTAGATGTCGGTAGATTGTGCTGGAAAGTAATTGCCCTGGAGGGTGATTGCCCTAGGGGGGTAGTTGTCCGGGGGTAGTTGCCCTAGGGAGGAATAGCTCGGGGGGGGGGGGTAATTATCCGGGTGGGAGTTATCCGGAGGGTAGTTGCCCAGGGGGTAAGTGCCCGGATACGTGTATTCACATGTTGACTGGGAAAATTGTTTTGTTACTAAACTGAACCCACTGTATTTACTCCAAAAGCGTGCCATTCGCATCATTACTAATTCTACATATCTATCTCATACAGAGACTTTGTGGTATGGTATTGTTTATTAGATAAAACGTTCTCACAGCCAAAAGGCTGAATTGCAACATTTGTTCACAAAGACATAATACTACAATACAAATTCGATTAAAAAAGAGAGTATTTACAATTTTCAAATTATTCATCACAATTAAAAAAATAACAGTTCACATCATTTACAACATTATTCATAATACAATTTATTACATTCACTACATTCAACACACTGTACATGACGAATAAACATAAACTGAATAAAAGGGACCCAGGTACTTCCTTCCCTCACATTCTATTCACATCTTCCCCCTCCCTCTCTCTCTCACACAAACACACACGCACTTACATGCATGCGCAAACACAGGTACACTGACAAACACACACACAAAATCATCTCTTCATCACATCCAATAATTGACTCACACACAAACACAAACACATAAACACATACAGACACGTACAAATTCTCATTCTCTCGCCACACGGCATTACAGATTATAACTGTACATTCGTCACGCTTAAACTGTATTTTGATTACATAATGTTTACAAACAGTCAAATGCACAATGTTGTGAATGTTTACAAATATTGATGGGAGTACAACAAAAATTATAAATGCTGTATCATAAAATAATCTGATGTGGTGTAATATTTGTATGATATTGACTGGCCTCGAGGGAGATACCAGAAAATATTGCCCAAACTGAAAGAATATTGCCCGAGTCGAAGACGAGGGCAATATTCTTTCAGTGCGGGCAATATTTATCTGGTATCTCCCTCAAGGCCAGTCAATATCATAATTATTACCTATCCCCTAGGTAAATTAGGAAAATATGTGAATACGGATATACATTATGATATAGATCAAGCCACATTTGACTACCTGTAGATCATCACCAACATATCGGATAATTGAAAAATTTGTCATCAATGTGTATCATTCAACTCCAACTTCAAAAATACATATGTAGTTGTAACAGGCGAACTTCAAACATCTGAACGCTTTTACACTTTATTTTTGCTTCTGTTTCAATTTGGAGAGTTGTAATAACTGATGGTCACTGTGCAGTTATTGAGCACAAATGGACTAGTCATTGACGCGTAGTGCTGCTGGAAGTGGTCGACCTTGTATGAGTTGATTTATCGGCGTTCTTCTGTGGTGCGTCCTTGAATGTTTTCTCTTCGTGGTCGATCAGAATGTTTACATATAAAGCAGGGAGGTGGGAAGAGAGATTCCACTCCTTCTCTTCCCACCTCCCCGTGTAAAGTGAATGGCGAAACCCGGAAGAAGCAAAATACCAACAAATATTGACTGCTGACCTTTTGACCCTGCAAAATACCAACTGCAATTGCCTCGCAAAACTACCTCGTATAGGTAATGATATACAATATGCCTAATGAACATAGTACACTCTCATAATATATCTCCGGGAATTAAAAAAAGCACCAAATAAACAAATTTTAATCATCAACAGTTACCAATGAAAAAAAGGAAAACAATGGTGCACAAACCTGTTGAAAGGTTGTATGTTTTCCAAGTAAACTAATATTCGTAGGATATTACTGAGCAAAAAGAAAATTGTGGCTGCCTGGGGAAGTGAAAAGAGAGAAAAGAAAACATTACCAATAAAAATGTATACATATATTGTAAAATTACAAAATTCTCAACATAACAAAGATATTGCATTGCTGTAAATCTTCCAGGTATTCTAAGTACATGTATTCTCTATCAAAGAGTCTCACAATGTTGCAGGCGGTACAGAAAGAGGGGAGGGGAGAGGGGTTGGAAAGCAAGAAAGAAAGATGGGGAGAGAAGGAAAGAGGAAGAGACAGTGGGTGAGAGGAGAGAGAGAGAGAGGTGGAGCGAGATGGAGAGAAAGAGTACACCGCAATACTTTGTTTGCAGTGCTTATAAGAGAAAAATTCATTAACATTAAACTGTTGACCTTGCCGGACCGCACCCATATTCAAACTTATTCAGACTTAACCGGCATCTCAGTTATTATATCTGGTATGACTTAAATGATCATAAGAACCTTTGTTATTGATTCACATCAATCGTGCATTGATCGTTCTCACAAAGTAAGGCATTGTACTGTTTTTCAGTCTTTCTGTTCTACATCTGTATTCCCTCAATCTCTCACTGCGCCTAAGGCGTCTGTTAGAACTCTGCATTTCAGGAAACCAGTCTCTGAAGCATTTGAAGAGAGACAGAGCGAAATTCAAGCAAAGATTCTCATTTCTCATTTCTCGTTTGTACAGGGTCTTGAGTCCGCTTTGTTGCAGAGCAGAATCATATTTCAAGTATCTATCTCCCAGGATGATTCGGGGTGCTCTTTCCTGTACTCGCTCAAGTTCTGCACTCTGCTGGGCGGTGATGGAAGAATGCCTGACAGGCACACAGTACTCCAGCAAGGGACGAGCATAGCATGTGTAGATGGTCATGAGATCCTCGGTGGAAGCACGGAAACGTTTTAGCGTGCGGATGACGTAAAACTTTCGAGAGGCTCTCTTGGTGATGTCTTGGATGTGACTCTGCCATCGGAGGTCCCTCTGAAGTATCACACCAAGTAGCTTAAGCTCCTCGGCCTCTTCCAGAGTAGCATTGTTCAACTTATACTCCGATGGTGTTGGTGGTGGCACGTCTCGTGTAAATGAGATACGCATTGCTTTACACTTCGATGGATTTACACTGAGGCTTTTAACAGAACACCAATCTTGGAACTCGTTCAGGACACCCTGCATGGCACTTTCCTCGCTCACACGACGGCTTTCAACAAATATCAGGTCGTCGACGTATTTCCACCTACCGACAGACGGGCTAGACACGAGAGCGTCGTTGATGATAGCAAGGAAGACGAGCGGGCCGAGTCTTGTCCCTTGCGGTACACCTCCAGAAGGAGTCAATGGTGCAGATAAGGCACCATTGTATCGGGTCATCTGCTGTCTTCCGTCAAGGAAACTGCTAATCCAAGGGATGAGTGATGGACGGACACCCATGACATACAGCTTTTTATTGCGATGTTATGATTAATGAGGTCGAATGCGCTTTCGAGAAGTCTATAACTATCGAGGTGGAGGTAGTTTTCAGTTTATCCGCATGACTGAACAGCTGATGTAGAAGGTGCACTAGATAGTGAGTCGTGGACATGCTTTGTCTACTCCCAAACTGCTATGTGTCGATACTTGTTAAGCAGGGCACGGTAGACAAATAACTCCGCAAGTTTGGCGAAGTGATCCGTCAAGGATATAGGCCGGAGTCTTTCTATCGTAGGCGGGGTTTCTTTAGGTATTGGCACAACAATGGATCTCTTCCATTGAGATGGAACTTCTCCTTCCAGCAAGGACGTGTGTTGCGACAAAGATTGTCGCCCCCGGCTCGGGGCGACAATTTTTGACGGAGTTGGCGTCATAAATTGTCGCCCCGTCACAAATTGTCGTCTGGCGACAATATTTGACGCTTGTACAGTTCCCAATTTTTGACCTCGATGGCGACAATTTATGATGGCAAAAAAATTGTTGCAAACATAAATTGTCGCCCCGTCAAAGATTGTCGCCCCCGGCTCGGGGTGGTTGCTCCGGTGTTATGCTTTGGTGGGGTGGGTATGACTGGTAAGTTATGCGTATGTGTGTGTGTGTGTGTGTGTGTTGGGGGCTGCATGGTATGTGCTGTGTATGATATGTAGATGCGTATAATATGTGACTTGTTTATGAGTTTGCGTATAGCTGTGCGTGTGTGTGTGTGTTTGGAGTATATAATACAATATGTGGAAACTGCATGTGTGGTGGTTGTATAGTGGAAGTGGTTTGTTTGTCTGTGTGTATACGTGTGCCTGTATGCGTACGTGTGTCTGTTTGTGTTCGTGTTTTGATGTTTGTGCGAACGAAGTTTTTTGAGCAGCAGGCACTACTGTGGCAATGAAAATGCCTTCAACGTGTATGCGCACGTGTTTATAGAGTTTACAGCAGCGTTGTTTTCAAAATAGTATGGGTGTGTCAATTTCAGCGGTGAGGCGTGCTAGGTGAGAGAGACCGAGAGGAAAGACATACGAGGGAGGTACCCTCTCTAAATGTTATCTGTCTTTGTTCATTTTTTCACTGCAGTCATATTCTTCCATCATTCTTAACTACAACTTCCATATCACTATTCTTTGTCATATGCACACCGCCAATACATAGTACGTATTGTAAACAAACACCAACAAACACTCAAACAAATCCTCATAATGCAAATAAACCACCTCAACACTTTTTTCCCTTGATATTTATTGATTTCATTCAAATCATTCATAACTCAACCCATTCTGGGTGTAACATGAACAAAAACGTTACAAATGCAATTCAAAACAAAAACAAATCCATTTGTCAATTTATACTACAAATAATCTCACTTCAACATATAAACCTCGATTATAAATCAACCCTACTAACAATTTCTTCACGAGAAAGTTTTGACATGTACCAAACCTATATCCCTTGAATATATTGGTTTGGATCATGTAACTCCTTCTTACTTACAAGGGCATATACATAAAAAAAAACATACATTATACAAATCTAGAATGAAATCATTCATAAAAAACCCGACCAATCCTCCCCCCCCCCCACCAAAACAAATCTACATCTATCCTAAATATTAAATCCTACCAAAATCTGTCATACCATTTAAAACTATTCTTCTTTAAATCAAATCCCCATCCCACCAACCCCCGATTAACAAAACCTAAATCATCCCACACCCACATTCACAAACCCACATACATACACACACCCACACACATACACACACACTGGTGCTGTTTGTTATTCCGAAGGTTCGTTTTTCCGAAGGTTCATTTATCCGAAACACACAAATTCCCTATACCTAGAGGTTCGTTAATCCGAACATTTGTGGCGTCATTCCGAAGGTTCGTTATTACGAAGGTTCGTTGATCGAAAATGCAATTCGGAATAACGAACCTTCGGGCTAAAGAGCCTTCGGAATAACGAACCTTCGGAAAAACGAAATGTAACCCACACACACACCGGAACCGATACCACCTTCCTTCCTGATTGAATCGACTTCCCAATGTTGATACATAAAGACATAATGGACCGTATGCATAAAAGCAGCATCCGCCCGCACGCAAGCACCACTCCGAATTCATATACAAATCCGTCAAACAAACTCATCAAACTCAAAGCTGCTGATAAAATCAATATAACGGTATGCCAGCAACAGCTTATCCCTCCCCACGCGCAGCCAAAACACATACGCTGACATAATAAACACATTCTTCCATCATATACACTAACACACACGCACAAACGGACACTAAATTATCATGTGCGCGCGCACATGCACACTTCCTTGAAACCTCACCGTGACAGTCAGTCCGCAGCGCGAGCGAAAACGCACGTATTTATTTAAGTCGTATGCACGGCTGAGCGGTGCTTGCATACGTAATGAGCAGATACATGGTCATGAATAAATCCGTGTAGAACGAGTATTTCTTGTCAGTTTTCGACACTTTTAATATCGACTGAAAGAGAAAACAGCAAATATGCTCATGATCAAAATAAAACGGAAAAGAAGAATATAGAATATCAAAATCTCTCTCGAATTCGGTATTGTATTCAAAAATATTCCTTCACGTTTGACGCCAAAAAACTAACCTGAAATCTTTCATGCCCCTCTAAAATATGGTAAAGACTATGTCCGCTAAAGTATATAGTTTAACAATAAGGGCAAGTTTTCTCATCTTCATTTCACTGGAAGGAAAGAGGCACAGCAGTGTGGAACCAATACAAAGATTAAATCTTCATTCCAATCTTCGGCTAAGTCATCTACTGCGTTCGTTAGTTTTCTGCTTTTTTCCCTCTAAACATCTCCATGTGACCCAAGGATTTATCAGCACAAAACTACAGCGTTTACGGTAAGCGACGAATCCCCTATCGCAAACTCTTAGCGCAACTTATCTGGTTAGTTCACCATTCCACATTTATTTTGAAGAAGTCCACATAAAATGTACGTGCCCTTCTAAACCTCATTTACTACACAACTGAGCTTTGATACTGATTTACATTGTTATCACTTTTACGAGAAGAATGAACTTGATCTGAAAGGTGCTGATGCAACCTGTGACTCTGTATTTAAACGCTGTGTATACCAAACTAGTCGATCTTGTTACGTACGAACACCGTCTACAGTACGTTTTCCAACCAGCTTGTTAACCAAATTTAATTTGTAATTCACAACTGGTTTGGACATGAACGGACGTCGTCCATAGTATGCTTCCCAGTAAAATCGTTTCACATTATCAAAGTCCATCTGAAATATGTAATTTTAACTGATTTTGACACGAACGAACGTCGTCCTTAATAGGTCTCGCAGGTAATTCGTATTTCACACCTTAATCATACTCAGTTCGAAATACGTAGCCACACCATTACAATCAGTTTGCAACAATACTTGAGCAGTGTGTTTTGTGCTGTAGCCCACTGTTGTCTTATTACCAAGGCAGTCGTTGTAACCGGATAATTGTCATTTATTTTACCCTTATCAAATTATGTTCAACGACTCGCCTAATGCTGTGAAATAATGTAATATTTGTTTTTTCTACACAATTTCACGGATTGTGCATTGGTATGTACGTAAATGGCTTGACATGATTCTTGTTGCATTCAACTGCAGGTTATATTAAACCCAATATGAATGATTTTAATACATTACCTCCAACTTTATTGCTGTTGTTGTTTTTTTTTCTCCAACAGCAACCAAAAAGTAATGACATTGGGTACATTGTACCAGTAATATGTAATTCAGAATCTGTATCATAATGATACTTTTTTTCCTTGTTTACAATAGAAAAGGGATGACAAGAGGAAAAAAGAAAATGTCACCTCTGCTCGTCATTCTGTTCACATGTATAGGAGGGAGGGGTGACCACAAATTGTCTCTATTGGAATCGGTTAAAGAAATGTATAATTCCGTTCTCGTGTTAATGGTATTCCTGCTTCTGTTCTCAGAGGTTGAGACAGTTGCGTTTACCTTGTTTGATATAGTAAGTTTTGATCTATGCACATTATGTTCAACGTCATTTATTCCTTCTGTTTTTTATAGAAGGTATATCTATGTTGAAATGCCAAACGCAAGCTCCACAAAGATTTTTAATTTCTTTTATATGTGTGCCAAGCGTGCACTTTTAAATGCCTATGATAATAGCACAAAATGTATCGACACAATTCTTATTTGTGACCACATGAACTTGTCCCTTCTTTTTCTGGTATGCAGATACTCCAGTAGCCAAATTCACACCCCCTGTCATTATTCCACACCCAGTGAACACAAGCTGTTAACATGTTTCAAGTGTTTCTTATTTTCTGGTTGTAACCGTACAACCGACATTTTTGCTGTCAATGTCTGTACGTACGTAGCTACTCAAATGTGTCACATTTCTTCAAAGGGGAAAATAGTCATTCCAGTGTCTCTCCCTGCTTTTTATACAGTTTTCTTGCTGCTTGTACTGACAAACACAGGTATTTTTCTTTGTAAATCATCCCGTGAAATCCCTACCTCAAGACAAAAATTGTACTCGCACTTCAAGCTTGGTTTACGCATAATGCTTGCTCATGTTTTGTTTATAGACATTCCTTTGCCAGCTACTCAAGCATCTTATATAACTCAGACAGGTAAATGTCGTCTTCTCCCTAAACAGCAAGCAGCAAACAAGTTCAAAAGCAGAGTTTTGTGTCAACAAGTTTATGTAATACCCACTGTTCTGAAACTTTTTCACAATGGCTGAGTCAAATAGTGTGAATGATATGAATAATGGAATCGTTGTTATGTCTGCTTATGCACAAGACAAAGAGGATGTACCCGTACATGCCACAAATAGCGAAGAGGGTAAGAACCCTGATATAATAAGTTTTTTGAACTCACAAGCTCACGAACTGATACTTGATTCTGATGTAAACGACACCAGTCGTCAAACACCACCTACAGAATACCACATTGAAGACGACATAATTTCATTATCTCATTCTAATCCAAACCAATTTTTTATTTCGCACTTTAACATAAGGAGTATAAACAAAAACTTCAATCAATTCAATATGTCCGTGAATCAAGTTAAATTTGATAGTCAGGTTATCGGAATCAGTGAAACCTGGTTAAATGAAACATCACCTTCTTCGCTATTTACCATTGATGGCTTCACACTTTTGACAAAAAACAGGGCAGGTAAAAAAGGCGGCGGAGTTGGGCTTTACGTCACTCAGAATTTGAATTATGAACTCTTAGACGAATTCAGTTTAATGTCTGAAGTTATTGAGAGTATTTTCATTGAAATTAGGGTTCCAAATAGAAAAAGTATTGTTGTCGGTGAAATATATAGACCTCCAAATACAAGCCCCACTGAATTTATTGAATCTTTATCCGTACTTTTAGCTGCTAAATATTTGGAGAATAAAAGTTGTTTCATCATGGGTGACTTCAATTTCAACCTTTTAGACTGTCATACCAACTCCGCATGCCAAGATTTCCTCAATGTGATGTTATCCGAGTCCTTTTCACCTCTTATAAAGAAGCCCACTCGAATTTCAGATGTCACAGCAACTCTAATTGACAACATCTTTGTTAATAGTTCTCTTTCCAATATCACGTTTGGTGTAATAGTGTCTGATGTATCCGATCATTTTCCGATTTTCGCTGTTCTGCCCAATGTTAACATAAGTAATGCCTCTTTTTATTCGCCCAATTCTGGTTTTCGAGAAATGTCAGAAACTAATCTTAATAGACTTAGGGAGAGACTAGGATCCGTTAATTGGTCAATTGTTAATAACCAAAGTGATGCAAATTTAGCTTTTGAACACTTTTCACAAATATTATCATCCGCATTCAATTCCATTATACCCGTTAAGCCATTTACTCGTTTAAACCGTAAAAAGGTTCCAAAGAAACCATGGATTACGAAATCTCTCCTGAGGTCTATTAACCGTAAAAATGCTCTTTTCTACAAATACCGAAGTGATCCTAACAGTCGAACTCGGTCTCGGTATGTGCATTATCGCAACGTTCTTACATCATCCATACGTTTAGCCAAACGAATGCATTTTTCAAAGCAATTTATCAAGCATAAAAATGACATCAAGGTGATAAATGAAGCGCTGAACACTAAAAATAACATCGAACCACCTAGGCATATTATTAATAATGATAAGTACATTGAAGATGAAGCTGATGTGGCAGAAGTATTCAATGAATACTTTGTAAGCATAGGACCTAATCTTGCCAGCAGTATTCCGCATTCAAATACTGATTTTCATTACTTTCTAAAAGACCAGAATCAGCAGTCTCTTTTTTTTGAACCTGTCATTGAAGAAGAAATCAAAGATATCGTGCAAAACTTGAACACTAAGAAAAGCTCTGGATGTGATGGAATCACCAATTTTCTCCTTAAAAACATCATTAATGAAATAGTTATACCATTAACACACATTTTTAATTTATCGTTATCTACTGGCATAGTTCCACAAAAAATGAAAATAGCTAAAGTAGTACCAATTTTTAAAAAAGGACAAAAAGAATCTGTGACAAATTATCGCCCTATATCTTTGTTAACTTCATTTTCAAAACTTCTTGAAAGGTTGGTATATACGCGCACACACAAATTTCTCGAAAAGTGTGAAGTTTTTTGTAACTCCCAGTTTGGTTTTAGGAAAAACCACAGTACGACCCATGCCTTACTCACTTTTATCCATAAAGTTGCTCATGCTATAGATGACGTCTCCCACACTATTGGAGTTTTTCTTGATTTTTCGAAGGCCTTCGACACAATTGACCACGATATTTTGATTTACAAGCTACGACATTATGGTATACGTGGGAAGGCTTTGGACTGGTTTCGAGATTATTTATCAAACAGAAAACAATTTGTGAGTATAAATGGCCGTGATTCTCAGTTAAAGTTAATTTCATGTGGTGTTCCACAGGGCTCCTTACTAGGCCCACTATTGTTCATTTTGTACATTAACGATCTTCCTAGTTCCTCGCCAATTCTTTCCTTTATATGTTTTGCTGACGACTCCAATCTGTTTTTTACACACAGAGATCCTTATACTCTTGTTAACACAGTGAATAAAGAACTTAAATCTGTGCAATCTTGGATATACGCCAACAAATTGTCACTTAATATTGATAAAACTCATTGTATGCTTTTTAGCAATAGTCTTAAAACCCTTCCTTTTCATATTAAGTTTAATGAAACTGAATTAAATCAAGTCAGTAGTATAAAATTTTTAGGGCTTTTTATTGATAGTGATTTATCTTGGAAATCCCACGTTAGTTATTTAAGTAATATTCTTTCTAAAAATACGGGTGTTCTTAATAAACTTAAGAGTGTTTTTCCAAGTCAAATTCTGCTTAATCTTTATTCTACTTTGATTACTCCGTACCTTAATTATGGTATTCTTGTGTGGGGGAATGCAACTAGAAATCTTCTTGATATACTGTTCCGTATTCAAAAACGTGCCATCAGAAATATCAACCATGTCGGATATTTGTCCCACACGAATGATTTATTTTTGAAAAATAAAATACTGAAAATATCAGATCTGTTCAGTTACAACGTCGGCATATTTATGTACAAATTTTCTGCCAACGAGTTACCGGATGTTTTTACTAGCATGTTCAGAAAAAACTATTTGATTCATAATTATCCTACCCGCCAAAGTGACGCATTTCACCTTCCACGTACTCGAACAATTTTCGCTAAAAAAACGATAATGTATACGGGCCCTAGATACTGGAATGACCTCTCCCCCGAAATAACAAGCTGCTCGTCTTTATATTCCTTTAAACGTAAATTAAAAGAGTTTTTATCGAGTGCATATTTTGCAGACACTGAACAGTCGTAATGTCTTATGTAATACTGTGGTATGTTATTGTCCAATCAAACATTTTGTCAACACGTTACAGATTCCATTTAGGGTCTTGCCATCGGGCTCTCTGAATTCATCATTAGCAATTCCACACTCTACTTCGTTTCCCTCTCTTCCTCTTTCCCTCTGCCCCTCTCTAACCTTCTATGCAGAGCTTGACGGCAGGCACCAAATGGCTTAATAGTTGTACATGTTACTTTTTGTGTCTTACTGATCATATCCTGTGAAAGTTTTAATGCAACAATAGTTTATAGTATATACACCAAAGTAGGCTGTATAATAATGATGGCTCGGTCACAGTAAGTTCATATTAATGTATAGTTTGTTTGTTTTTCTTCTACTTCTTTTTCTTCTTCTTTTTTATTACATAAAATTTGGCAACCTTACATCATCATTCTGGTCTTCTATCCGTTCTCCGTTTCTTTTTCACAAACACTGATTACTCGGGGCTTACAGCCAAACAAGCTAGCTTTCATGTAGGTCCCGTCATACTTCTCTTTGATCAACCCCATTTCGATTTCGATTTTGACCAGTTATCATTACATGTAATTACTGTGTTATCACCATGTATATTGTTTGTTTTCTGCACATTGTTCACAAGGTAAAAGAACTTGTCTGGTTTCTGTTGTAATGTTCATAAATGAGAAGTATGAAAATAAAATGAATTGAATTGAATTGAATTTCAATACGGGTCAGGAACTAGCAAAATTCAGAGACATGTCTAGCGTCGAGTTTAAAAAGATTATTCTCACCGGAATTCCGGGTCTGTGATTGGTCGAAATCTGTCGCAAGACGCGGCGTGTCGCATTGCGTAGTATCCATTGGCTGCTGACTCAATGCTGTGAGTTCAAAAACTATGTATCAGATTAAAGTGTCATTGATATGAGTAATAGCTGAATAGTGTACAATTGAGTTGGAGGTAATTTGAAAATGAAAGCCTATATTAGTTTCATGAAATCCATGATTTTTTTTAATGTTAGGTTCCAGATTGTGATCGAATTTTCACTCTCTATACAAAACTTGAACTTTACACAGGAACCAATGATGTGTATGTGAGTGTGCACTTACAATGACCCTGAACAATGGACCTGGCTACCACCTGTCCCGAGCTCTACTGCAAGGCACATGAATGCTTTATCAATTATTCATGTGGATTGCCCTGAGCATTGCTAGTCTGAATTCTTGACACAGGGTGAAATGCATGCACATGAAAGAAGTAAACACATGTTTCCATGTGCTTGCACACACCACATTTCAGAATGAACAAAGACTACTAGTAGCTGCGATAGTGGAATTCCTCATGAAGCATTCCAATCCTGGTCATTGTCCACGACCATTGTCTTGGGTATCAACAGCACACTCCACGCGTGTTCATTCACTACCCAACTTCCGGTAAGAAAACATAATTTGCCTTGTTTTCAACAGGAAAATTCACAACCTTAAAAATGGTGCCCCTCTTCGTTTTTTAATTGATCATACTCGCTCAAGTTTCACGATTGTGAATCGAAGAAATTACGGAGATCTATTTTCAATACCAGTCAGGAACTAGCAAAACATCAAACTATGATCTAAAAGCTTCGTGAACACCGGCAAAATAATCGTTTACTTTGATGCTAAAATGGACTACTATATTGAGATAAAAAATAGGGAAATTAGGTATCAAATTAATGAGCATAATCAGCTCTATAACCTACCCAACCATCCTGGGTCAAACAATGCACTGCGAAAGCTATGAAAGCTGTTATTGCGACCTCTGCAAAAACTCTCGCAAAGTATCGCGAAATCTCGTCAGTCTCAAGGGCACAAACTGCGCAAACGTGATTCTGAATAAACTTGTTCGTGCCTCATTATCGCACGCGCTGCGGACTGACTGATGACTTTTTACATGGCATGTTTGCATGGATGTAGCCATGTAAGTTATGTGTCGGTATTTCAATGACTATGTCAAGAACGATATTACCCAGCAAAATGTGCTTCGAGGGCGGGCGACAATTTTTGCCGCCAGCCCTCATCATAAATTGTCGCCAGGCGACAATTTATGACGGGGCGACACAGGGGGCGACAATCTTTGACGGGGCGACAATCTTTGTCGCAACCGACGTGTTGATGATGTCACAAAGCGGCGAGGACAACTCAACAGCAAACTCACGAATTTTCGTCGCATGAATTCCTTTATTCACATTTTACGAACAGGCATATTCATGTACAAATACGCAACAGATCAACTTCTCTCATTGTTCCACAATATATTTCACTTAAACTCCAATATCCACAAAAAGTTTTTGAACGTAATTACAATAATAACAATAATGATACCATTTTACACCTCTTCCAAAACATGTTACAAAAGTTGTGTACTAGTATTATATTTATGAACAGTATTTCAGAATGAGATAATTTTAATCCACTAACTTGTCCAATGAGTACTTATTTTCCGTCTTTCCGTGGACCAGTAAATGCCTAATGCAGTGCAGCTGTCTGTGTGTGACTCTTGACATCACTGATGGTGTAGTGTGTGTAACCAGCGCTGATGTTATGATGCTGCTACACTGCTGATCTTATTGTTGCAACAAAATTTTCTTCCATAAATCCTCAGAAATTACTTTAGCCTTTTTTTTTACACTGCGGTTACAGCGCTTAAAATAATTACACAAAGTGGCAGATTTCTGTTTCAACCCCAGGGTACCAAAAACAGCATTATACAATGTATATCCAACTTGCCTTTGGACAGACTCATCACCTTGAAGTTATGAATACACCAAAACTGTTCAGCCCAGATACCAATCAGACATGGACTCAACATCTTGTACAACCTACCCAGTCAACTTCACTCTCATTCACTCTTTTCCTCTAAGGCTCATCTATAAGACAGTACTTGTTCTCGAAATAAAGTACCCAGCTATTTGATGGTCAACATAGACAGGGGTGTGTGTGGATGGGGCTTTGTACACTCATTATCGTTTTGTCGCCAGCTGCTTAATCTGTCTCGACATTTTAATATCTGAGTAAAGCGGAAATGGTTCTCTTCAACTTGGAATCATTGACTTTGAATGTAAGCTGTGTGATTTTCTTAAGTTACGGGTCTTAGGCTTGGTTTTCGTCAATTTTTAAACTGTGATCATTTTGATGTTACTGGCTCGACGCGAAAGCCGCATTTTGTTCTATTGAACTATAAACTATATTTTGTATCTGGTATCCATGTGTGGACCATGGCATTTTCATGTTGTTTTCAATGCGCCACGCAGCGGTTCGGCGTAATAATGTTAGAGGTAAAAATGTCAGAGGTAAAAATGATGGAAGTAAAAATATCAGAGGTAAAAATGTCTTGATTACATTGGCGTGATAATAAGTTTGTATTTGAAAGTGATTATATGTCATTATGGAAGGTCTTCTTAAGGACACAAAGCTGACTTTTATATCTGTGAATGTTAAAGGTATAAGGTCTTACTTTAAAAGAATTAAAGTGTTTTCATGGTATAAAGATAAACAGGCAGATGTTATATTTTTGAAGGAGACGTACAGTCTTGAAGACAACGTTACTGAATGGACAAAACTATGGGAAGGAAAGGCAATATTTTCACACGGATCGTCGGGTGATGATTTCGTTCAAAGATAGGTTAGAAGTTGATATTATTGATAAGTAATAAGTGTCGAAAAATGGAAGATGGATATCATTACGGGTGAAGATAGAAAGTAACGAATATTTACTTTGTGATATTTATGCGCCAACAGGCGACAAACACACAGATCAGAGACTCTATTTTGAGCAACTACATGAACGTTTGAAGTCATTTGATGATATTAGTTCTTTGACTGTCATAATTGGGGAAGATTTTAATACTCTTTTGAATAGATGTATGGATTGCGATGGAGATAACCCGGCTGGGTGTAATGTTATTCAAAAGGTGATTTCCAAAATATGATATGATTTTGATCTAGTAGACATTTGGAGATTAAGAAACTCCCTTGCTAGAAGGTATACATGAAGACAGTCCCACACTTTAATACAGAGCAGATTAGATAGCTGGATGATTTCGGATGCTCTTCAAAGTAACATGTTAAGGAAACTGATATTATTCCTGGGGTTGGCACTGACCACTCTGCAATTATTTTAAAGATTGAGAATAAAACAACGAAATATGTTAATGCCACAAATTGGAAGTTTAATAATAGTCTCTGTGATGATGAGCAATTCTGTACTGAGATGTCCCGAGGTATAGATGTCTGGATAACGAATCATTAGAGTTTGAATATTTGAGGGTAAGATGGGATTTTGTGAAGTATAAAATTCGTTGTTTTTCTCGCAAATGTAGTATTATGAAAGCAAAGAAGATGAGGGAGGAGAGACATTAGTTAGAGAGGCGATTATATAATTTATAGAGGTTGATAGGAGAGCAAGGAGATCAATTCCTTCAAGAATACGAAAAAGTCAAATGTGATTCTGATGCGCATTTGAATCATTATTACACATGGTATTATAGTAAGGTCCAGAGTAAATTGGGTTGAATATGGAAAGAAAAAAAACGAGTTGTTTTCTTAACTTAGTCTTATACATGTATTAATGTGTTGAAGAAGGGAGATTTTTGGATGATAGTGATTCTATAAGTAAATATATTACATATTATTATTCTGAGATTTTTAAGGAGCCCGAAAAGAAAATTTTCACAGACTGTTCTTTTTTAAAGTCTGATGAGAGTCCATCACTGTCATCAGCAGAACGCGATATATGTGATGCAGATTTGACTTTGAGAGAATTCACGGCGGCTCTGAAAATGATGGCCAAAAATAAATCCCCCGGAAATTATGGCTTGACTGTAGAATTTTATAATAAATTTTGGAATAAACTTGGTGCTTTTTTGGTAGAAATTATGCATTACAGTCTTATGTCTGGTAAATTATGTTCGTCGCAACGACAAGGAATGATAACGTTGATATCTAAGAAAGGGGAAGACAAATTATCTGTTGAGAATTACCGTCCGATTACCTTATTAAACGTTGATTTCGAGATATGTTCGAAGTTGTTAGCGGTGAGATTAATGAAGGTTTTATCTAATATCATCCATTCGAAGCAGGCAGCCTTCATGAAAGATAGGTATATAGATGAAGCGGTTCGCACCGTTTCAGAGACACTTTTTTTATTCTATCATTAGATTGAAAAATATTTGTGGTTTTATTGTAAACCTTGATTTTAAAAAAGCTTTTGATTCTCTCAATCATCAATATCTATTTAAAGTGTTGAAATTTGGAAAACAATCTTGTAGATTTGTGCGTGTGTTTTATAACGACATAGAAAGTTGTGTTTTGAATAATAATAAGTCACTGGGTATTTTAGGATTGGGAGGGGCGTCCGCCAAGGCGATCCTTTGTCACCTTATGTGTTCATTTTAGCCATAGAGACACTTGCACTCCATAATAGATCTAGCCCAGAAATCGTGGGAATAAAGTTAAGTGCACAGGAGGAAATAAAAGTTTCTATGTATGCTGATGATATCATAGATTTTTTTTAACAGATGATCCATGTTTTCCTAATCTTGCAAAGATTTTAGATGATTTTGCCATCTGTTCGTATTTATCAATTAATTATGATAAGACAAAGGTGGTGCGAATTGATCAATCTGTGTTCACTACTTCACACAAAACGGACATGCAACAATTTAGAAATGTAGAGTTTGTATCTGCTCTCACTGTTTTATATAGGAATAGATATTTCGTACTCCTTTCACGACCGGAAGGCACAATTACAGAGAATTTTGATGAATATCATTAACATTTACATTGATTGTGGAGAGGCCATTTTGTGTGATGGACTTGGGTCGTTCTTTGAATCATATGGACTTGGGTCGTTCTTTGAATCATATACATGATATTCTGCTATATGAGATGAGAGAAGGATGAGAGAGGGCGCTATAATATGAATGTAAAAATGACCCACGTCCTTCATTCTTACATTCATATAAGATTTCACTCATTCATTTCAGGCACTTCCGGGGGTAATTAGGATTTATCATTTATACACAAGATGAGTCCATGCATAAGCTACAATTTCCCATGCAAACTGAATTTGGCCAAAAATTGGACTTGGGTCGTTTTTATATTCAGGTCTTCAAATGACAAAGCAACACAAAAGCGCAGTTTATACTACATGCATAAAATTTATAATTACATATGTAATACAAATAAGGCCGTACATTTGATTCAATAAGGAAGCAGAAGACCGTCGGCATAAGCATAGCTTGACTGGGCTGATGGCCTCATTGGGAAATATAACTCAGGTTTCCCTCTCACACAAAGTACTCTTTTTTTGTTCTACATTACAATACGTTCTTTGAATCATATACATGATATTCTGCTATATGAGATGAGAGAAGGATGAGAGAGGGCGCTATAATATGAATGTAAAAATGACCCACGTCCTTCATTCTTACATTCATATAAGATTTCACTCATTCATTTCAGGCACTTCCGGAGGTAATTAGGATTTATCATTTATACACAAGATGAGTCCATGCATAAGCTACAATTTCCCATGCAAACTGAATTTGGCCAAAAATTGGACTTGGGTCGTTTTTATATTCAGGTCTTCAAATGACAAAGCAACACAAAAGCGCAGTTTATACTACATGCATAAAATTTATAATTACATATGTAATACAAATAAGGCCGTACATTTGATTCAATAAGGAAGCAGAAGACCGTCGGCATAAGCATAGCTTGACTGGGCTGATGGCCTCATTGGGAAATATAACTCAGGTTTCCCTCTCACACAAAGTACTCTTTTTTTGTTCTACATTACAATACGTTCTTTGAATCATATACATGATATTCTGCTATATGAGATGAGAGAAGGATGAGAGAGGGCGCTATAATATGAATGTAAAAATGACCCACGTCCTTCATTCTTACATTCATATAAGATTTCACTCATTCATTTCAGGCACTTCCGGGGGTAATTAGGATTTATCATTTATACACAAGATGAGTCCATGCATAAGCTACAATTTCCCATGTCAAACTGAATTTGGCCAAAAATTGGACTTGGGTCGTTTTTATATTCAGGTCTTCAAATGACAAAGCAACACAAAAGCGCAGTTTATACTACATGCATAAAATTTATAATTACATATGTAATACAAATAAGGCCGTACATTTGATTCAATAAGGAAGCAGAAGACCGTCGCCATAAGCATAGCTTGACTGGGCTGATGGCCTCATTGGGAAATATAACTCAGGTTTCCCTCTCACACAAAGTACTCTTTTTTTGTTCTACATTACAATACGTTCTTTGAATCATATACATGATATTCTGCTATATGAGATGAGAGAAGGATGAGAGAGGGCGCTATAATATGAATGTAAAAATGACCCACGTCCTTCATTCTTACATTCATATAAGATTTCACTCATTCATTTCAGGCACTTCCGGGGGTAATTAGGATTTATCATTTATACACAAGATGAGTCCATGCATAAGCTACAATTTCCCATGTCAAACTGAATTTGGCCAAAAATTGGACTTGGGTCGTTCTTATATTCAGGTCTTCAAATGACAAAGCAACACAAAAGCGCAGTTTATACTACATGCATAAAATTTATAATTACATATGTAATACAAATAAGGCCGTACATTTGATTCAATAAGGAAGCAGGAGACCGTCGGCATAAGCATAGCTTGACTGGGCTGATGGCCTCATTGGGAAATATAACTCAGGTTTCCCTCTCATACAAAGTACTCTTTTTTTGTTCTACTTTACAATAGTATGCTTTAGAGGGAAAAGAAGATGTGAGTGCTATGCGATTGCAATAGGTGAATTGAATGTTTGTTGTGGGGCCATTTCATAATATGTAGGACTAATTATTCTGCAGTATATCAGTACAATAATACCAATAAATTCAGACCAAAACATAAACAAAATCATATCAGTTATCATACTTTATTTTACTAAACATATTGAGTTAAAATATATTTCTTTAAACCAGCTTTGAAAGAAAACAGAGATATTCGTGTTTTTAGGGAGTCGGGTAAAGCATTCCATGTATCAGGTCCGTGATGCCTCACTGACCTGTGAGCTATAAGTGCTACTAGTATCACAGCATCTCTCACAGCTGATATTTGAAGCAATAGGGCAAAGCGAATTTCGGCTGGTGTGACCTCCATGACGGCTAGCAGTCAAATGAGAAAAATCGAAAGTCGGCTCCCAATTTACAACCTTGCTCTGTTTCCTCATATCTAACTCTTGTTGTCCGCAAGTCATCCTGATTGTCCTCGTTCATGATGTAATCATTCCTGGTGTAATCCTATATGTTTCCGCACTGCCCGGCTACGATTAGCATATTCCGGGGTATTTCGCGCTTTTCCGGAGTGATTCCTAGTACACTCGTAGGATTAATGTCCGCAGTCAGTCGGTGGACAGTTCGCGGACATCCCAGAAATGTCACAGGACAAGCCGATTCCCACACTTTTTCCGCGTCTGACGCGGACAAGACGCCGAAATGACAGAAGTTGCTTCCCAACCTTTCATAGGCTTGTCCGCGCCCTAGTGGACGTCCGCCTTTAATAAGCTAGGTGAATAATACCTTTGATTTTTCTTATTTATTATTTTTTAATAGATTGTAGTGTGTGTTGTTGTGCCTTTGGTTTGTTTTGGGTAATATTTAGTGTTTCCGCTTAAGGCTATTTTTCCTTTTTTTTTTCTTTCTTTCCCTCGTTTTCTGTGTATATGATCCTAGAGTGTATGGATGTATAAGAGAGTATAGTTCCAAAAAAAAGATCAGACGCCTGTAATTTACTGTCATTGAATGCTGTTAAAAACGTTTGCTTTTGTGATGTCAAAAATGCATATGTCATGTGACTTATGAAAAAAGGATAATGTTTTGTTCTGATCAATAAACTCCAGAAATACAAAAAAAAAAAAAAATGTCGGAAGTAAAACTGTCACAGGTAAAAATGTCAGAGATAAAAATGACAGGAGTAAAAATGTCAGAGGTAAAAATGTCAGAAGTAAGAATGTCAGAGGTAAAAATGTCAGAAGTAAAAATGTCATAGGTAAAAATGTCAGAAATAAAAATGTCAGAGGTAAAGATGTCAAAGGTATACTACACGACAGAGGTAAAAATGTCAGAGGTAAAAATATCAGAAGTAAAAATGCCCGAGGTAAAAATGTCAGAGGTAAAGATGTCAGAGATAAAAATGTCAGAGGTAAAAATGTCAGAGGTAAAAATGTCAGAAGTAATTATGTCAGAGGTTAAAATATGGAGAGGTATAAAATAATAACCTAGCCAGAGCAAACTGTATTTATCGAATTATCATATCCAAATTGCGGATTTGAAGAATATTTAGGGAATTATATTTTTTAAAACATTAAAGCACTCTCGATATTCTGAGTTTGTTTCCAATGCAGTGGGGTAATCTGTCTGTTCACTGGAATATCTAACCAGCTAAGAGCCTAGTAGACCTATGTGAAATTATTATTATTGGTTTTCCCGGTCAATTTCATACTTTTGTCACTCAAATTCATTAATGTGCATTCAAATTCACGTAGCGCACGCACGCGAAAATATTCGGGCATTCAAATTCAGAATCCGAGCGATCAATTTCATTTATGAGCGTTCTATTTCGTTTTCGTGAAATCAAATTCACGATTGGGCATTCAATTTGAAAATGCGAGCACCGACTTTCCTACTCGTGCATTCAAATTCATGCGATAGTCACGTGATAGTCCCAATGAGCTTATTTGGAGCGTTCAAATTCATTTTTAGGCGATCAAGTTCCTACTTCGTGCAATCAATTTAACGAGGAAAATGGAGAAGACTTTTAAGAAAGGAAAATGGGCCAACACAACCAATGGATGCTTGCATATAGTGTAATTAGGATTGTTTACATGTTCTACATTGTACCCTGTTCATGTATTCTTTGTTTTTCATCTCAATAAATTTCAAATTGCAATGTCCAATCAGCAGTGCATCCAAACAACACAACGACTAGTAATCATATTTCTCGATGATACTGCATGCTGACAACGCCCCAACACCAACCATATAATGACAATTGATCAATTTAAGACAAACTGACACACAATGATCTCACATAGTCCCGCAAATTAAAGTAAATCAATAAGACAGCAATTATACACATCAAACAACACGTATAAAATGTTTATGTATCAGTTTCAATATAGTCGAAGCTGTGTTTTTTTTTTCCTCGAAAGTGGCAACCAACCCTCGTCTGTAGGCCTATACCGTGCCTAATTTTTGTTTGTTTCATTTTCTATCAAAGAAGATGGCTGGACAACCCTTATTCAGCTGCAGAAGCTGGTCCAGTTAGATGTTTTGCTCTTTGCGATGAATAAATGAAGTGGGATCTTTTACGTGCATGAGTGGTTGTGACTCTCTTACACGTGGGACCTCCATTTTATGTCCAATCCGAGGGACATGTGCGTGTATATTCCTATTTGCTAAGCGCGAGTTCAAAATTGTCAATTAACAAGTGGACTTCTATTGTAGAATAAATTATCATCATAAATCCCAATATATTCAAAGCAAAATGAGAAACACAATGCATACACGGCCCCAAGCTAACTAAATTCAAGACTTCTTTTAAATTGAATGCAGTTATTTGAAACATGGTTGCCTATTCACGAATTTGAATGACAGACGAGATTCCGTCTCCAGCTTGACATGAATTTGAATGCTCATTGATGAAATGCGTGCTCCTCTCTTAAATTTGAATGCTCCGATAGTGAATTTTAATGTTCCGATAGCGAATTTGAATGCTCCGATAGTGAATTTGAATGCTCCGAGAGTGAATTTGAATGCTCGGATAGTGAATTCGAATGACCGGATTTTGAATTTGATTGCTGATTCAGTGCTGCGAGCGTGGAATGCGTGAAATCGAATGCTCGGAATAGGAACTTGAATGACAATACTATGAAATTGACCGGGAAAACCTATATTATCATCATTATCATTATTATCATCATCATTATTATTATTATAAGGGGGTTCTAACAATGCCTCAAACCCCTTAAACAGTATAATCCTGCGTTGTTACGCCCAATGAAGTTATCACACACACACACACACACACACACACACACACACACACAAACCCACTTTTGGTATTAACGTATACTTCTACGCAGATATACATACTCTTACATACACACTCTTACACAAACGAATTCTGCTTACGTCCCGGCTAGTATATAGTCATTATTGTTCATTTTTTTAACTGTTTAGTGCGAAGAAGTGAATGAGGCATAGTCTAAGCAAACCGCTAATTTTCCACCTGTTCTATGTTATTTTCTCAAATTCAGGTTTCGTATTTATCTCTTTGTAAGAAATATAAGCCATATGCTTTTCCTGAGGCCGCCATCAAACTCAAGCTTCAGCTTAAGATGACAGTCTCCTGATTTTGTATGTATTAACTCGATTGAATAATCAATGAATTTCCAATTGTTTTTGTGTGATTATGATTCACCTATACAATATTTCATTATTGGTACATTATTACTGTATTTCTATTCATCTATAATATGTTGTAGTACTGGAAAATTTTTTGTTATGTTGTATATATTTTGTGAAAAATGCAGAAATAAATCAAATCAAGTCAATCAAATCAATCTCACAAGGCCCAATCACGACATAAATGTACAAGTAAAAAAATACAAAGCGCAAATAAACAAACTACAGTAGATGTACCGGCAGACATAAGTAAGCTATTGCAAAATATTTTATTACAAGGTTGTAAAAACCGATAGTTTGCCATGGGATTTCTCTTGTGTTGTAACGCAATTATTGTTGAAAGGATCCGCAGGCGAGAGAAAAATCTAAATGTTTGATGCCTTTCAAACTAAGCTGTTGTTCCAAAGTCAGATTTCATTATGTTTAACGTAGGTTTATCACAATGGTGTGTTGCTAAGAATTGCTAGAATCAGCCTCCAAAAATTACGTTGTTCCCTCGTTATACAACAACAATATGAAAACTCCACTAAAAAATAGTAAGAATCTCTCAGTCGAAATTACAAAAGGGGAATAAAAAATTATACAGGCTCAAAATTCGTTAATTTTTGTTAGCAAAAATATGGATATACCCAGGTACTAAACCAAGATTTTACCATTTTGATCATTAACAACATTTCATTAGATTCATATTTTTTTCAGAGGGGGGGGGGGTAGTAAACTAGTATAGCACAGTAGTGTAACATTTGGGGCTCGTGATTGTCTTCCAGATTTTGATTTAGAAAGAATGTATTTAAAAACTGTTTACACATTTTGATAATCTACGTGACTATACAGATTGCACTGTGTCAGTTAAAAAGTGAGAACTAATGCTTTTCGTTTTTATGGGAAGTCGCTAAATTTGGCAGAGCTTTTAATGCTACGAAAACTGTGACATTTTGATGATTTACAGGTAAATAGTTAAACGACAATATTAAGGTGAGCTTACACTATACAGGATGGCCCAAAAAGTGGAACAGCTGGTTTTTAGGACCTTGCTGGGATAAAATGTGATAGTATTTTATCTTGTTGGATGAGCATCCATTCTTCATTGAAATAACACCAGAATCCATTTGGTGGAGAACTCTTTATTTTATTAGCAGTTTAGTTTGAATAGTCATTTCACTGGGTTTGCTCGTGTAGCAAATTCAGAGCTCTGTCCTGCCTTGATATACAAAATCGATTACAACAATTCTGCGGGAGCATCCCACGAGACCGACACCCACGAGTCATACGGTCCACGAGACCGACATCAATATTAGGTCCATGAGTCATACAGCCCACGAATTATGCGGCTCAGGAGTCATACAGCCCATGAGTTCGACACTACGCACAAAAGGCTCATGAGACCGACACTAAGCAAATGTAGCCCACGAGACCGACACTAAGCAATAAAGGCTCATGAGACCGACACTAAGCAAAGAAAGCCCACGAGACCGACAGTAGGCACAAAAGGCCCACGAGACCGACACTAAGCTAAAAAGGCTCACGAGACCGACACTAAGCAGAGAAAGCCCACGAGACCGACAGTAGGCAAAGAAGGCCCACGAGACCGACAGGATAAACAGCGCCATCTACATGTCAATCACCTGTACAGGGTGTTCCATGAACGGAAAAATAACATACTGGCGGGTTTAATTTCGTAATGCTATCAATTGAAAGATGGTGACCATCTACATGATTATGAACGTCATCAAATATGTATTTCTACATACTTCTGGGGGGGGGGGCAAGTGTGTCAGGGAGCGACATTGTTATCAAGTAGAAAAATTGAATTGTATTCTTCATGCCCCCACCCCCCCCCCCCATAAAAAAAAATAGAAGAATAAGTATTCTTCATCCCCCCAAAAAAGAGACAAAAACACAAATGAATTTAAAAGAGGACAATAACGATGCATGGATTAATTTTAGAGCTTTGATAATGCCATCGTGCTATTTTTAATAGGTTTTCCCAGTTTTTAGCTAGAAGATGGACAAGATATATATTTTACCTCTTCTCTTTCCCGATTCACTAGTTGCTTATTCTATTTTAGATATTCTACCCTCCTGCTTTGACGTTTTGTAGTAAGATCTATTTGTAATTTTCTCTGTAACTATAATGTAATTCTACTGATTAAAACGTTTTATATGGCAGGGATTCACCTCAATTTTGTGGCTTGTGTTATTCTCCTCCGAACAGTACATTTTATCGTGAAATACAATAGCTGTTTTCATGGATGAATCTGGTTTTTCCGAATCCCTAACGCTACCTTAATAGAGGATTACGTTATTTTTTACTTTTCATTAATACTAAATCAACACCCTCGCAGGTTTATTGTGAAAAGATCTGTCACACACTTTTACTGTACTTTGTTCATTTTTTTTTTTTGACAAACACACACCCATGCAAACACAATTAAAGATCCTGATCATTTCGGGGGGGGGGGGGGGGGGGCAACTGATGGGGTAACACCCTGCCGGAGATGGCAACTCTTCTTTTCCATCTCTCATATCTTCCTATGCTATTATAAGGACACCCTATACAATTGATTGGTCTATAGGTGGCGCTGTTCATCCTGTCGGTCTCGTTGGCCTTCTTTGCTTAGTGTCGGTCTGGTGAACCTCTTTTGCGTCATGTCGGTCTCGTGAGCCTTGTATGCGTAGCGTCGGTCTCGTGGACCTTTTAAGTGTAGTGTCGGTCTCGTGGGCTTTGTTTGCTTACTGTCGGTCTCATGAGCCTTTTGTGCGTAGTGTCGGTCTCGTGAGCCGTATAACTCCTGGGCTTATTTTACTTGATGTCGAACTCGTGGGCTTTATTTACTCAGTGTCGAACTCGTGATAACTGGTGGGCTGTATGACTTGTGAGCTGTATGACTAGTGGACTGTATGACTTGTGAGCTGTATAACTTGTGGGCTGTATGACTCGTGGGTGTCGGTCTCGTGACGTGCACCCGGTCTCGTGGACCGTATGATGGCAGCCCCCCCCCCCCTCCCCCCAACTTTTGGTTCGTAAAAAAAAAAAAAAAGAAAGAAAGAAAAAAGGGGGAAAATTGGGGGAAAAATCACAACACCCATGAATTTGAATTCCACCCTTACATAAAATTCCCGTCTAAGCACCGGCGTAGCAAAAAGGGGGGGGGCGATGGGGGCGGTCGCCCCTTAAAGACCTAATAAAATGCTTGCAAAATGTTTTAATATGCAAAAGAAACGTAAAATATATGTCATGATTATCAATTTAAATATGTTGTCAGTGTCGTTCCGGTTTTTATCGCTTCTAGAAACTCCCCCAAATATCACATTTTTGGAGGACCCCGTTGCAGCTTTTGCGAAAAAGATA
The DNA here is from genome assembly GCF_040938485.1 of Diadema antillarum. Taxonomy (NCBI): domain Eukaryota; kingdom Metazoa; phylum Echinodermata; class Echinoidea; order Diadematoida; family Diadematidae; genus Diadema; species Diadema antillarum. The sequence continues at coordinate 899,341 of NW_027271963.1, read as the reverse complement.
GTCACGTGACCAACACCCCTGAACCGATTGATGACGTATAAGCACGGAGTTGTGCTCAGTTAGCAGACGCCGCTCAGCACAAGCGCTTTAGATTACTAGCTTGGTACATGCGCGTACACGATAGCTAGCCCGGCCGGGCCCCGCGGGATGTGCGCTCCCGGTCGACCCACTGACTGTCGACATGTACGCATTAGTACCACGTACATTATCACTACGTTAGCTTGCACAGATACCTGGTACCTCGAGCATAATGTCTTCCCCTATATGGGTAAACTTCGACATTGATGATGATGATGACTGCAGCTCTGACGATAGCGGAGAAGAAGAGGAGGCACATGAAGTTGAAGGGGAAGATGGGGAGGGAGAGGCAGCCGATGAACCAGAACGTTATCGTGGGGCGGGCTGCACCTTACCGATATGAACCAGCTGCATCTCCCCCGCTGCCAGTGCCAGAGCGTATGAACATGGCACCAAGCTCGAGAATAGACCTCACGGAAACGATCGCCTGGGAAATACAGAGTGGTATGTCTGGTATGCCCCCATATACTAGTAGTTTAACGTTAGAAAGGATATACTGTATTCTACGTGATTGACATTGTAAGTTGCAACTGTTTGTCTAGTAAGTAGATTAGAAGAACAGACCCAGCTCGCTCACAAAGTGAGCGGCTACTCCGGCCGCAGCAAGCAAGCGGGAGCGTCCCGGCCGTGGCCTGGCCCGTCGGCCGGCGCTTACAAGTTAAACTACTAGTAGTAGTCTAGTAGTAGTCTAGTAGTAGATCTAGTAGCAGTCTACTAGTAGTTATAGTAGTCTACTACTAGTAGTAGTCTACTAGTACTACTACTAGTAGTAGTACTATTACCACTACGGCACTAGGTCTAGTAGACTAGTAAGTAGTAATAGCAGAATCTTTGGTAGTAGTACAGAGGCTATACACTCTTAAACGCCTATTAACGGTTAGGGGGATAACTATGTTGTTACAGGGTGGGTCGTGGCTCAAAAAAAAAAAAAAAAAAAAAGGCCTAACCAGTTTCCCATAGTTTCTGCAATATTTGTTATCAGTAATTTAGATGCGCCATTTTCTAAGAAAAACGATACCAAGAATGATCGTCAGTTTTGGTCGAGTAGTTTTTGTTTTATGCTAAAAATCATACTGTGGAAGGAAGCCCAAACGCCGTGCTTATCTACCGATGAATGCCACGGTGGGGCTGGATTCACGAGTAGGTCTAGGCCTATACAGCAGGCGAGTCGCCGTAGTATTAGTACAGACACGCAGTGGTAGTGGGGCTATCGTGAAATAGGTCCCACCGCAGTGCGCGTGCACCGTACCCGTGCGTTTATAGCAAGCAAGGGTAGGTCCTCCTAGGGTTTAGGGTTAGGTAGGGTTGTATTTATGGTTAAATTGGCCGTTAAATTAGTCGAGGGCCACATTATGAAGTCATTTTCGCCGCATTCACGAGTATTGACTGTGGAAGGCAGCCCCACCGCCGTGCTTACCTACCGATGAACGCCACACGGTGGGGCTGAATTCATGAGTATTTAAACAGGCGAGTCGCCGTAGTATTACTATTTAGTACAGTCCTACGCGCAGTGGTGGGGCCTATTTCACGAGTTTGCCGAAAATAATGGATATCCAAGCGTACCACAGTTGTAATCTGTATTATTGGCAGTATTAAATCCGATACAATTCATTAAATATTCTTTTGTCTAAATGCTTGGCCAATGACAATAGTGCAGCGCAGCACCTGCTATGCGCTCACTAGCTCGCTCCCCCGCCAGCGCTAGCCAGTGCAGCCGCCGGCCGGCTGTCGCTGCGCTGCGCTAGCATAGCCTTGCCAGCTCACTGGCTACCTAGACTGGTCGGACAATCAATATCGACGACTCCGTTCTTAGACGTCATCACAATTTAGAAGTGATAGTGCGCCGCATGCGGCGAAAGTATAGAAAGTTTCCCAAAACCGAGGAAATTGGATCCATTATGTTAACAAATATAGAACAAAATTCAGAACAATAAAAAAACCCGCACAACCATAGAATTACTTAGAATTTAACATTTAATATTATTACATCATTGAGAAAAAAATGCCTCAACCATTTTATTAGGTCTTTAAGATTCTGAATAATTCTGAGTGCACAAGACTTATCACTTACATTCTGAAAAATCAATAGTTCCCTCATGTACAAGGGGAATATCCCCTTTTAATCAACCCTTTCCTCTCTCAGTTCCCCCGATCATTTTTTTGTTGTTGATAATTTCCCAAATATTCCATCAAATATGCGTATACGAGATACCTCAATTTCAAATTTAAAAAGGCAAAAAGCTCCCTCGTACGGGAAGGGTGGGGATAGCACTCTCCCACGCTTTCTCCCTGTTTGCCCCCCCCCCCCCCGCCCTGTGCATACAAGTAGGCTTTGGCTACACTTTGAGTTTTCCAAATACATGCCACAAAATGTGTGCACCAAAACGTTTAACTGCAATCAGAAAATACAGAATCTCCCTCAAGTAGGAGGGAGAATAGGGCTTATCCCCTCCCGCATCATCCTGCTATGTCTCCTTCCACAGACTTGCACTTCTCTGATTGACAAAGTTCCAGATATTCCAACAGAAGTGTGCGCCAGATTGTTGAATTTCAGTTTAAAAAAAAAAAAAAAAAAAAAAAAGCTCCCTTGAATATGGGAGGGATATCTTGCCACCCTCCCATTGATCGACTATAGTCCCCTCTATAGACTTAGTACACTTTGGGGAATGACAATTTCCGAATTTCCCACAAAAAGTGTGCTTCAGATCGCTTTATGTCAATTTAAGAAAAAAACGCAAAAGCTCCGTCGAGAGGGAGGGGGTATCCCCCTCCCACACCCTCCCCCTCTACCTCATTAGACTTTGTACACACACACAGATGCACACGGAGAATAAGAGCTGAACGCCGTGATTTTGCTATTAACACTCTCCCTGAGAAAAAAAAAGCCGTAATTATTTTCTTCTTTTTTTTGCGGGGGGGGGGGAGCTAGAAAAAATTCCAAGTATTGCACCAAAAGTTAGAATCAGATCGCTGAATTTCAAGTCTGAAAATGTAGAATCACCTTCGTGTGGGAGGAGAAATATCCCTTATGTACACCCTAGTCTGCATGCCTTTTCTGTTTGATTGCTTAACAGCGTTCATGAAATTCATTGTAAGAATTTATACAATAAGTTTGTTTAAATGCTACCACTTAATATAGGCATATTGTTCAATATACTATTAATCCACATCAAAATATCCTGCTACCTTAAAGAAGTGGGCCGTTTCAAGTCGATAAAACACGCTAAAACATGCATCAAATCGCACCATTTACAACATCAAAATTCAACGAGACATGAAACTCGTCACTGTAAAAGACGAGTTAGGTGATACGCTGGGAGTCATCAGATATCGGTCATCTGTGATCGACAACAAAAACAACGAATATATAGCGATTTTAAGTTATATTGCTGCAATGATAATGTTAGTAAAGTCGGATTTTACCTTTATAATTAAGATCAAATTGTTTATAACAATGACAAACAAAAAGGAAGGTCCCGTACGTGTGTCTGTGTGTGCAAGTAGGCCTAAATAGATTAACAGGTTTTCTTAGTACAGTGTATCTGTACCATGTCGTCCTTGACACAAACAAATTGAAACACGACAATAAAGTGTTTCAAAGATCATGTTGACTTTAATATTGGTCTTTTCAAATATGAGCTTTAACCCTTATTTGCATAACCACAACTGCTATATCTAATCTTGTCATTGTCTGGTCTTTTGTATAGTGATATATCTGATCATTTACCTATATTTTTTATCTGTGACGAGACACAACATTCCCATGTCAAGCAAACAGAAAGTAAGAAGAAGCGCAAATTCACATCAGAAAATATATCATTACTCAACGACGATTTAATCTCGGAAACATGGGATGATGTATTACTTTGCGCAGACCCAAATATTGCTTATGATACGTTCAGGAATATTTTTTTTTCTTATTTTAACAAACATATCCCCGCAATTGAAAGGAAAAGTAATAGAAAGATTAAAAATCCATGGATAACAAAAGGAATTTTCCGATCAATAAAGAAAAGAAATATGTTATATAAATACAGTTTACAGTATCCTAATAATGATAACGTTAATCGATATAAATTATATAGAAATAAATTGATACAAATTATAAGGCTTTCCCGTAGGATGTTTTATACAGAAGCCTTTCAAAATGCTACTCGAAATATGTCAGCCACTTGGAAAGTTATTAATGATGTTATTGGTAAGCGAAAGAATATGTCAACATTTCAAATCATGTGTGACGGTCAAACACTCTGTAACCCTAGGGATGTAGCATGTTGTTTCAATGAGTATTTTGTTGATATAGGTCCTAGTCAAGCTTCAAAAAGAGATCCCGCACAAACTGATTTTTCGCAGTATTTAGGTGCGTCAAATGATAATTCATTATTTTTTAAACCAACAGATTATGGTGAGATTCTTGACATTGTTCACTCATTAAAATCAAGTTATAGAACTGGTCATGATGAAATGAGCATGTATTTTTTAAAACAGATTATTGGTAGTATACTGACACCCTTAGTGTACATTTGTAATTTGTCACTCTCAACTGGTATATTTCCGAATGCATGTAAAATTGCTAAAGTTATTCCAATGTATAAAAAAGATGACTCTTTTCTTGTATCAAAGTACCGTCCTATTTCTATTCTTCCTAGTATTTCTAAGGTAATAGAAAGGCTTGTACACAACAGATTGCATGATTTTTTTGACACAATATGATATATTTAACGAAGACCAGTATGGTTTCAGGAAATTTCATTCAACGGATATGGCACTAGCCCAATTATACGATAGAGTGTCGACTGCCTTAGCTGAACAAAAACATGTCATCGGTGTTTTCATGGACCTAAGCAAGGCATTCGACACTCTTGACCACACTATCCTCATACGTAAATTGCAGTCCTTACGGTGTTCCTGGCATTCAACTTGAATGGTTTAAAGATTACTTGTCAAATAGAAAGCAATATGTGTACTATGAATCTGTTAACTCTGAAGTATTACCTATACAATGTGGAACCCCACAATTTCTAGTGTATGTAAATGATATTTCAAACTCATCTAAGTCACTGCAATATATTATGTTTGCTGATGACACCAATGTATTTTGTTCCAATTCTGATATTCATTCGCTCCTAAGAACTCTCAATACTGAATTACCGAAATTATCTATGTGGTTTAAGAGTAATAGATTATCACTTAATCTGAAAAAGACAAATTTTATGTATTTCTACAACAACAAGCATAACAATGAAATGCAACATTTAAATATCATGGTGGATGGTGTATTATTGGAACAAAAAGAGAGTATTAAATTCCTTGGAATATATATATATATAAATGAAAATATGAAATGGAACGTTCATGTACGATATATCTCTGATAAAGTATCTCGTAAGAAGTTAAAGTATTATATCCCTCAGAATATTTTATTTATATTATATAATTCGTTGATATTATCGCACATTTCTTATTGCAACATTGTATGGGCAACTTCAAAAAGCCACATTGATAGTATATTACTATTGCAAAAGAAAGCTATACGTATATGCACCAACTCAGGTTATCGAGACCATTCAGATCCTTTATTCGCAGAATTAAGAACACTTAAGGTAAATTACATTAATTTTTTTGCAAAACTCACTCTTTATGTTTCGCTTACATAAAGGTCAGTTGCCATCTTCTTTTTACTCACTATTTCAATTAAACGAGGAAATACATTCTTATCCAACAAGACAATCTGATAAGTTTCATTGTATAATCCCAAAACAGTGATGGCTCTGAAATCTGTCAGACAAACCGGACCCGATGTTTGGAATTATCTTCCTTCTGAAATTCGAAGTTTAAAGTCCATGTATTCTTTTAGGAAGGCTGTAAAAACAATGTTGTTATCTGAATATCAGTAATTCCATTGTCATTGTTAATGTATTATACATGAAATTCTTTCGTAGAAATATCGACGCAATTAATCTATTATGTATAATAATGATTATGTAACCGACCATGACCTGTATCAACTGTCCACCTGTACCTCGGTGAGGAAATATGTTGTCATGTCTTGCTAATCATTGATACAGGTGATTTTACTTTGTATAAACCTTTAGTGAAAGCAGACAAACCTCTCCTTTCCCTTTCTCCTTTCAACTATCCTATCTCCATGCAAGTCATCCCTCCCTCCTATTCTCCTTCCGATGTATATCATAATATCATGTTATGCTACGGGGGCTGCACGCAAATCAAGCTACGCTTATGCTGTAGCCCCTCTGTATTATTCATTGTTTTATGTTTTGTTGTAATTTTGCCGTACATTGTACGCCGTCAATGAACAAGAAAATACTTATATATACTTTTATATCTATGTTTGTACATGAATGTGTATATGTACAATGATGATACAGAAACCAATAAATCAAATCAAATCAAATCATTATGTTCCCCGAATATATGATTACGCTATAAAGGAAGAACTGAAATATATGAATGATGTAATAGAATCATTATTTATTGAAATTTCTGTCTGTAAGGGCAAAAACATTCTGCTTGGAGTTATATACAGACCTCCTCAATCTAGTTATGATGATTTTATGAATACTATGAACGATATTTGTTGAAACGGTGCATTCCACAACAAGGATTGCATCATCATGGGTGATTTCAATATAAATCGTTTGTCAAGCAGTAATGCTGCCTGTGATAACTTCCTTGATAACATTTTACAGGCCTCATTTCTGCCTCTTATTTCTAAACCAACAAGAATTACTGGTCATTCTGCTACTCTTATTGATAAAATTTTTGCTAACCTTAAACCTTTTCCAAAATCTGGCATAGTGGTGAGTGATATATCAGACCATTTTATGATATTTTGTCACTTTGATATTGGACCAAGGAGTCATAGTACAATTCGAAGGCATGTATTTCGTCGTAAATTCACCCCTGAAAATATCGCTCTAGTTCAAGAAAAACTTGTCAATTGTGTATGACGCAAATGAAGATATTGACCAAGCATATGATAATTTTTTCTATCTTTTGAATAATTGCCTAGATGCATGCATTCCCTTAAGGAAGTGTCGTACACAGGATTACAAACGAATCCCCAAGCAACCATGGGTTTCCAAAACATTCTTACGCTCAATAAATCGCAAGAGTACTTTATAATATGTTAATTTTATCAAAAACCGTGACGAAACCTCTCGAATGTAATATATTTCATACAAAAATATTCTTACCAATACACTCAGATTAGCTATAAAGAAATATTTTGCGGACCAATTGAGTCAATTCAAATGTGATATCAAGAACACTTGGAAAGTAATAAATACCGTTTTAAACAGAGGGAAGGCTGTAAATCCCATTTCTAAAGTTCAAGTTGATAATGAGGACAGGCGCGCCGGAAGCAGTTTGGGATGGGGGGGGGGGGCAAATATTGGAGGGGGCTCACGATAGACCATACATATGTTACACAATATACAGATACACACACATACACACACAACACACACACACACACACACATATATATATATATATATATATATATATATATATGTACAGTGGCGTAGCGTGGGTCGAGATATTGGGGGCACCTTGTGGAAAAGTAATTTTGAGGGTGTATATTTGTGCATGTGTGTGTGCGCTGTCAGTCTGCAAACTTAATGGGACTACAATACATTACGGAATGTGATACATTCAACAACGCAGTCATTGAGCACCATTGTAAGTTTTCCTTACATGGATTATGGAATGACGGTATGAAACGATAAATTACTGTCAGCAACATTAGGAGAATTGTATAACAATAAAATGCGAGCGAGCTTGAAAATTTTGACATTTTACAGTCCTCAAACTGCCGTTTGTAGCTATATCTCTCGCTTTGGAAATTAAGGGGGCGCACCAGGCGCAACTGCTGGCAATTACTGGTAGCAACATTAGGAGAATGGCATAACGATATCAATGCGAGCGAGCGAAGCGCGCGAGCTTGAAAATTTTGACATTCTACAGTCCCAAAACTGCCGTTTGTAGCTACGTTTTTCGCTTTGGAAATTAAGGGGGAGGCGCACCGGGCTCAATTGCTGGCAATTACTGGCAGCAACGTTAGGAGAATGGCATAACGATATCAATGCGAGCGAGCAAAGCGAGCTAGCTTGAAAATTTTGACATTTTACAGTCCCCCAACTGCCGTTTGTAGCTTTATTTTTTTTTTCGCTTTGGAAATTAAGGGGGGGGGGGCGGCCCAGGCGCAACTGTTGGCAATTACTGGCAGTAACATTCTCTTTTACAATGGCATAACGATTAAATGCGAGCGAGCTTGAAAATTTTGACATCACAGTAAAAAATCTGCCATTTGTAGCTATACTTTTTTTTCGCTTTGGAAATTAAGGGGGGACGCACCGGGCGCAACTGCTGGCAATTACTGGCAGCAACATCAAGAGAATGGCATAGCGATTGAATGCGAGCAAGCAAAGCGAGCGAGCTTGAAAATTTTGACATTTTACAGTCCCAAAACTGCCGTTTGTAGCTATATTTTTTGCTTTGGAAATTAAGAAGGGGGGGGGGGCGGTGCGGGCTGGGGTTAAAACTATTTTCCGGGAGCGTCAGGTGTCACGTTAGAAACAACTGGCGGTGGAAGAGGGACGTATGGAAGATTTTTTTTTCTCGGGGGGGGGGGGGGGCACACGTATAAAAATTACAAAACAAAGAAGAATTTTTAAAAAGTTGCTTCAAAAGGAGGGTTGGCATAGGCCAGCTGTGCCCGCCTCTAAATCCGCCAGTGCTTAAAGCTAAAATTTTGATATTTACACGATTTTCCATAGCCAAAGGCCTCTAAAAACTGCAACGGTTACCGTTGAATGCGGTTGAGATAATCTGCTTACACGCGACGAAAAATGAATGTCTAAACATTTATGAGAGTTAGAATTACTAGTCTTAGCTAACGAATTTTCCAATGTGTATTTTATTTATATATATATATATTCATTTCATTTTATTCATTTATCTATTTATCTTTTTTCTTTTTTTCTTTTTTTTTTGGGGGGGGGGGCTTTTTGTGGGGCAAAAATGCGTTTTGCCCCCCCCCCCCCCCCACTTTTTGGATTGGGGGCGGCCGCCCCCCCCCCCCCCCCCCACTTCCGGCGCCTATGACTGAGGACAAGTCTGAAATTGCCGAGATTTTTAACTCATACTTTTCAAAAATAGGTTCAAATTTAGCACAAACTATTACTTCAAGTGATAAATCATTAAATTTTTTACGAATTTCTTTCCTCACCGAACGACCACTCTATTTTTTTCAAGCCAATTGACAGGCAAGAATTAATCAAAATTGTACTTCAGCTCAAAGCAAACAAAGCCCCTGGCTATGATGACATTGGCAATGTCCTTATCAAAGACATTATACATTGTATAGCAGATCCTTTGTTTTTATATAACCTTTCACTACAATCTGGTCAAGTACCATCTAAAATGAAAGTCGCAAAGGTGACTCCAATATTCAAGAACGGAGACAAATTATGTATCAGCAACTATCGCCCAATATCTTGTTAACTTCGTTATCAAAAATCTTAGAGAAAATTGTTCATTCAAGGACAACTACCTTCCTTGAGTCTCACAACATCATATCTGACTCACAGTTTGGCTTTAGAGAAAAACATAACACAACTCATTCCATTCTAAGTTTGATAAATACCATATCAGCCTCAATCGAAAAATCCTGTCATACTATCGGTTTGTTCTAAAGCATTCGATACTATAAATTACGAGATTCTGTTATACAAACTTGCGCACTATGGTATTAGAGGTAAGGCTCTAGAATGGTTCGAAAGTTATCTTTCTGGAAGAAAGCAATTTGTAACCATTGATGGATATAATTCGTCTACAGTACCAATCACGTGTGGAGTTCCCCAAGGAAGCCTTAATTCTTGGTCCACTGTTATTCTCTATCTATGTAAATGACATTCGATGTTCTTCGAGTGTTCTCTCTTTTATCCTTTTTGCTGATGATTCAAACTTATTCTATACTCACAGTGATCCTAATAAGTTAGTAGAAGTTTTAAATGTAGAACTTACACATGTAACAAATTGGATAAAAGCAAATAAACTATCTTTAAACAAACAAAAAACCAATTACATGTTATTTAGTAACTCTGTTAAACAACTTCCTGACCAAGTGATATTTGATAATTCTGTCGTTAAAGAAGTCGAGATTACAAAATTTCTCGGTAATACAATTGACAATAAGCTAACTTGGAATTGTCATATTGATAATATTTGTAAGATAGTTTCAAGAAATAATGGCATTATTAATCACGTTAAACGGATTCTCCCCAAGTCAGTGCTTCTTATGTTATATTCAACTCTTATTCTTCCTTACCTTAATTATGGCGTAATGGCATGGGGTAATGCAATACAAACAAAAACGGACAGGGTACTTCTCTTGCAGAAAAAAGCGATGCGTTCTATATGCAATACTGGTTACAGATGACACACTGATGTCTTGTTTTAAGAAAACCGTATTCTTAAGATTACTGATTTATATCGTCTTCAGCTGGGTTGTTTTATGTACAATGTAGAAATTAACGCTACCCCTGTTGTATTTTTATTTTTATTTATTGAAAGGTTTATTTATTCATATCACATCTCGTAGCCCGAGGGCTAAATTGCGTATAATATCACATAAAATATATACATACAAATTCAAACATTCAGACGGTTACAGAGTAAAGCATTTGCACGTGTGATAGAATTGAGTGGGAAAATATCATAAGTATGCAAATCAATAAGTTGAGCATTATCCGATATAATATATCATGCAAGATAAGAACATATTCCACATTTGTCAAAACAAGCAGAACTATATAAAAATACTGTGACGGCTGGTTTGCCTCTACTCCAATAAAACTACAAAACATCATACACAAAACATCAGGTTTGCATGACTGATGATAACCAAAGATAAAATATTTAAAAATTTAAAAATGTGATTGCACAACCCCAATATAATTACATCAACTGATTTTTTTTTGTATATTTCATAACCAAATTTTATTCTAATGACTAGATTATCAAATGAAACATATACCCTAGCACTCTCATCCGACCCCTTAAAAATACCCGTGACCCACATTCTTCTTTAAACATAATCCAAATAACAACATCAAACTCACAGAATAGTTCCTCTAACTGTCCAAAAATATACATAAAAATATACATAAAAATGTCATATTTCTCCATTTAGAATTGCAGATTTATTAAAAAAATAGCTTTATGGGGGTGATTCTCAAAGCAATATACGGAAGAGATGTAGAGTATAGAGATACGAGAGGGATAGAGGGAGAAGGAGAGATAAAGGCAATAAGTATGTGTATACAATACATCATGCACAATACGCACAAATACACAGCCTTTTGCATGTAGTCACATACCATGTGCGAACCTTTGTATAAGGGGGCAGGGTTACAAAAATAACATATTTATATTCTGCGTAGCTTTCTCAGTAAGATACATATCATAAACCACACATATTTGTTAATAGATATTGGGAAAATAGAAAGATACCCGGTGATGAACAGCAACATAGTCAGAAAAGTTGCTCCATCAAAAATGATAACATTATCAGTGAAAGTTTTCGCCTGCCGGGGGAGATGGGAAGGACAAAACAAATTGGATCAAAAAAAAAAAGAGGGTCTAGCAAATTTTGGATGTGTATGTAATACATCATACAGGTATACACATACATACATACATACATACACAGACTTATGCATGTGCATACATTACTACGGACGTTTGTATGGGGGTGCAGAATGAGAAAATAACAAATTTATATCCTATTTAACTTTCACAAGAATGAATACATACATATCGTGGACCGCACATATAAAAATTGTAAAGATAAGGAGATACAGCAACGTGATAGGGAAGGTGGCCCCATCAAAATAAAAACAGAGTCAATGAAAGCTTTCACCTGGTAGAGCAGATTGGAAGAACATGGTAGAATGGGTAAAAGAGGGGTCTAGTAAAGATAGAGAGGGAGAAGGAGAGACAAAGAAGGACTACGTGAATGTGTGTATGCACACATAGGTATACAAACAAACACAGCCATATGCATGTACAACTTTACTCAGGAATCCAATAGTGACGTAATCAGAAAAGTAATCCATTAAGAAAATAACATAATAAAACTCATTTGTATTATGCCATAGGGTAATGATATAGAGGTGATGACCTTGATAACCTTTTCTGAACAGGAAAGGAGGAGGTTAAAAGGAGAGAAAGAAGTAAAAGGCTGAAGGAGAGAGAGAGGGGAAAAAAAGACTGTAAGGAATGAGTATGAGTATGAGGGGCGTGTCATCATTCATCACACAGAGACTTGTCAGTAATCTTAACCCGGGATAACAATTCAAAATGATTTACATTGATGTAGAATTCAACAGCCTTGTGAGGTAAGGAATTGCACTATTCTCGAAACGCTTAGTGCGACATTTTTTTTCCATGTAGCGCTTTGTGTGTCTGAGTTTTCGAGAGGACGCATTCAGCACAAACCATTTCTGGAAGTACACAGAGTTTGCCGATTTCTGCGCAAATTTCATAGACAACTCCTCGCGTCTCACTTCTAGGCTGGAGATTTGGGCTGTTTCCAGTGCTACCTCGTAGTTGCAGTGCGGTAAAATGGTCCTCAGTGCTCTCTTCTGCACCCGTTCAAGTAGACCTGCCTGTGCGACCGTGAGACCTGAGTGCCACACTGGGCATGCGTATTCCAGAAGCGGTCGAATGAATCCAACATACACAGACACAAGATCATCAGTAGGCATGTTGAATGATTTCAACATTCGGAGCATATACATGCGACGGTTTGCCCGCGACACTATAGTACGGATATGGCATTCCCACTTGAGGTCACTTTGTATCATGACGCCTAGGAGCTTCACTGACGTCACTTCGTTCATCACTTCGTTGCAAAGTGTAAAATCGAAATCTGGGAGGCTTCGTTTCCCGAAGGATAGCCTCATGACGCTGCACTTTTTGGGGTTGAGCTTTACGCGATTGTTGTCACACCAATCTTCCAAAGAGGTGAGGACCTCCTCCACGCGGTTGTATGGGTTGCAACGGCGATCAGAGCACAGGGCGAGCGACATGTCATCCACGTATTTCTATCTGCTGTCAAGATCACCACACAACGCGTCATTGATCAGAGCGAGGAACAATGCAGGACCCAGACGAGTACCCTGTGGGACGCCCGCTGTGACAGGTTGCCATGGTGACAACGCTCCTTGATATCGGACACGACATCTACGTCTAGTGAGGAACTCACAGATCCATCTAATTATCGATGGGGATAGCTGTAAGTCTATGAGTTTCCTCACCAGGATTGTATGGTCGACCCGATCAAATGCGCGGCTGAAATCAGTTGACACAACATCTCTTGGCCGGCGGTCTCCATGTTCCTGTAGAGGAAGTCCATCAGGTCAACCAGGCAATGCGTAGTAGAATGCCCAGCACGTGCCCCGTATTGCTTTGGGTCAAGATGAAGGGCTAACTCCGACATAACGCGTCTGTAGACGAACAGCTCAAGGATCTTTGCAAAGTGGTTAGTTAGAGAAATAGGGCGGAGTTTGTCTACAGGTGCTGGTGATTGTTCTTTAGGAACTGGGCACACAATTGCATCCTTCCATTGGTGTGGTACGTAACAGGTTTCATATGACGAGTTTAGCACTTCGCACAATGGTTCAGCTAGTTCAACGGAAAAAGTCCGAATAATCCGAGCAGGGATATCGTCTGGCCCACCGGATTTGCCAGGCTTGATTCGCTTCAATTCCCTTTCAACATCCCAGGGTTGAACGCGATGGATCGGCACAGGCGAGGGAAGAAACGCAGGAAGACTGGAGAGATCAAGTTCGGGGATATCGTCAGCGATATTTGCAAAGTGGCAGTTGACGGCATCGGCTATCCCGGCTTTGTCTGAGGATGAGATGCCCGGGACCGTTATGATAGTCTCCTTCTTCTCTTTGGAGGTCATAACTTTCAGAAATTTGTACCAGTCAGACGGGTTCTCGCGTTTTAGGTTCTGTACGCGATCGCGATAAAACATCAATTTGGCGCTCACGATTTCCCGTTGGACTTTGTTGCGTAGTTTTCTCCACTCGTTCTTGTTCTTGTGGAAGGCAACTTGTCTCCGCTGTATCAGTGATTTCACGCGTGGAGTAATCCATGGCTTGTCCCTCCCATGCAGTTTGACAATTCTGGTTGGGAAGTAGACATCTAATCCTTGGGTTAGGGTCTCATAAAATGCATCACATTTCTGTTGTGTATCAACACATTTAGCTACATTTGCCCAGTCCTGCTGCGCAATCCATGTGCCGAATCCGCGAATGGAGGAGTCTTTCATGGGTCTGGTCAACCGCTTCGTGACAGCATTAGTCTGGTTGGCGATAGGTGACTTTGACGTCCATACGACAGCGTTATGGTCGCCACCGCGCCCAAGGGGAGATGATATTTGAGGTTCCTTGTACCACTGATAGATATTGGTAATGATCTGATCCAATATAGCGTCTCCACGAGTGGGCTTGTTGACGACTTGGCGCAGTTCTCCGAGGACGAGTGGCGAGATATCAAGTCTATTAAGGTCACCCAGTATGATGACTCCGGCGTCGGGATGTCTTGTCTTTATGTCATCCACTGAATCTGTCAGGTATCGGACAAGCTCCTCTTCATTTTCATTTGCCGGTGGTGAATATACGGCTGCCACGAAAATGGACGACACTGTACGAGGCAAGCGTCTTGGACGGAGTTGTATCCAAACCACCTCATGCTCCGGTGGGACTGGTAGAAAACCGACAGAGTCTGGCTTGAATTCGGGCTTCGCATAAATCGCTACTCCCCCGCCTCGTCTGCTACTTCTTCATTTCGTAAAGACAGCATAACCATCTATCGTATAGGAGTATTCCGGTTGATCACCTTTGAACCATGTCTCTGTTACGGCGCACAAATCCACATCCAGGTCCTTAATAACAGCCTCGAATTCATCAAGTTTGTTATTCAGTGACCGCGGGTTACACAAGTGCACCGACGGGAATGTTAGATCATGCTGACACCGGTTTCGATTTGTCACGACACGTATTAAGGAAGAGCAAGAGCCATGATCATTGTTCACTGTGGCGATCCTTTGGGGTCTGTCCAGATGTATAACCTTGATTGGTCTCCTTGTGTTAGAGCCGCCACGGCGGCCACGGTATCTAAGGATCCCGCATTCCTTTGCTGCTATATACGCATCATTGGGTAGCCTTGGCTTTGATGCGTTACGTAATAGGTGCAATTGGTCTACTGTGTACCTTATTGGTGTCGCGGGGCCTATTGAAATCGAATGACCCCAGTGCTGGGCAACCATCACTGTTCCTGAACGGCCCGAGTACCGGGAGCTCTCGGGTAGGCAGAGCATCAGGCATGCGTATGTTGTTAGCAATGTTAGTGCGGGGATGAGCGAAGACATAGTTTTCAACAAAAGTCGTCAGAAAACACAATGTTGATGACTTACGCGGAACGACGAGATCCGAGGAACAACACATAACTATAACATCCACAAATTGCGTATCAGAAAGTTGGATATTAGAAGGCAACCAAGACAAATCCAGGACACATTTTGAAGTACGGCTGCAGCTGACACGGCGCCCTCTATTTATTTATAAGGAAATGTTTCGAAAAAATAATGTTATACATAATCACTCAACAAGGTATGCGAATGATTATCATCTTCCTAAAAATAGAACTAGTTTTGGTAACAGAAATTTCATGTTTACTGGTCCTAAGCTTTGGAATTCCTTTGATCGTTCACTAAAACAAGCTCAGAGCTTGAATAGCTTTAAAGGGATAGTACAGTATTGGTGGAGATGAGAATTGGGCTTTTAAATTTTTGCGAGATACCAAGAAAACACTTATTATATAGTACAGAGCATACCATTTTAAGAGGAATTCAAAGTTTATTTGATGAAAATCGGGTTTGGAATGACTGAAACATCCAACAACAAAGTAAAACAAAGCGATCGCGATAAAGTGTGGGTCCCACACTTTAGTAGAATCGCTCTTTTTTGATATCTCAGACATTTCAAAACCAATTTTCATCAAATAAACGTTGAATTCCTCATAGAATTACATGCTCTTTCATATTTCATAAGAGGTTTCTGATTATCTCACCAAAAAATGTTAGAAACCTGAAATTAGGTCTCAACCAAAACTATACGATCCCTTTAAGTATAAGCTAAAAAATTTGTTTCTTGATAAGTATTAATAAACAGTTTTATGGTAATAAAACGTATGTATATTTCAATCAATGTTTTCTAGAAGCACTTTCATTAAGTATACTTGGGAGGTTATCTTCTGTTTCATTCATTATTCTAATGGTATATAATGTACATTGTAAACACTTTATACATAAACCTGTGCTTTGTAACGTATACATGACTTGTTGTATATCCATAGTACGGTTCATGTGCCCTTGTAAATAGTGTATATATGGTGTGTTTGTTATTTCACTCAGCCTTATCCTTGATATTATTTTGTCTATAATCTGTAGCGGGACTACATCTAACAAGCAGTGCTTCTAAGTAGTCCCCTCCACATTTGTACATGGTGTTATTTTTATCTCAGAATATCACGATATTTTTTTTATATACATGTAATATACTCTGTATAGTTTTGATATAATGTCCACTATGTGTTTTACCCTGTATATTTTATCATATAATGTCCACTATGTGGAATATGAATAAATTTCATTTCAGAGTTTTTAATCAGACCTTTTATTGGTTCTGAAAATATTACAGCAAGATACGTGTAGATCTATATGTGGATTTTTGTTTGTTCAGCAATATATGTAATGATTTTTTTATAATTATTCATATCAACACAAGAGACAAAATCTGATCATTCCAATTTATTGTTACAAGTAACGTCCACTGTATTGATACTAGTATCATCATTTTGTTTTTTACTTCGTCTATTTTCATTGATTAACATACATGCATTTCTTCTATCAACTCTTTGTCGGTATGCCATGGTGCAAAACCCCTGTGTACCACATTATTCTGAGACTGCAACGTAGTCATGCTTTTTGAAAAATATTCTGTTTGAAACTGATGTAACTTTATTCTTTTTTAATATTAGTGTTAGTTACCCTGGACATGTAATGAACATAGTTAAACAGAAAATCCAAAGCTTTGATTCGATGTACATTGTATGACAAATCTATGATTTTTTTTCTTTCAAATTACCAATAGTTACATTATTGTAGAGACACAGATTTTTGCACACAAAACAGCGAAACCTGGAAATAACAGAAACCTGGAAATAACAGAAACCTGGAATTTACTCACAAAGCCAGTACGAAACATCGTTTGATAGTCACCACATAAAATGCAAGCTACACGTGACAGGAATAGAATCTAAAGAAACTATTCCATCGTACACTGGAATTTGGGGACTTATCGATTGGTCTGAGCGTTTTTGTGCGTTTGAGCGGAATACGCGAACTTGGCACGTCGCGTGGACTGAGTCAGGCGTGGGAACGTGGCACATGATATACATTAGTAGTGTATTACATGCATTATGGGGGGGGCGGCATTGCAAGTATTGACGGGTGAACTTGTCATAAACTTTTTGCAAACCATGCCTGGAATGACAGGCGCAGCATCGGGTTTCAGCCTTCTTATGCGTTCGTTTGATAACAATCTAGGTGTGCAGCCCCACTTCGAAGAAAGTGGGCACTGCATACCAAGCTTGAGCTGCTGGGCCCATCCCAGTCGGCCCTCGTCAGCGTTAAAGGGACTGTACAGTACTGGTTGAGGTAAGGGATTCATGTTTTGAACATTTCTAAGTCAGACAATGAGAAACATCTTATGAAATATGAAAGAGCATGTAATTTTAAGAAGGATTCGACGTTTATTTGATGAAAATTGGTTTTGAAATGGCTGAGATATAAAAAAAAGTGATAATAAGAAAAGGCGACATGCCACAACTTTATTAGGATCTCTTTGTTTCACCGTGTTTTTGGATATCTCAGCCATTTCAAAACCGATTTTCATCAAATAAACTGTTGATACCCTTTAGAATTGCATGCTCTTTGACATCTCATAGAGTGGTTTCTGAATATCTCGCAAAATGTTAAAAGCTAAATCCTCACCTCCACCAGAACTGTACACACCCTTTAATACTCTTGCTGTCTAAATTTTCCGTAAAATTGGATCTTATGGGAAAGGAGTGAAGACTCACCCCATCCTTTGCCGTGTTACTCCATCCTGCAACGATGCATCGTCTAGGCATGGTTTACAAGGTGAAGCTAAGATCTCCTAAAACAACATTTTTCTTGCAATCAAACGTTTGACAACCCAACGTCTTGTGAGCAATCAACACACGACAACAGCAACAGCGGGGTACGCGTAGGCCTACGGGGTAAGGCCGGGTATACGCGGTACAGGTGTCTCGAACATTGGCTAAATGTTGTCAGCTCTCATCTGCTATACTAAAGCTTCATTCTAGAGATGACGTATGCGGTCACCTGACTCGCGTTTGTCGAAAGTTGACTGTTTTTAGGGGCGGGGCTTAGGAACTTGGAAATGTGCAGGGTGGCAAAAAAAAAAAAAAACAACTGGTGAAAGAATATCAAAGAATAAACACATCTTAGCCCTCTCACAGCTCAAATTTGTGGATTTCAGTGCCCCTTTAAACAGAGTCTGGCCAACTCGGTTTTCGGCTTATGAGTTTTGAAGCCTGTGATTGGTCAAAAGTGGTCACTGGCCTCCGCCAGTGCCTCCGCCAGTGCCGTATATAAAGAGGTTCTGGCCAACTCAGTTTTTGGCTTATGTGTTTAGAAGCCTGTGATTGGTCAACAGCTGGTCCCGTGATCTACAGGTGCCATGTCGTTACCAAAGTCCATCACGCGGTCGCGAGCAAAGCTCATACGCAGTGCCCATTGTTCATTACGCGCAGCTACGCGCTAATTTTATTTGCCTTTGGGAAATCCCCAATATCAGTCACGGTGCAGTGGGGATAATGAATTGTCATTGCCGTTGTCTACTTTATTGAAGTAGAAGGTATATTTTAAAGGTGCAGGGTCCCGGTGTTGTAGTCAAATGCGTACGCGGGCGCACGGCGCAAGTTTCCTATAGAGACCTATGCTATCGACTCCTCTTTATAGCGCTTACGCTGTGGCCCACTTCCCCGAGTCCGAAGAAGTCCGATTCACTGTAGTCTTCTTCTTCTTGCTTATGAGGCAGCAGCAGCTAAATAATGTCCCTCAATTGTTGTAGCCAAGTTACAGTCTGTGGAGTAGGGTGTGTCAGGTCCATGTTGTCAGGAGGGCAGAGATCAGGGCACTCACTCAAGATGTGTTGAGCAGTCTGTTCTGGTGCACCACACTGGCAAGCTGCTGACGGGCGTAGCCCCCAACGATGCATGGCTGCATTGAAACGCCCAACTCCCGTTCGAATCCGATTAAGAGACACCCACTCACTCCTTGGGAGGTTTGCTCCTGGGGGGACAGATGTATTGGGCGTGACAACGAGTTGGGCAGGTCGTTGGGTGTCTTCCCAGCTTGTTCTCCATGTCTGGCAGATGTTGAAGTCTGATCCTCCCAGCGTTGATGCATGGCGGGAGAAAGGGCGGCGAGACTTCAGTCGCTGATGCCGCTGACCCAGAGTTACAGAGCCCTCAACTACGTCGTGGAGGAGGTCGTCCGGGTTGCTGGAGGCCTTATGGTTACCAGCATATGTGTGTGATGTTCTCGGCGCATGGGGGCAGGAGCGATGCCTGAGAACAGGTAGGAATTCTGTTGGTGTAGGCCGGTGACATCCTGTTATTAATATCATGGTGTCATTCAGAACTGAGTCAAGTTTCTTGGTGTGAGAGCTCCTACACCACGCAGGGGAGACGTATTCCGCGGCACTGTATACCAGTGCTAGCGCACTAGTGCGGAGAGTGGTTGCACTGGCACCCCATTTTGAGCCTTCAAGTCGGTGAAGGAGGTTGTTCCTTGAAGACACTTTTGCACTTATGGCCTTGAGTTGTTCCTTGTAGGTCAGCTGCCTATCCAACTTCACTCCAAGGTAGGTTGGTGTAGCATTGTATGGAAGAGGTGTTCCATCAAGAATGACACTGAGTTGCCGATTAGCCTCCTTGGTGTTCAGGTGGAAGGCTGTTACCGTTGTCTTGGACATGCTAATCTTGAGTCTCCAGATCCTGAAGTACTTCGCGATTTGCGACATATCTGCAGTGAGGGTATTCTCTACATTTGACCAGGCTCTGTCAGAGTGAAGAAGGGCAAGGTCATCTGCATAGCCATACTGTCGTGAGGTTGTGAAGGGGATGTCACTGATGTCACTGAATTCTGTTCAATGAAAAAACCCGTCATGTTTCACTTTTCCTTGAGATTTTGTAGTGTGTCCACAGACCTTTTCCATCCCTCTCCTTTTCCTTCTCTATTCTTCCTGCTCCTTTTTCCTCGTTCTTCGTTGTCCAGTATCTGTCTGAGTGCATTTCCTCAAATTCTGTTGTTTCTGTGTATTGTGTTATTGTTGTTGTTGTTGTCGTCGTTATGTTTTTTTGTTTTTTTTTTGTGGCCGATTGCATATCTTCCTTTCCGTTCAATTTTCCTGGCACACCTGGTCCCATAGTGTCTGTGCCACAAATGTGATATGTTATATAGTTTATACGTTTGCATCCTAAAATCCTAGTAAGTATTGTTCATAGTATCAACATCATTATAGCAATGAGTAAAATGTACAATAGTATATATAAGAATTTAAAATGAATATGTCTTATTGGTATAACAAATTGGTGCTGTTGTTGTTTTGTTCCAGTGTTCCACGTTTTACATTGAAGAGCAAGGGGGATAGTACAGAGCCTTGAGGAACTCCATTCCGCAGTTGGCGTGGTCTGCTGGACTGTCCATCACTAGTCTTCAGAACGAACCTCCTGTTGGCTAGAATGTTGCAGAGGAACCTCACCATGTGGCGATCAGGGATTGTCTTTAATAATTTTAGAGTCAGACCCTGGTGCCACACAGTGTCGTAGGCTGCAGTGAGGTCGACAAAGATGGCGCCAGCTTTGTGATTCTTCTCAAAGCTGTCTTCGATGTCATTGGTCAGCTTGACAATTTGGTGGACTGTACTCCGACCATGGCGGAAGCCCGCTTGTTCATCTGGTAATTGTGGGTCAACCACAGGTTCTATCCTCGCCAGAAGAAGACGTTCCAGAATCTTGTAAGGGACACAGAGAAGGGAGATTGGTCTGTAGCTCTTGGGGTCATCAACTGGTTTGTTTGGTTTTGGGAGAGCAATTACAGTGGCTTTTCTCCATATCTTAGGGATGACTTGGTTGGTGAAACAGCAAGAATAGAAATCTGTTAACCACTTCTGACATTTGACCCCGCAATGAATAAGGAATTCCGGTGGGATGTTGTTCGGACCTTGGGCCTTTCCACTCCTAAGTAGGGCTAAAGCATTAGCTAACTCCTCCTGAGAGAAGGGGGCCGACAACCATCCATCCACTCCCGGGGCCTGCCATAGGTTGGTAGTCTCCTGTTTCACAGATCGAGTGTGGGCCTTGTCACAGTCCTTGAATCGCCCATTGCTAACAAGTTGTTCCGCGATGGAGTTGGCTGACACAGGACATGTTCTTGGTTTGGTACAGTTTCCAGTGAGGTGTAAGAGAGTCTTCCAAGCAACTCTGCTAGAGTGAGTGAAGTCTATCCCTTGCACGGTTTCTTCCAACGTTTACGACGCTTCCTGTCTAGACAATCAGTCAGTTCTGAGGCTTTGGTGGAAGCCAAGTCTCCAGGTTCAGATCGCAAGAACTGGTTGTAGATGGCATCACATTCTTCGTCCCAGGTGGGGATGTAGTGTCGGCAAAAACCGCGCGGGGTGGAATTCGTTGCTGCCTTGATAAGTATATTGCAGAAGTCTAAGTAGGCTTGGTCAATGCCACGGGAAGTTGGTGGAGGGAGATTGCATACAGCTTCATCTACCAAGTTCGAGAATTTTTTCCAGTCGGCCTTGCGGAAAATCCAACGCTTAACAGGCTTCGTTGTGACTGGTCGGACTGGGTTTACTGGTATGAGCAGTGATGGCCTGTGTTGTGACTTGGGAAAGGGGTCTAAGATAATCCGGTGAGGTGATGGGCCTTGAAAGTTGACAAAGGCTAAGTCAGGATTTGACGTTGTATTCCATCTGCAAGAGTGGAAGCTGTCTGGCTGTTTTGGGTCAAACAGTAATTGGACACCAGCTGTTGAGGACCAATCTTCTAGTGCAAAACCATCTGGATTAGTGGATGAGTAGCCCCATGAAGTACTGTGACTGTGTTGAAATCTCCAGCATAGATGCAAGGAGCACTGAAGATAGGAAGGGTATTTGGCTGGAGTCGAAATGAGGGTGGCTTGTAGATATTTATAATGATAACCTCTTCAACTAACGTTGCCGTCCACTCCACTGGTGAGTCTGATGGACATGAAACCAATGCTTTCCAACTGTGAGTACTCTTGACAAAAGTTGCAATCCCATGAATTTCGTTTACTGTATGTGCGGCCAGAGTGAAACCAGGGATATTGAGATAAGAGCTGTCCTTAGCATGAGTTTCCTGTAGAAGAACTACTGCTGCTTTATGTGTCTGAAGTAACTGTTCAATAGCATTGATCTTGGCTTTGGTTAGGCCTTCTACGTTTAGTTGCAGCACGGAGACGCCTTCCTGTATGACATCAAAAGATGCTTGCCCTGATAACTTTGTGTCAGCTTCAGGCTGTGGACATGAAGGATTCATCTGATTTAGAGCTTTACTGTTGCTGCTGCTGTCTCAGATTGTTGTCATTCGCCTGATAAATCAGTCACCTGATCGATCAGTTGCCCCGGGCCCACCACAAGGAGGTCGACAACATGGACCCACAAACACTATTCAGTGCTACTCGATATTCGTGTGTATCGACTCGAAGGCTATTTATAGCTGAAAGTTCTAAAGGAGAAAAAAATTGGACGTGTCCTTTAGCTCTTGTGACATCACAATAATGAATTGCGTCAAATCTGGCTGCTTACGGGTGCTTTGTGTGCGTTGCTGAAAGTTAGCTGCGATGACTGTAGGGGATGACGTCACAACGAGGTTTGTTGGCTGAAGATGCGCACTTGTTGCATGTTTCTAGCGCATACGCCTTGTTCCTTAGTAAAGCTGCGTTGACTGCACTGTAAATGGTGACGTCACACTGAGTATTGTTGACTGGTACGCGATACTAATACTAATGTTGATATCTATAGTGACGTCATAGTAGGCTGAAATCCTTGCGTAGGACTATTTGCGCGTCTACTTAGCGTATTTTTGTTTATATTTGTTATTGTTTGACGCTAAGTTTATTATACTTCTTCGACAAAAACGACCAGAAACGAAGAAAAAAACCCGGAAAAACTCGCAAACACTCAAGTTACGCAACACATACCAGACATCCGCGGAATCAGCGTGATGAGTGCAATCCAGGCATATGAAAAAGTTTCTCTGGTGAGGCGAAAAGGCGCTGAAATCAGAGCATAAGATGGAGCTCCGCTCCGGCACGTCCGTCCTCCAGCACATCACATACACATGACTGTGATGATGATGTTCGTCCTTCGCTGGCGAAGACGACCACAACTTCTAGTGTAACACTACATTCCGTGAGTGCGAAGATGGCTTATCAGTCCGATCCTCGCCCTAAAATGCCTGGTGCAGTGTGGACATGGAAATGCCGGAGGTACGCCAAGCTGATGAGATGTCGCTCTGCTCTTCCGTCGCTGCCGTTTTTGCTCCTGCTCCTCCACACGTTTCACTTCGTAGCCTGACACACCAGAGCTGACCACGGATCGCCAGGCAGATCGGTCTTGCGCCGTTGTTTCCCATGTGTGCGGGTTGATGCTACAGCATTTCATGGATGCTTTGAGTGTGTCCTTGTCGCACTTCCTCTGACCTCCGTGAGAACGCTTGCCTTCCACCAGTTCACCATAGAGCAGTCGCTTTGGCAAACGTTCGTCGGACATTCGAAGTACATGCCCCGCCCATCTGAGTTGGGAGCGCTTGAGCATCGCATGAACACTCTCCATTTGGGATCTCTGAAGTACTTCCGTGTCTGGCACCTTGTCTTGCCATTTCACGTGTAGCAGATTTCGGAGGCATCTCATGTGGAAGGAGTTCAGCTGCCTGGCATGCCTGCTGTACACTGTCCATGTTTGGCAGGCGTACAGTAGAGAGGGCAGGACGACTGCTCGGTACACCTTAAGTTTGGTTTGAAGACTTATTCCTCTTCTCTCCCACACCCTGTCTCTGAGGCTGCCGAAGGCCGAGCATGCCCTGGCAATTCTGTAGGAGACTTCTTCGTCGATGTTGATATTGCGTGATAGAGTGCTGCCAAGATAAACAAATTTGTCTGCCACTTTCAACTTCTCGCCGTTGACTGTGATGGTTGGCTCTGTGTAGGGAGTTGCAGGAGCTGGCTGAGGCATCACCTCAGTTTTCTTTATGCTTATCGTCAGACCGAAGTCATCACAGGCGTTGGTGAATAGGTCAATGCTTTCCTGCATGTCAGACTGGGTACTAGCATACAGGGCACAGTCATCAGCAAAGAGAAAGTCACGGGCGACATCCTCCTGAACTTTCGATTTTGTCTGCAGTCTCCGTAGGTTGAAGAGCTTTCCATCAGTTCTGAATCTGAAATCGACTCCGATGTCACCCTCACGAAAAGCATCTGTCAGCATGGCTGAGAACATCATACTGAACAGGGTAGGGGCGAGGACGCGCAGCCTTGTTTCACGCCGTTTGTGACAGGGAAGGGCTCTGAGCGCTCACCGTCATCCTGCACGCTAGCTTGCATGCCGTCATGGAACTGTCTGACCAGTGAGATGAACTTGGCAGGGCAGCCAAACTTGGCCATGATCTTCCAGAGGCCTTCTCGGCATACAGTGTCGAAAGCCTTAGTCAGGTCTACGAAGGTGGTGTAGAGACCGACATTCTGCTCCTGGCATTTCTCCTGAAGTTGACGTGCTGCGAAAATCATATCCACTGTGCTGCGTCCCTGTCTGAACCCGCATTGACTTTCAGGTAGCAAGCCTTCCTCTAAGTGGTCGATAAGGCAGTTCAGCAAGATTCTGGCAAAGATCTTCCCGGCAACAGAAAGCAGCGAGATGCCGCGATGGCTGTCACACATCTGTCGATTTCCTTTGCGCTTGTACAAATGGACGATAGAAGCATCCTTAAGTTCTTGCGGGATTTTCTCTTGGTGCCACATAGACTGGAAGAGCTCAGAGAGCTTTCTAATCACGGTTTTGCCACCAGAGGCGTAGATTTCTGCAGGGATAGAGTCAGCACCAGGTGCTTTTCCACAGGACATATGCTTTACAGCCTCTTCCACTTCAGCTTCTGTAGGGATATCGGCAAGAGAGTTGTTGATTGGAACCTGTGGCAGCCTTGCGATTGCTTCCTCGTTGATGACAGATGGACGGTTGAGGACATTTCTGAAGTGTTCTGCCCAGCGTTCAAGAACCTTTTTCTGGTCCGTGATCAGTACGTTTCCATCTGCACTGAGGAGGGGAGACGATCCCGACGAAACAGGTCCATATACAGTCTTGAGCGCTCTGTAGAAATTTTTCATGTCATTGCGATCAGCATAAGACTGGATCTCATCAGCTTTATCGCTGAATCATGCATCCTGCATTTGCCGTAGCTCCAGCTGTACTTTTCTTCTAATGTTGCAAAAAGCATCTTTCTTGGACGCTGATGTTGGATCATTGAGATGTGTTCGGTGAAGGCGATGCTTCTCTTCCAGCAAAGATTGAATGCGTTCGTTGTTGTCATCGAACCAGTCCTGGTGCTTTCGTGTGATGGGGCCCACTGTTTCTGAGGCAGCGTCATAGACAATGCTGCGAAAGAGAATCCAGTCGGATTCAACATCCAGTGAGGTGAAACTTTGTTGCTGCAGCTTGCTGTCGATCTCTTTAATGAGTGATTGCTTGACATGATCTCTCTCCAACTTGGAGACATCTAGACGTTTCAATGCCTTCTTTCCCTGAGGACGTCTGCGTGGTTGAATCCTGATACTGAGCTTTGAGATCAACAGACGGTGATCTGTCCAGCACTCTGCACCGCACATGGCTTTAGTGACTCTAACGTCTTGCTTGTCCCTTTGTCTGACGATGATGTAATCCAGCAAGTGCCAGTGTTTGGAGCGAGGATGCATCCATGTTGTCTTGTTACGGTTAGGTAGACAAAAGACTGTATTGGTAATGAGTAGCTTGTGTGCAGCGCAGGTTTCCAGTAGCAATAAGCCATTGCTATTGCATTTACCCATACCATTTTTCCCCAGAACTCCTTTCCATGAAGCATAGTCGGTGCCGACCCTAGCGTTGCAGTCACCAAGGATGATGAGTTTATCTGATTTGGGCACGGCGGAAATGGTCGCTTGCAGGTCCTCATAGAACTGTTCCTTCACATCATCAGGGCTGGTCATCGTGGGTGCGTAGGCGCTGATCATTGTGGCATACCGCTTTTTGGCAAGTGGAAGTCGGACAGTCATTAGACGATCGTTGATACCCTTAGGGGGTACAGCCAGCTTGTTGACTAGGTTGGATTTAATGGCAAATCCAACTCCTGCCTCACGACGTTCGTCTTGTTTACGGTCGATCCAGAAGAATGTATAACCGGCGTGTACCTCTGACAATTGACCTTCATCAGCAAGGTGAGTTTCACTAAGGGCGGCAATCTGTACCCTGTACCTTGCTAGCTCGCTGTGTAGCAATAAGTGCAGTCCTTCTCTCAGGTCTTTCAGTCCCGGCACGGTCTAACAGAGTGCGCACATTCCATGCGCCTATGAGTAGTGGTATCATCTTTGGAATGATAACGATGATACTAAGGGAAGTTGTGACTTGCGCGTGAATTGGATTAAAGTGAGGAAGAGTTGTGCAGGGTCGTCAGCCTCACTCTCTCGTCCTGGCCCATCTATATCCAGTGGCAAGACATAATCAAGACGGCTGGAGATAAGTCAGGATGCAGTGGATGGCCATCAGTGTCTTACGTGTCTTACTATGCCCTTGTTGCGCTCCACAACGCTTTGCTGTGTCCGCCTTCCTGCCCGTTGAACCAAACTGGTGGTTTCCTCCGCGTGGTTTGCCAGATCCAGTCTTCGCATGCTTAGGTAGACAAGCCCTATTTCACCGAGAGTTTGAAACCCATCGGTATGCCTCACGTGGTTACTGCTGCATGCAAACAGCTACTCGTAGGGGCCACATGGGAGGGTCGGGTGCAGGTGCAAAACTAGTAGTTGTAGGCAGGTGCTATGTAGCTCCAGCCAGCGTGTGATGATGAATTGCTTGGTGACATCATAAAGACAGTGCGTGGATCTATAGTGAGAACAAAGCTGCATTGACTGTAAGTGGTGACGTCACAATGAGGTATTGACTGGTTGCGCACTGGTTGAGCACTGGTTGAGCACTGGTTGCGCACTGGCTGAGCGTGTTACCAACGTAACTGCCTGGTATTATCGTTATAAGCACCCGTAAGCAGCTAGATATGGGCCACTGAAGGAGCGTTCACGTCGCGGTCCCTGACAGGTGTTTTACACTTGCGAATCCTTCAACCACACTACGCTATCAACAATTATCACACATCATTATCATGACTCAACTAGGCCTTAGAACTGTTGATGATGCCCAAGGTCGCAAGCATGGGCCCTTGTCAGGGCCGGCCTTGAGTATAATATCATCGAACATCGAAGGTCTAACTGGCGCCAAACAAGATCTTTTGGCAGATCTATGCACCAAGCATAGTTGTGATATCCTCTGTCTCCAAGAGACTCATCGCGGACCTTCACGGGTACGTCCTCGCATCTCGGGTATTACCCTCATTGCTGAGAGGCCACATGACCAGTATGGAAGTGCAGTATTCTTACGTAATGGGCTGTCTGCTGACAAGATATCTATTTCTGATACAGATAACACTGAAATCATTACCATCAACACCAAGGGAGTATCTGTCAGTTCGGTGTATAAACCTCCTTCCATCATATTTGACATTCCCCCTGATGTCACCAGCGGTCGCATCAATGTTGTCATCGGAGACTTTAACAGCCATCATGTCAATTGGGGTTATGCTGAAACTAGTGAAGATGGTGAGCTAGTCGAGAGCTGGGCAGACTCCAACCAACTGTCTCTCATTCATGATGCCAAGCTCCCCCCTTCCTTCAACAGCTCACGATGGAGGCGGGGGTACAACCCAGATCTGATTTTCACATCCAGTATTGTTGCCAATCAGTGTGAGAAGATTGTTCTGGATCCCATTCCCCACACACAACATCGGCCAATAGGTCTCAAGATCACTGCAGTCATCTCTCCCCGTGCTGTTCCCTTCAGGCGACGTTTCAATCTCAAGAAAGCCGACTGGAAGGGCTTCTCTGATGACCTAGACTCTGCTATTCTAGATCTTCCCGCTACCCCTGACAATTATGATGCTTTTGTAGAATCAGTTAAATCATCATCGCGCCATAACATTCCTCGTGGCTGCCGCACAAGGTACATCCAGGGCTTGACTGATGACTCTAAAGCATTATATGATGACTACATCTTGCGTTTTGAGGATGACCCTTTTAGTGATGACACCATTGAGCTTGGTGAAGCCTTAGCTAATTCCATCACTGAAGAAAGGCGGAAGAAATGGCAATTAGAGCTCATTGAAAGCACAGATATGACTCATAGGAGCAGGAAAGCCTGGAAGACCATCTGCATCCTAGGAAATGACTACACAAAGCCGCAGCCAAGGCCGCAAGTCACCGCTGACCAGGTTGCCCACCAACTCCTCTTGAATAGCCGGGGAAATCCAAATCACCGTCCACAGAGGGCTAAACTTCCCAGAGCTGCTAATGCATCCTCACAAGACGCCACAAGTTTCACAAGGCCATTCACAATGAGTGAACTGGAATCTGCAATGAAGTCTATGAAAAACAACAAGGCTGCAGGTCTTGATGATGTCCTAGTGGAACAGATCAAACACTTCGGGCCAGGTGCACGCAGATGGCTTCTTGATATGGTCAACGAATGTGTTAAGTCCAACAAGATCCCAAAGATGTGGAGGAAAGCAAAAGTCATTGCTCTACTGAAACCTGGTAAAGACCCTGCCATCCCTAA
This sequence comes from Diadema antillarum, assembly GCF_040938485.1. Taxonomy (NCBI): domain Eukaryota; kingdom Metazoa; phylum Echinodermata; class Echinoidea; order Diadematoida; family Diadematidae; genus Diadema; species Diadema antillarum. The sequence continues at coordinate 870,116 of NW_027271963.1, read as the reverse complement.
GAGCTATAGGCCGATATCCCTACTCTGCCACATGTACAAGCTGTTTGAACGCCTCCTCCTGAACCGCATAGCATTGTTCGTTGATGATCACCTTATCCCGGAGCAGGCGGGTTTCAGACCGGGAAAATCATGTACAGGACAACTACTGAACCTCACGCAGTACATCGAGGATGGTTTTGAGAACAGAAAAATCACTGGTGCTGCCTTTGTCGATCTTTCTGCAGCATACGACACAGTCAATCACCGTATCCTTGCCAAGAAACTGTATGAGATGACCTCAGATGTTAGACTCACAAAGTTGATCTGCAACATGCTATCAAACCGCAGATTCTTCGTAGACCTCGGTGGTAGAAAGAGTAGATGGAGGACACAGAAGAACAGACTTCCTCAAGGGAGTGTGCTTGCCCCTTTGTTGTTTAACATCTACACAAACGATAACCTACTCAACCAGACACTAGACGCTTCCTCTATGCTGATGACCTTTGCATTGCATCTCAAAAGGACACCTTCGAAGAAGTAGAGGACTCCCTCTCCAGTGCACTGGACTTACTCATCCCTACTATGCCAACAACCATCTAAGAGCTAACCCAGACAAAACACAAATCAGTGTGTTTCATCTTAAGAATAGGGAAGCCAGCCGTCAACTACGGATTAGTTGGTATGGGAAACGCCTGCAACATGTATCCAAGCCAGTCTACCTGGGGGTGACACTTGACAGGTCCCTCACTTTCAAGGATCACATCATTAAGACCAAGGCAAAGGTGGCATCAAGGAATAGTATCCTCCGAAAGCTCACTTATACGAAGTGGGGTGCTGATGCGAAGACGGTACGTACAACAGCACTGGCTTTATGCTACCCTACAGCAGAGTATGCGTCACCTGTCTGGAGTAGATCAGCTCATGCCACTAAGATTGACACTGTTCTAAACTCTTCATGTCGTGCTATTACTGGTTGCCTAAAGCCCACAAAGGTTGAAGACCTCTACCTACTGAGTGGGATTGCTCCTCCAAGCATCCGTAGGACCGTTGCATCCCAGAAGGAAAAGCTGAAGCAAGAAAATGACCCTCGCCACCCATTCTTCAATCATGATCATTCAAGAAAGAGGCTAAAATCCAGGCGCAGCTTCATGCATTCTGTAAAGGCCCTGAACAAAAGCCCTGACAAGCAGCGTGTATCCATGTGGATTGAACGTCTTACCCATACACCGCATACAGTGTCTACTACCGGCCCTAAGGAAACTACACCATCAGGTGCCAGTGAGGCATGGCCTTTCTGGTCTTGCTGCAATCGCCTAAGAAGTGCTGTCGGCCGCTGCAAATCTAACCTAGCAAAGTGGGGGTATAGTGAGAATGATGACACCACCTGCCTGTGTGGAGAGGAGCAGACTATGCAACATCTCCTGGTCTGTCCACTTCTACCAGAGCCTTGCACAAAGGAGGATCTGGCAGCTCTAACGCCCTGTGCCAGGCAGTGCATCCAACATTGGACTGGACGAATCTAACGTTCCATTCTGCGTAGTGACTCGAGAAGAAGAAGATCGTTATAAAAAAGAAGCGTCGTGGTGTTGTCCTTTCCAAAGTTCAAAGTGCTTTAACCCAGGTGACGTCACAATGGTGGTTTGCGTCGCAGCTGTGTGGAAAGGTGCGCGCTGTGTGAGTTTCCAGAGCACAGGCGCCTGTTGTTCCTTAACCAGTCAGACCGCAACGCCCTGAAAAGCCTTCGCATTTATCGTACGCGTATGCATGGACCTCGCGGACATGAATACGTAATGAGCTGGGAGACCACATTATTAGAGTGTCTGTAAATCTGAACGACATTATCAATCTTCATGATTTATACATCGATAAAAAGCTGAAGAGTTGTACTTTGATGAAATTTAACTACTTAAAAGGTTATGACTTACAAAATGTACTGAACAAGAAATTTATAAAACACAAAATTTGCATATTTTTCATTTTTCTTAAGGGGTACACTAGACCAACGAAATTAAGGTGGACCAAAATGGAAGAGGTATACAATGAAAGAGGAAATATCATTATATGAAAACATAATGACTTTATGTGGACTGATCCTATGAACGGGTCAGGTTGGCGAATAAATCATTGCGTTGTACAGTTAATTTTCACGAGATTTCAGTTTGCCGCTAATACGCGTTTCTGATTGGTTAATTCCCTCTACTGAGTGGAGAGTTGATCGCGAACCTCGCGGAATGACAGTAAACGTGTACTCTACATAACAGTAATACACTGTGTGTAGATGGTTTTGGTTTTTTGACAATGGTTTGGTTTTTTTTATTTTCTTATGTCACCCAACATCAGGGTATTGAAGAAAATTCAAACAAACATCGTAACAGATAAAATCAGTTAATTGATACATTAATACATTGTAAATTACATATATATACAGAAAATTGCATGATATTTACAAAATATACAAAATATACAGAATGGTGCAGGACCCAGAAGAAACTCACTACTATTTTGGGAATTAAATAACTGAGACATCTTTAAAGTGTTTGATCTTATTCTATAATAGGATTTAATGAATTTATTCCTGGCATTATTCAATGTATGACACTCAAATAAATAGTGAAATTCATCCCCTAGTCTATTAGAATTACATAAATTACACAATCGATCACAATGTTCAATACCAGCATACCTACCCGTTACAATTGGCAATCTGTGGTTGGCGCAGCGAAATTTGGAAAGAAGTTGTCTGAAAATGCAAGGGATTTTTAACAAATATAGATCTAAACATAAATTCGTTTTATAGATTCTGTAATTCGTACAACATGAACTGTTACTTATCTTAGATTGCCAATTCTGTACAAATTCGTCTCTTAAGTTTTATCGAACACCTAAACCACGAAGAATTTACGTTTTCAAAGTTATTCCTAACAAAAGACATTCCTAACTCATCTAGTGTATTATAAACTTTCAACAACCATGGTGATGAATATATCTTATAATTATGCAAAAGTGATATATTACATACAATAGATGAATATTTTCTTTCTTTTCCTGTAATAATCTTTAACCAAAAATTAAGCATTCTTTCTTTAACAGTACAGGCTATTTCAAGCCTTCCTAGTTCACAGTGAAGTTTGGTGACTGGCTGCGCACTGGTTGCGCGTGTATCTAACGAATACGCGTGTTACTATCCACTATAAAAAGCAGTGGTCGGATCACAGTTCGGCTCATGATTCGGCTAAGGGGGATGACAGCTTTAGCAAACTTCTTTTGTGATGTCATAATAACAAGCACATATGCACGCATGTACGCACCCTGGCATTACTACGACTGTTAACCAATATTCTGTTGATAATATTGCTCATTCCATCAAAGATATTTATCTTGATGCAGCCCATAAAAGTGGTATGATAAAATCTTACTCCAAAATCCGTTATTCCAAACAGAATAACTACAAAAATAAAAAGAATTCAAAACCATAGTTCGATGAAATTTGTGCAAAACAACGTGCTCAATATTTTCGCTTGAAAAACCTAGTTAAATCGGAAAATTCAGTCAGTATTCGCGATGCACTCACAAAAGCCAAGAAAATTTACACAAAAAAGCTCTTCGTTCTGCCCAAAAACAATTTGATACGAAATTCTTGAATGATCTTAGGGGACTTAAAAAGAAACAGCCTCAAGCGTATTGGGATGTTATAAATTCCTCAAGCGGAACGAAAGCTCAGACAATTCCAATTGATACTGAGACGCTCGAAAAACATTTTCGTGACTTAAGTCTATCTGAGAATACTAATTTAACTGGACATATCAACGCTGAATATAAGAATATTTCCTCAACCAACCATTATTATTACTATTATCATTATTATTATTATTATTATTATTACTACTATCTATTCGGCATTTGCAAAACAATACAAGTGATAACAGAGAAACAGAATAAACAAACAAAACACTAGAAAACAAAGTGTCAGGCTTTCTCAAGCAAATTAAACGTCTAAAAAATGGAAAAGCGCACGGTGAAGATATGATTTTAAATGAATTCTTAAAACTGAGTACGACTTCTTTATTGGAAATTATTGTCAAACTATTTAATATTGTATTAGAAAGTGGTATTGTCCCAACGGCATGCACAATAAGCCTTATTCGTCCACTTTATAAGAAAAAAGGAAATGCCAATGATCCGAATAATTACAGAGGTATTACTCTACTAAGCTGTTTTGGAAAATTATTTTCCGCTGTTTTGAATGAGAGACTGACCTCTTATCTTGAAGATAATGAATTATTAGGTGATGACCAGGCTGGATTCCGTGATGGTCATTCTACCCTAGACCACATATTCGTACTTCTCTCATTGATTGATTTACACTTACATAAGAAAAAGAGAGTGTGTTGTGCTTTTATTGACTATAAGAAGGCATTCGATTTGGTTGACAGATCCTCTCTTTGGTGCAAATTGTTGGAACACAATATTGATGGTAATTTCTTTAAAGTAATCAATCATATGTACAAGCAGGCTAAATCATGTGTATTAACTGGATCTGGAAAATCAAATTTGTTTGAGTGCAACATTGGAGTATGTTATTCGCCCTATTCTTAAATGACTTTAAAGATTTCATTTGCAACAAATACGAAGGGATAGATTTTCTTCCTCATGAAATCGATTCTGAAGCATACGATATTGGATTTGATATTTATTTCAAGCTTTTTACTTTACTTTATGCTGACGATACGATTGTCCTTGCTAATTCTGAACACGAGTAAAACAAAAGTGGTCATATTTTCTCGTGGAAAAGTACGGAACATTCCAATTTTTAAATTTAATGGTGACATCGTAGAAGTTGTTGATGAATACGTGTATCTTGGCACCACCTTTAGTTACAATAATAAGTCCCGTAAGGCACAATCCAAACAACTCAATCAAGCGAGAAGGGCACTGTATGGCCTTTTATCAAAACGTATCATTTACGTTTGCCTATTGATATTCTTCTAGAATTATTTGATCAATTAGTATTACCAATTTTGCTTTATGGAAGCGAAATTTGGGGGTTTGATATCGTTAATGATATCGAAATATTTCATATGAAATTTTGTAAACAAATATTACATGTTCGAAAAAATACTGTAAATTGTATGATTCTGGGCGAGCTAGGAAGGCTGAAATTAGAAAAATACATTGAAAGCAGAATGATAAACTTTTGGTGCAATCTTGTACATAGTGGACAAAGTAACTATCTGGTAAAATCTACTTGATACTGAAATCACTTTTTGAACGAAATATCTATCGCTCACCACGGCTCATGAAAATACACATGACGCTTAATAATATAAGCATGAACAACCTGTGGAACACGTGTGAAACTACAAGTCGTGAATGGATCAAAGCATCGGTAGAGCGCCGACTCGTTGATATACACAAACAAAATTTGTCGTCCACTATCTTTGATAATTCACAAACCAAGACTTATCGTATATTCAAACAATCACTATTTTCTGATATTGAGAATTATTTGATTGAACTCCCGAAGAGAGATAGAATTATTCTTTGAAGGTGGTTTAGGTGTTCAAACCATCACTTACCAATTGTTTCTGGGAGATACACAGATACTCCCAGGAACATGAGGATCTGTAGTCTTTGTGATATGAATACACTAGGTGACGAATTTCATTATCTATTTGAATGCCCTGTTTTCGACAACAATAGACAATTATATCTTTAAAAATATTTTGTTACTAGACCCAATACGTTGAAAATGGAACAAACTCCTGCAATCCTAGAACACGTTCTTATTTACTTAAGTTTTGTCATAAAATAATGATTTTCTTCAAGAACTCATAGAAAACTTATGGTAAACATTGTTAATTGTTACGCCAGTGCCGTATATAAAGAGAGTCTGGCCAACGAACTGCTAATTTGGACGCCATGTCGTTACCGCGCGTATTACGCGTCACAGGGTTAGCGTGTACGCTCAGACGTAACAATATAACCAAGCCAAATAAGGGGTAGTTAACAATGGGCACTGCGTATGAGCGCACTTCAGTAACGACATGGCGCCTGTAGATCACGGGACCGGCTTTTGACCAATCGCAGGCTTCAAAACACATAAGCCAAAAACCGAGTTGGCCATACTCTCTTCTTCTTCTTCTTCTTCTGATTAAGTCTGCCTCCTTCAATAGACTGAAGATTCTTGCAGACTGGTGCTATTTACATTATAATACAATTTATTTACAGATATTTACAAGCACATAGAAAATTTGACGAAAATACTAGCCACTGTGATCAACCGCTAGACGGTTTCGAAATGATCCCACAGATGGCGCTGAAACAATTTCTGACGACAGGGAATTCCAGTTCCTTACAGTTCTTGGGAAGAACGAATGGCGATACGATTCAGTTCTCGAATATGGTACCTGATAGGAGTGTGGTTGCGAGGCTCTCATTAACTGAGTAGCCTGTTTGATGATATAGTCCTGTGCTGAAAGAGGAGTGAGATTATTGTGTATTTTGTACTTCATAATTAGCCTGTCATTTTCTCTGCGCTGTTCTAGAGTGGTCCAATTAAGTTCTTGTAACAGTTCTCTTAATATACGGCACTGGCATCCGCTACCGGACTACGCCCTCTTGTGGTATAATCTCTCCAGCTGGTCGGAACTCAGCATTCATTTAGTCAGTATTATGTCTCCTACAAAATTTTCGCATGGTGTACTGCGACAGTCGCGTTATTGATTTGCCTAAAATTCCCATTTTCATTTTACCTACTATTATTGCTATTGAATTGCATTATTTTGATGAGGCTTGACTCAACAGTACGAAAAACAGCCGATCCTTTCACGCAAGTACTATTCAAAGTCTTTAAATTCTTAGCTGCTAATTTCGGTTAGTTGACGTGTGGTTGTGCTCCATTCACAGAACTATATAGATTAGTTCTGTGGCTTCATTGCATTCCCAGCAAAGAGTATAAAAGCGCACGCGCAGTGGCGCAATGCGTGCGCTAGCACTTCTATAGTCTTTACTTCCCAGCGTTGTCAGTCGAATGTGGTTGTGTGCTGCGCCTGGGAAAATAGACGTGACAAAAAGTGGTTAGATCTGATGACGACATGACCTGCTACGTACCGCTCGCTTATGGTTGGCTATCGCCGCCAAAACGCGTGCCAACACCATACGCATGCATATCAGAACGTACGCACGGTTGTTTCGTAACGTACGCATGGTTCTGTCATAACGTACGCATGGACATTTGTCATTATAATTCTATTAAATTCTTAGCGTATGCATGCTACTGTCATAATGTACACGTGGTCTTATCATTACGTACGTGTGCTTCTGTCATTACATACGTATGGTCCAACAGATTCTTGTCACTGCGTACGTATGCTCTTGGCATTACATACGTATGGTCTTGTCATCACGTAAGTATGGCCTTTTCCTTACGTACGCGTGGTCTTGTCATTACTTGCATATGGTCTCGTCATTACGTGCACATAGTCTTTTCATTTCATGAGCAATCTATAGCGGGTATGTTGGAATGACCAATTTGGCGGTAGTCCTAAGTGGTACGAATTAAGGGGGTTCAAGAGATGGAGTTCCAACTGGCAGTAACTATTCGAACAGCTGTCAGTTTTGTATGCATTCACAAAGGAATTCCACAGGTGCATGTTGTGCCTTTGGTTATTGGGTTTCTATACCGCCGTCTTTCTGAGCAATCTGAAGATTCTCTTGAGCGCTAGCATAATGTCGGCCGTATTTCGCTTGTTTATTTGTTAAATGAAATTAAATTTTACCTAATGGTAAAGCACATTGAACATAAGTAAATCCTGTCCAAATCAATGTTCAAAGTTAAATGATAAATCTGAGCCATAATAGTGTGAAAATATTTGAAACTGTATATCCTCACTGGAAAGCCTATGTTATCATTTTCCGATCAATTTCAACAAGTGAAGGTGATATGATATAACCATGGACGTACTACTGATGGACATTCATCGCTTGTTAATCAATTCATGCACCTGTTTCTGTCAAAGGGGTCACAATAACATTTTACTGTAAATATGCTTTCCTTCTTTGATCTTATCGCCACATGCCGTCAATCCCTCGTTTGAGGCGAGACCCCACTTTAACGAAGCTGATGGGGTGCTATACCCCCCTAACGATTTGTCGTTTGAGAAGTGGTAGTCGATGTATTTGCCCACTGCAAAATAGCTTTCTACTCAGGCGTGGCAAACCTGGAGGCCAAGCCAGGGTTTAATGACTGCAACAGCTGTCATATTACGTAAGAGCATGATAAGGATACCTGCCTGTGGCAGACCATTCAAAGTGCAGGCAATTTTCTCTATTCTTTCTAAAGTTTTAGATTTTATATTCTATTGAGAAATTCTATAGTAATCCGTTTTGAATTTCGAACGAAAAAATTTGACCCATAAATAACGAAAATACAGGAATAAGAAGGAAAGCATTGTAGAAGTTTGTCGACACACACACGCACCATGGAGCTACATAGCCCATGCCAAAACCAAAACAATCTCCTCCTCTCGCGGGTCCCCCCCCCCCCCCTGTGGCGGTGACTGATGCTTAGATTAGGCCAGGGTCAAGAAACAGGTGTTTTATATCTTTGGTTTTTAAGTCCTTGATTGCCAAGATATACACTGGCATTTTCTACAGGGGTGTAGCTTCTTCAAACGAGAGATTTGCTTCATGATATCCTTCATATCATTCAGCCTGGATAAAAATAAGATGACGTTTTGAAAATCTAGAAACTACATGCGCAAAAAATAACTCTCTGAGATCAGGAAAAATGAAAAAAAAGCGTGTGCAGTGGCAGTGTATATTTGGAAATAATTGCTCAAGTAATCTCATTTGCACGTACTTTACAAGAAAAAGCAAATATTTTGGCAGTTTTTTGATTTGTTGTCTAATTTTTCCCATTTCTCCCACATTGTTTCAGAGTATACATGGACAGTAACGATGGACATATATGTCTTACCATTGAAGCAATGTTACCTACTTGCCCACAAGTGTCCAGCGCAGTAATTGCTATTTTTGGACACAAACTTTGTCGTGTTTTGAGGTGGTTTTTTTTTTTATTATATATCTCGGCGTAGGACTGATTGTGCCACAGCCACGGAAGACATTCTGTAGTCAGCAATGGCATGAAGATTTTGATGGCACGGGATCGAAGCAAAACTACAAGGCCTACGCATCTTGTCAAATTTTGCAATATCCAGGTAGTGAGCGTCACATGTTCGTGACACAAGAACAACTACTCTAATTCTCGACACAGGGTATACCGTGTATATATGCCAATGTGATCTCCCTCAAATCAGGCCTTCATGCACATCGTTCTTAGTGACCAATTCATCCATATGCTGATCCCAAGCACTTATAGTAAGTCACATTTACGCTTAATTCCTTTTTCTTTATTAGAAGCTGTTACTCTGTGTCGTAGCATCGTTCACAAGGTGGACGCTTGTACTACGCATGTTTTTTTTTTTGAATTATCCAAGTGAAATATCCTGTAACTAGTCTGGGTGCCAGAGGCTGAACCTTGTTTTACCGTCCACCCAATGTTTTTTTATGGTTTTACCCTATTTCGGGGGTGCTGAATCCGAATCCGGATGATGCAACTCTTGCATCCTTGAGGGTTTTGAGATATTCAAGATGGCCGCCAAAACCGGAAATTCCCACGTATTTCCTTCTAAATGGTGAGATATTGAAAACAAGTGATGGTTTTACCCTATTTCGGGGGTGCTGAATCCGAATCCGGATGATGCAACTCTTGCATCCTTGAGGGTTTTGAGATATTCAAGATGGCTGCCAAGATGGCCGCCAAAACCGAAAATTCCCACGTATTTCTTTCTAAATGGTGTGAAATTGAAAAGAATTGATGATTCTCCCTATTTGGAAGGTGCTGAATCCGAATCTGGATGATGCAACTCTTGCATCCATGGAGTTTTTGAGATATTCAAGATGGCCGCCAAAATGGCCGCCAATTAAAACCGGAAATTCCCTTGTATTTCCTTCTAAATGTTGAGAAATTAAAAACAATTGATGGTTTTACCCTATTTCGAGGGTGCTGAATCCGAATCTGGATGATGCAACTCTTGCATCCATGAAGTTTTAGAGATATTCAAGATGGCCGCCAAAATGGCCGCCAATTAAAACCGGAAATTCCCATGTATTTCCTTCTAAATGTTGAGAAATTGAAAATAATTGATGGTTTTACCCTATTTCGAGGGTGCTGAATCCGAATCTGGATGATGCAACTCTTGCATCCATGAAGTTTTAGAGATATTCAAGATGGCCGCCAAAATGGCCTCCAATTAAAACCGGAATTCCCTCGTATTTCCTTCTAAAAGGTGAGATGTTGAAAACAATTGATGGTTTTACCCTATTTCGAGGGTGCTGAATCCGAATCTGGATGATGCAACTCCTGCATCCATGAAGTTTTAGAGATATTCAAGATGGCCGCCAAAATGGCCACCAAAACCGAAAATTCCCACGTATTTCCTTCTAAATGGTGAGAAATTGAAAACAATTGATTTTTTTTTTACCCTATTTCGAGGGTGCTGAATCAGAATCTAGATGGTGCAACTCCTGCATTGTTGAAGATTTTGAGATAGTCAATATGGCCGTTAAAATGGCCGCCCAAAACGGAAGTTCCCATGTATTTCCTTCTAAATGGTGACAATTTGAAAGCAATTGGTGGTTTTTATCTTATTTTGAGTGTGCTGAATCCGAAGCTCAGGATACAACTCTTGCATCCTTAAGGGTCTTGAGATGATAAAGATGGTCGCCAAAAATGACCGCGAAAAACGGAAATTCATATGTAGACCCCCTATTTCCTTCTAAGTTGTGTAAAATATAAAACAGTTGGTGGTTTTACACTATTTTGAGTTTGCTGAATTTGAAGCTCCAGTATACAGCTCTTACTTCCTTGAGGGTTTTGAGATAATAAAGATGGCCGCCAGAATGGCCCCTAAATGGCCGTCAAAAACGAAAATTTCCATGTGAGCCCTATATTACCTTCTAATTGGTATGAAATTGAAAACAAGTGGCGGTTTCACTCTATTTCGAGGGTGCTGAATCCGAACCTGGTTGATGCAACTTTCATGTTCTTTTTTAAGGGTTTTGAGATGTCCAAGATGACCGCCAAAATAACTGTCAAAAATTGGTAAATTTTAGGCCCTATTCAGCACCCTCGAAACTTGGTTGTTGAAATTCGTCCATTCTTTAGGGTTTTTAGACGTCCAAGATGACAGCCAAAATAAGTGGCAGAAATTCCGATGTCAATATATTTTTTCTTTATGGTAAAATTTTTAAAATAAATTGATGGTCTTACCCTATTTCGAGGGTGCTGAAGGTCTTTGAAGGTTTTCGGACAACTAATGTCCTGTATGAACGGAAACTCCTTAACATGTTCTTATACTGAAATGGTGAAGAATTGTGCTCCAACGCGAAGCGGGAGATTAAACCCATGCAAGGTGAAAAGCAATAATTCGTATTCTTGAATTCAACTCAGTTGAGCGAATTTGTCAAATCAGCCAAAATTTATTGAAAGTCAAAATGACAGTCACAATGGTATTGTAATATACTGAGATATTCCGATATGTCTCAAACGGAACTTTAACACGTACTGGAAAAAAGAAGAAGTGATATTGACATCATACTGAAACGTACAAACGCAAAGAAAGATACGATTGAAAATGTCTTTATGCATAATTGTTATGAAATAATGCTTGTGGTCTCCAATGATATGGCTCCATAGATGTAAAGTTAATCCTTTTCGGCTATCAATATCAAATTATGGCATGTTGGTATTTGGTGTTGAAACTTGTCTTGTATTCTGACGAGTCTCGCCTCGTATTCTTGTGAAACTTGTCGCATATTCTGATTAGGTCATTGGAAATGGTTGCATCCATGAACACTATAGTAGATATCAATAAGGGTAATTTCAAAAGCACTCTGCGCGATTATGATATTCGTAAGTACTGGATTATCAACTATTACCTTCCATGTTGTCGTTTGATTTTTATTTAGCTTTTTTTTTCCAAGGCGTGTTACCTGTGATTTGTCCGTCCCCTCGTGTGTGTTTGTAATAGATTATATATACATATATACATACATAATGTTACATCATATTGAAGAAAAAATTGAAGCATAACAATAAAAATGTCCCACTCGTGTCTTCAACAATGTCATCAAGACCACCAATATAAACCAAATAACCAATTTGAGTGTTCATGGATAAAGAGATTAAAACTGCTCATGGATTAAGGCAGGTAATGTTGGGTAATTTCAGTACACTTCTCTACATCACTATCACAATATGATTTAGATGAACATGTCTTGTCCATTAATTGTTAGTGTTCAAAACTTATCCATTATATGTAGAGGAAACAGTGTAATCTTGCAATTATTCAACCGCATCTGTAGTCTTGAAGGGTTAATTATTGCTGGCACACTTGTATCGTACCAACTCAAAGATATCCAGTAGAGCTGGTTTCACTGTATATACAGCAAGTTCAAACTGTGCCATTGACGAAAACCATCAATTGTTATCAATTTCTTACCATTTATAAGAAGGAAATACATTCGAGTTTCCGTTTCGGCGGCCATTTTGGCGGCCATTTTGACTATCTCGAGGTGCATCATCCAGATTCGGATTCAGCACCCTCGAAATAGAGTAAAACCATCAACTGTTTTCTATTTCTCACCATTTAAAAGCTAATACATAGATATTTCCGGTTTTGATTGGAGGCCATTTTGGCGGCCATTTTGGCGGCCATTTTGGCGGCCATCTTTTGAATATCTCAATACCCTCAAGGATGCGAGGTTTGCATCATCCAGACTCGGATTTAACACCATAGAAATAGGGTAGATCCATCAATTGTTTTCAATTTCTCACCATTCAGAAGGAAATACATGGGAATTTCCGGTTTTAATTGGCGGCCATTTTGACAGCCATTTTGGCGGCCGTCTTGAATATCTCAAAAACTTCATGGATGCATGAGTTGCATCATCCAGATTCGGATTCAGCACCTTCCAAATAGGGAGAATCATCAATTATTTCCAATTTCACACCATTTAGAAGGAAATACGTGGGAATTTTCGGTTTTGGTGGCCATTTTGGCGGCCATCTTGAATATCTCAAAATCCTCAAGGATGCAAGAGTTGCATCATCCAGATTCGGATTCAGCACCCTCGAAATAGGGTAAAACGATCAATTGTTTTCAATATCTCACCTTTTAGAAGGAAATACGTGGGAATTTCCGGTTTTGGCGGCCATTTTTGCGGCCATCTTGAATATCTCAAAACCCTCAATGATGCAAGAGTTGCATCATCCAGATTCGGATTCAGCACCCTCGAAATAGGGTAAATCCATCAATTGTTTTCAATATCTCACCATTAAGAAGGAAATACGTGGGAATTTCCGGTTTTGGCGGCCATTTTGGCGGCCATCTTGAATATCTCAAAACCCTCAAGGATGCAAGAGTTGCATCATCCAGATTCGGATTCAGCACCCCCGAAATAGGGTAAAACCTTCAAAAAACATTGGGTGGACGGTAAAACAAGGTTAGGCCCAGAAAGTGGCTTTGGCACCCAGACTAAACTCACATTTGTTTTTGTTTGTTTTTGTTTGTTTTTTTAAAACAAAGATGAATATTTTATGGGCAATTCTAATATTGATCTTTGGAATATACGAGAATATCTATAAGAATAAACTATGCAGTATATAAACCGGCGAGAATCAGCTTATCAACGTTGATTGGTTATATATTTTAATTAACATTTCTGATCATCTACAGTATATAAACATATATATTTTCCATCCATGACGACACGCAATATTCCTATGCTATACCAACAAAACTTGAGATGAAGTGCAAATTTCTTCTACACTAGAAAAAATATTATTGTTGAACGACGAATTAATCACCGAAACGTGAGACGATATATTATGCGCAGACACAGATATTGTCTCTGAAGCGTACTAAAATAATATTCATCTCCTATTTTGGCATACATATCTTCAATATTGAGCAGAGACATAACATAAAAATAGAAATTTCTTGGATGGCAAATGGAAATTTTTGTTCATTTAAGTCCTCGACATCTTAATGGTGATTATGTTGGTATAGGTCTATAGATTATAAAGAAACAAACTGACACATATTATTAGGCTTTCCCACATAAAGCATATATGGAGTTTTTGAAAAATGATAGTGAACCTACTTAGAAAAATCATTAATGAGGTCATTAGTAAGCAAACGAAGGGAATGCACACATTTCCAATAAATTGTACATAATGAACAGCGTTTTATAATCCTAGAGATAGCACACTGTTTTAATGATTAATTCGTTAATGCAGGTCTTAACTCAAGCAGCTATTTTACACGAAGCATTTGTGTTTCAATACGTACAATCACGCTACCAGTATTACAGGATTGATGTTGAAGTGGTGGTTGTAGTGTAACAGTTGATTTATTAATCTTATCTTTTATCTATTTATGTTTTCTGTTAAAAAATACAGAGCAGGTACATTTGGCATAAAACTGCTTTACAATTCAATTCAATTCAATTCAATTTTATTTCCATTTCCATTGAATAAACATAAACAATGACTCCCAATGACTCCCTGTATGCAGACAAAAGGAAATATAACAATATGATATTCCCAAATAAATTTAACTACGTATATACGAACATCAAAGGTATCGACAGAATTGGGAAAGTGGAGAGTGACTACAGGGAATACCCAAGGCGTGTGGCAATAAATAGTGAAAACTGAAATTGTTCATTGGATTCATGGAAAAAGAACTAAGTGAATTCAAGCATGCGGTAATAAGCCTTAGACAAGATGTTTGGAATATTTTATTCAGAGGCAAAGTCAGCATTACTGCAATAGGGGTCTGTTGAAAAGAAAGCTACAGGTGTATGAAAAGGATCCGTTAATGGTTAATGGCACCTTCCTTTTTGTCGTCTGCCCCATTTTGGTAAAAGTGGTGAATGCAGGAACAAACACAAGGACAGTGATCGTATACATGTACACTTAGCTTATGTTAAGTCAAACAGAGTGACATAGATCTATTTTACAATAATAATAATTATGATAGTGGCTACTTATATAGCGCACAGGTCCACTTTTCAGTGCTCATAGCGCTTCAGAAATGAAAAGATATTTACAAGCATATACATATTCAAACATTTCAACAAAGAAGAAAATGGTAAACAAAAACAAATATATAGCAAATAAAGAATACAACATATACCAATTAAAAATACAATATTGATCCAACATTAATGACATACAGCAATTACAGTCCTCAGTATGAAAGGAACAGATAAGTTTTAAGGTTGGATTTAAATGACTCTGTAGATGACAGTTCCCTTAACTGAAGAGGCAACTGATTCCACAATTTTGGTCCCATAACGGAAAAAGCACGATCACCATACCCATGTTTTACTCTGGGTGTTTGGAGTATGAATGTATCTGATGATGAACGTAGCCTTCGTGTCGGATTGTATTTTTGAACAGAAATACTTATGTATACTGGGGAGAAAGAATGAACTGAATGATGTACTAATAACAGAATCTTTAAAATAATCCTTTTTTCTACAGGTAATCAATGCAAGGAACGAAGAACTGGTGATATGGAATCAAACTTATTAGTAAAAGTTAACAATCGGGCAGCAGAATTTTGCAACCGTTGAAGTTTTGTGGCATCTTTTTTTTTTTTTTGAAGATTACATAACAATGAATTCGAAAAATCCAACCGAGAAGAAATCAAAGCATGAATAAGTATCTAAGCGGGGGATTTAGACAAATATTTCCTTATGAAACTTAAATTACGCAACTGATATCGAACATTCCGCTGAATATGAGTTACATGACTTCGAAATGACATTTCCTGATCAAATATGACACCTAAATTACGGGCTGTTTTCGACGGAGTAATGCAAGTGCTACCGATGTTGACATGACATGATTGATAATCAACTTTGCTTAACATATGCTTTTATCATCATTTAGTTTAAGGCCATTAGATGTAAGCCAGATTTTCAGGTCTTGCAAACATGCTTCGAGTTTTGCAATGACAATGAAGGATGACAATGAAGACACAGTGGGTTTAACAGGCAAATAAAGTTGTATATCATCCGCATAACAATGATAACTAATACAATGCTTGCGAAATACTTCTCTAATTGGTTGCACATACAGAGAAAGAAGCAGCGGGCCTCCAACAGAACCTTGAGGTACACCAAACCTTGTCATAGTTTTACAAGAGGTAGAATCGCCAATTTTGACATAATGAGATCGATCACATAAGTAGGATATAAACCAATCAAGAACAATTTCTTTGATGCCCAAATATCTCAATCTTTGAATCAGAAGAGCATGATCGACTGTGTCAAAAGTTTAGTTCATATCAAGCATGATAAGAGCAGTGATGTTACCACTATCTAATTCTCTGAACACAATATCTGTTAAGTTGACTAACAGTGTTTCTACACTATGACCAGGCTTGTACGCAGATTGAAATTAATGAAACAATTCATTATCTTGCAGATATGTTGTCAGTTGTGAGAAAACAACCTTCTCAAGCTATTTACTCAAGTAAGGTAAATTCGAAATTGCTTAGTGCAAAAGCAAGTAAAGAATACCTTTTTGTGCGTTTTGGATCGGCGTTTTGAATCAGCGTTTCTGTCGAAGTGAGCATGAACTCAACAGCGTTTTGCACTAATCCCGTTTCAAAACGCTGATTCAAAACGCCGTTCATGGGAGCACTGTTTTTGCTCACTTTCTTCGAGCCTTGGGAAGAGCGTTTGCGATTGCTTCGCTGACCTCAGCAGAGGCAGGTCAAATTGGGGCGCGCGCTGCGATTGGTGGCCTGGCCTGGGAGAGCAGCTGGGAAAGACATGCGTTTACACAGTACATGGGAAAATAGCACAGCACAGGCCAGGGTAGCTGGCTGGCCGGGCGCGCGCTTTTTCACGAGAACCGGAAAGGCGTTTAGATGACGTCACTCTAAACGCGTTTAGAAACGCTGTTGCGTTTATGCTTCCCCGTCAAACGTGATTGGTCAGAAACGCCGATCGTAAACGCACCTTTTTGTGCGTTTTGGATCGGCGTTTTGAATCAGCGTTTCTATCGAAGTGAGCATGAACGCAACAGCGTTTTGCACTAATCACGTTTCAAAACGCTGATTCTGGCCCGAAAAGGGGAAGTATAAACACGCGCGCGCCCCAATTTGACCTGCCTCTGCTGAGGTCAGCGAAACAATCGCAAACGCTCTTTCCAAGGCTCGAAGAAAGTGAGCATAAACAGTGCTCCCGTGAACGGCGTTTTGAAACGCTGTTTCTAAACGCTGATTCTGCCTTCGCAAATTGAGCATAAACACACCCTTAGAACCAGCACTGGTTGCCGGGCGAGGCCCGGTGGTCTTGTGGATAAGACGCCTGGTAGACGATCAGGACGTCGCACGAGGTCGTAGATTTGAATTCCGCCTTATGTATGCCTTTGATTATTTCCTATCATGGCTACTACTAAGCACTGCTTAGTTCGGTGCCTATTTATATGTTGATGTAGAGCAATTATCAATTGCAATTGAAACACTTTATTATATTGACCCCCCTCCCCCAAGAAAAAGAAAGTGTTCCTAATAAATCATTTATCCTAGAACACCAGAGATGTTCGTGTGCATTGTCAATTCGAGAATTTCGCGAGTCAAGGTTGGCGAAATTAAAATTAAAAAAACAGTTTCTGTCTACTATTCTATATGCAATGAATGCCAGTTTTGATTCGCGAACATTTTATGCCACGAAAAAAGGCTGTCGGCTCCAAGTCGCAACAATATCATGCCGCTAAAATATTTTGCTTTTCAACCCAGTAAGTAACTCTCTTGTTTCACTATGGCTCAACTTCTGTAACAGCCTACTCTATGGAGTAACTGTAATAAAAACATTACAAAAAGTGCGGTGACATCCTCCATACGAAACGAGCGTTTTTAAATGCACCGCGCAGAGCGCACAATCAGGTATAGGACATTTACACGGACTCTCGACTTTACGAACTCATACCTCCCAGAATATGTCTTTTTGCTTAAATGCACCTGGTTTTTATGAAAATCTAGATGTCAAGCTTGCTCTGCATACCTCATTTGTAAAGTTTTGTGAAAATTTTACATCGGTACATTTCAAGTTGAAAATTTGATGTCATTTTCCACTCAAACGCAATCAGCTCTACGATAACACGCAATTTTACATTGACGGCGCGGTGTGCCAACTGTGAGCCTGAAGGCCATTTTGGAAGGGTTATTTTACTGCCATACCTCTCGTTTTTGTACAATGCACCTGCATAGTGAGTTGCAGCAAATACTCACTTGTATTTATACTGAGTTTGGAGGAATTTCGTGAAACTTCGCCATCGGTACCTTTCCGATATTCATAAACCATGTCAGTCAATAGCCCCGAGTGAATAACCCACCAATATGTTCATACACTAAAGCAATGGCGCGTCCCTGCGTGCCTCTCACTTGAATACGCTACGCTGATTGGCTAAATGTCATCGGCCTTACGAGGTCGCATCGGGTCAACGCGTGATCGTGACGTAGCGCGTATGCAAATTCGTGACGTGACAATAGGTGCGCGCATCTTTATTACTATTTAGATTTCACTAATACATTAGCTCAACGTAGCATTTGCGGCGCGTGATTGCATCATGAATATGTATTATTCTTTAACGCTCAACGCACTGTGATTGGTGGTATGCAAATGACGGATCTACGTCATAGCTCATTATCTGTTTGTCACCGTTCGCGTGTAGACTTTTTATAATGAAAAGTTGATGCGTTATTTCTCTTACAGAAAAGGACATTCGAATGTGTATTCTATCTATTTAGCTCATACCTCTCCTCTATTAAAAACAACTATATAACTATGAAAGTACATGACCTCCGTACCTACCAGTCTGCTATGTTAAAGCTCATCGACATAATTCCTTCATTTCTTCCACGATACATTCATTCCCAACTGCAATATCAACCTCCTATCCCACATATCATTGCAAAGATTTTCATTTCAATATTCCGAAGCAACTCCTCTTCCATAGTTCTATCTCATACCACGGACCTTGCAGATAATAGAAATCACTGCCGGAACGAATCAAATCATGCACAACACCTTTGATTTTCTTTCAAGGCTCCCATGAAGAAGCATATCAAACTGTAAAGATCATTAAACATCTTATGTCATTGACGGAATGCTTTATGCATTTGATATTTCGGATCACTATTCATGAATGTATCCAACATCAAACCATTGAGCAAAATTCACGCCTATAGTATAAGGCATATGGTACCGTCTTCTTGCTAAATGCACACACAGGAATCATTGCCCTCACTCCACCCCTTTATACTTGACAATCTATTTTTATCAACGCAGTGCAACTCCAGAATATTGAATTAAATGGTTTTCTCGTTTTCTCTGTACCTTCAATTTCATATGATTTTTTAAAACTCTTTTCTTCACACCGTCGTCTCTTCAAGTCATTAGACTATTTATTACGACGGCTTCCTGCATTCCAATCCCGCCAAAATCGTTCTAGCATAAATCAGTTAGATCACCGTTTATTCATCTATTCTGGAGTGTTAAAATCAACACGACTTTGCATTTTGTCATCAGACTACTGTATATTTAATTTTACTCATTTGAATTGTGCGCCTTATTATTGTTCTTGAAAAAAAATAAAAAGAATACTCTCTTTCATTTGAAATACATTCAATGTAGACAACAGAATAACGTCTGATTCTAAATTGAACTAAATAGAACTGATATGTTGATTTATACTAGTAATTGCATTCTCACTGGTTGTGCGAGATCGTAATAGCTACAGAAAAATATATTATGCACTAGGTACGCATCGTCTAGTCATTACGTACGCATGGTTCCGTCATAACGTACGCGTGGCTCTGTAATTACGTACGCATCGTTCATTCATTATATACGCTTGGTTCTGTCTGAGAGTGTGCCATTTTTTCCCGAATCAATGCGTATGTAATGGCAAGATCACGCGTACGTATTGACAGAAGCATGCGTACGTTAAGAATTTCATAGAAAAATAATAGCAAACGTCCATGCGTACGTTATGACAGAACCAAGCGTACGTTATGAAATAGATATGCGTACGTTCTGAAATGCACGCGTATGGTTTGGCACGCGTTTTGGCAGCGATGGCTAACCATACTCACTCGCCGGCGCTCCCCGTGTTATATCAAAGATCCTATACGTGTACATACGTACCCATTCTATATGTGTGTACGGTGTATACTATAAGGACGCCAACGAGTAGGTTATCTACGTTTTGCAACGAGAGCAGCGGAGCATGCAAACTGACGATGGTTTCTTATGACGCTGGGATTAGGAGGTAATTATTCATCTACAGACTACGTTCTGACGTAAGATCTATATCTAGACCAGAGTTGTATAAACTTTAGACACCTATATTCTAGAAACTAGAGCTGGATCTAAATTTATTGCTTTGTTCAGACCGTGTTTACATGGATCAAAAGTCAGCGACCTATTTCTATGTAGGTAGATCTAGACTACATGTATCTACAATGTGACGTGTCTATCTGTTCACTGTTGTTTGACCAGATCGCAAGAGCGTCGTCGACACGGTCACGGAATTCGGAATGCGTGGTGTGGATCGAACCTCTGTTCTGCTATATAGGTGCCTAGTTAGTGCTAACTACACGCAGCGCTGGCGACAGCACAGTGTCTGGTCAGGCTAAGTTAGTGCTAGCTTAGACAGAAATACCCGTCTGGCCGGAGGAGTCTTTTACTTTTTTTGACGTTGTCACTCTCCTCCGCTCCGGCCGGAGACATAGAACCATACGGGATCCGACGTGAAGCCAGACGCAGTCTCCGCGGAACATATCCCCGAATTTGACTAGAGTGAGAAAGTGCTACTGCTAGCTCTGCCTGTGAAGAGTGTGAGTCTTTTAAATAGTGTTTAAGGCCCTATAGATCTAGGCCGAATGCCGCCTATTCTATCCCATGTGCACATATAGGCGAATCACAATCATTTAATATCAGTTCGGGAAACCCACTCACAAGGGGGGCCCCTCCTTATAAGTAACCCGTCCCCCTTATAAGTAACCCCCGGGGCACCCCTTATAAGGAGTCTCCACGCTTTTTTGCAATGCAACGCAAAAATGAAAGGACTGCGGCAATTCGCTTGATTATGTCCATAAAGCTTCACAAGTTTCCTAGTTACTCACGAAATTTGAGCAAAATCGGTTTGAGGCATCGTATCTAAAATCATGGATTTAAATGCGATGTCAAACAACCCATGCGAATGCTGAAATGCGAGCGATTACTGGCGCGAGTGTCGCCAGGCGCGGCGGCGCGGCAATGCTTGAGTGCAGACGTGGCGACTGGGTGTACTGAGTCAACACGATTTATAGATCACCAGCCCATGCTCCTTGCATCAAAATATACTGATACACGGTTACAAATTCCACTACAAATTGTATAGAGAAATTCGGCTTGACCTTCTAAAACTAAATAAGTCGTGACTCGTGGATTGTGTTGTGATTTATCCATGGTGGATAGGATGCATCTTAATATAGGGATTTTATCACCACCACTTTCCTACTGAACCCATTGTAATTTTACATGTTTATTCCTATCAACCCCACTTTCCCCTCCTGATCTTCAAGACCACTCTGCCACTTTCAGAATGTCTCCTACCTATCTATCCAACATAAACGAATCACAGTAGAAAACTCTCTATATACTGATCGTGGAATTTGTCACCAGCTCGTGTTAACTGGCGTCGAAATCCCATAGGCGGTGACAAATTCCACGATTAGAATAACTAATCGTGGAATTTGTCACCAGCCCGTGTTCATATTGCGTGGCGTTCCTATAGCCGGTGACAGATTCCGCGATAGGCCCATCGACCAAACTCTCTATAAACTTTGTCACCATATGCGGCCACTTCTGAACTAAATAAATCTTAGTTAACCTGTTTATTCCATCAACCCCACTTTTCCCTTCTCTTCAAGACCACTCTGCCACTTTCAGAATGTCTCCTATCCAACACAAATGAATCAGAGTAGAAAACTCTCTATATATACTAATCGTGGAATTTGTCACCATCACTTTCCTACTAAACCTATCATAATTAACCTGTTTATTCCATCAACCCCACTTTTCCCTTCTCTTCAAGACCACTCTGCCACTTTCAGAATGTTATCCTATCCAACATTTACATACCTATATACTAATCACAGTAGGATTAGGAAACTCTCATACTGATCGTGGAATTTGTCACCAGCCTGTGTTAACTGGCACCCAAATCCCATAGGCGGTGACAAATTCCACGATTCGTATAACTAATCGTGGAATTTGTCACCAGCCCGTGTTCATATTGCGTGGCGTTCCTATAGCCGGTGACAGATTCCGTGATAGGCCCTAACTTTCGACCAAACTCTCCAGTGTCGTTGAGTTTGTCACCATATTCGGCCACCTCTGAACTAAGTAAATGAATCGTAATTAACCTGTTTATTCCATCAGCCCCACTTTTCCCTTCTCTTCAAGACCACTCTGCCACTTTCAGAATGTCTCCTATCCAACATAAATGAATCAGTGAAGGAAACTCCCTATATACTGATCGTGGAATTTGTCACCACCACTTTCTTACTAAACCTATTGTAATTAACCTGTTTATTCCATCAACCCCACTTTTCCCTTCTCTTCAAGACCACTCTGCCACTTTCAGAATGTTATCCTATCCAACATATACGAATCAGAGTAGGAAACTCTCTATATACTGATCGTGGAATTTGTCACCACCACTTTCCTACTAAACTTTATATTGTAATTAACCTGTTTATTCCATCAACCCCACTTTTCCCTTCTCTTCAAGACCACTCTGCCACTTTCAGAATGTTATCCTATCCAACATATATACGAATCACAGTAGGAAACTCTCTACAGTGGAAACTCGATATAACGAGATGGTCGGGACCGAGTCATTTTCCTCGTTATAGCCGATATCTCGTTATATCAGTAGGCATAACATAAAGACATTAATTTGCACATGTGGGACTACCCATCATATTTCAATCAATACTGATAACTTGATATTGTGTGTGAGGGAATTACTCACCTTTATGGGTAAAAAGATGTTTTTCGCCAAGGAAATCCAATATCAAGAATGTGTTTCTTATTAATTGTAGATGTTTGAATTTGTAAATTTATATAGCTTGCGATTGTATCAAGATCGTCTGTGGATTGGTATGTGGTTATCGTATGGGTGTGTGTTGTGTGGAAAGCTTGAATATGGTTTGCACAATGCTGTGTGTGTATGTGACACATTCTGTATGTACATTATGACTGCGTGTGTGTGTGAAGATGGGGAATTCCCTACGTAGAAGGCCAATCACAGCATCAGATTGCCTCACACCTACTAAACGTCATGATGATGTCATGTATATGGCCGTCCCACCACATTTTCTGCATGTATCAATGTGCGCGCACACACACACTTACACGTACAACATGCAGTGCTAGCTGGAGTGCACTGAAGAAAATGATTATGTGTGTACAAGACAGTTTTTGGCGCATCAAGCTTTACAATCTCGGAAGATGATAGCACAGGCGGAGTAAAGCTTTACCGAAGGCATTTTGCTTTACCTCGCTATAGCAGGTTTGATTGACTATGTTTTTCTTTGTTTGGAAGTCACAAAATTTATCTCGTTATAGCAGTTATTTCGTTATAGCCGATCTCGCTATAAGAGTAGCATTTTACATAGACTTGTGTGGAAGGAAAGTTGGGACCGGGTAAATTTCCTCGTTATAACCGATATCTCGTTATAGCAGTGTTCGTTATACCAAGTTTCCCCTGTATATACTGATCGTGGAATTTGTCACCAGTCCGTGTTAACTGGCACCCAAATCCCATAGGCGGTGACAAAGTCTACGATTAGTATAACTAATCGTGGAATTTGTCACCAGCCCGTGTTCATATTGCGTGGCGTTCCTATAGCCGGTGACAGATTCCGCGATAGGCCCTTAAAAACATTCATGAATCAGAGTAGGAAACTCTCTACATACTAATTGTGGAATTTGTCACCATCACTCTCCTACTAAATAAAGCGTAATTAACCTGTTTCTTCCATCAACCCCACTTTTCCTTTCTCTTCAAGACCACTCTGCCACTTTCAGAATATTATCCTGTCCAACATACGAATCTCACTAGGAAACTCTCTATATACTGATCGTGGAATTTGTCACGAGCCCGTGTTCATATTGTGTGTCGTTCCTATAGCCGGTGACAGATTCCGCGGAAGGCCCTTAAAAACAAATGAATCAGAGTAGGAAACTCTCTATACTAATCGTGGAATTTGTCACCACCACTTTCCTACTAAAGCGTAATTAAAGGGAAGGTCCTGTTTTGGTAGATGATGGCACGTCGGGATGAAATTTTTTGGCAAGATAATGAGAAACTACTTATGAAATATGAAAGAGCATTGAAATTTATGGGGAATTCAAAGTTTGTTTGACAAAAATTGGTCTAGAAATGGCTGAGAAATGCAAAAATACGTCGTCCGATAAAAGTGTGGGACCCACACTTTCCCCCGTGATACGACCTTACCTCCCTCTACCGTTTGAATTTGACTACATTGGGCTTGGGGCTTTTTCAACCGTTATCTTCCGCACACGCGAGCGATGTGTACCGCACGGCTTGGTCTGGGAGGTTGACCTTTTCACCTCCGTGAATTTGGGAGAGAGACGGCGCGGCGAGCAGCGAGGGAATATTGCGTAATCATGGGGGTTCATGGCACATTTGCAGACCTGTATGTACGTCGTGTGCGCGTGGAGTTCTGTGATCGCACTGCGCTATCAGCCGTCGTGTCGTTCCGTTTGTTTACTTGAGGGCACATAGTCTCTTTTCCTGGGTGTGATGCTGCGTATAGAGCTCTACGGATTCCGACTCGAGAGCAACTGAAACAGGTTTTGCAAGACGAGGTATACATACGTCTCCGACCCAGAAATCTCGCAAAAGAATATAGAATATTTCGAAATGAGGCGTAGGGGACAACGAACGGATCGCGATTATTGAAACTGGACAAGATGCCCTCATCCCGTAGAAATGAACCGACGCGACACCTGGATCTACCGACCCCAGCTCGCGATGTCCTGAGTGAAAAAGTGAGTATACAGGCATTGAGTGTAGAAGTTAGTCAGTCCGACCCATCTTTATCCGTAAGTGCATGATGTGAGAGCTTGAAGTTTATCTCGTGAAGAATATCCTGTGCCTGCTAGAAAAGATGTATGTAGGATGACCCACAAAAGACTTGATTACTTTATTTTTTCACCTTGATTTTCAAGGTTTTATGCGTGTAAAAAGTTTAGAAAAATAGATTTCTGAATAATGAAATTCGCAAGGGGTAATCGGCCAAACGAGAATGAAGTAGGGTCCCTTAGTGCCGAGTGTTCGTTGATCTGAAAATGAAATAAAATTTCCTTATTCTGAAGCGTCCATAGTATTCTCAAGATTATGTGTATCGATCCGAAAACGAAATAAGGCTCGTTATTCCATAAAGGAGATTCGTTAGTCAAAAATGAAGGAATATTCGTTATTAATTCTAAAAGTGAATAATATGTGCCCAAAGAGAATGGGGTAAGGGGTGATCATAATTTCTGTCGAGTATAGTTTACATGAGATTTGGAAGGGGATGATCTACACTGTATACTACTAGGTAGTATCAGAAACAGGGGAACACAATGGCGTGGCAGCATTACACCCTCGTCGTCATTTTCTTTTCCCTACCTTTGAGTAGCCCCTATTTATAATAACCGTTTCTACATCATAATATAGCTCATCCTTATGATGTAATTAATCTGTCATATCATAATCATAAAAATGAAATATACAATACCTGCAACATAACGACTAACGCTGGCCGTTTGGCGGAGGTTCAGTGGTCCGATGCATCATGATAATGTGCGTGTGTTTGCGTATCATTTTCATTCAATTTTCTCTGCGTAGTATCCTATATACTTTTTTTATATGTATTTTGATTTGTATTTTGATTTGTTTGCTTTTGTTTTCAAAGCTCTTCAATTACTGTTTGTTATTATTAAATTGACTGAGACTCTACATGTATATGCCGTAGAAGACTGTAGGTTGTTCATTCACTGTGTCAGTTTTGTCCATCTATGTAGATCGTACATATTGTACATAGATCCATCATGATGAATTGCTGTTTGCTTTGATGTGCCCTTTTCTTTGAAGTGCTGAATAATTATGAAAGTTATAATAAAGGAAATATGAAATAGATTTTGTAATTTGACAAGCTATAAGATGATTTGCAGGTTGCTTAATTCCATTTCCATTTCATAATTTGTTATCACAGTCAGTAAGAACAGCTTGATGTCAGGTTCTAAAACTTTTTAGGATGCTATGATTATGTTCCCCGGATGAATCCCTTCTGAGAAAAAAAAAATCTTCAGATGTATATTTTTTTTCTCAAAAGGGATTCATCCTGGGAACAATGCGTGTATAATTTTTTATAGATTGTCGGTTATGAATGCAACCAATGTCTTTTCCTTTAACACTTTCAGTAGGCTATGGATACTCTACATCTCAAATGGCACTTTAGTGGTTTCTCGGGACCTCTGAAATGAAATCAGACCACCAAAATTCTAAACAGTTTATATTTTGACGGTTCCATTGGAGAACTGTGTCGAAAAAAAAATGTGTCCTTTCATTGGTAGGCCACGATACATTTCTTTTTTCGGGCCATCAAAATTCGAATTGAACGTTTTTGTAAGCGATCCGAACAGGACACCAAAAATAAATGAATAAATAAAACTCAAGTTTGTCTCGGAATTAACTTGTGAAAACTCAATTGATTCCATTAACAGGGAACGCGGGATATTGCGATGAATCATGGTAGTCAATGAGATACGTTGTATGACCCGACGTTACTCTTTCAATATACGTTTACGCGTGAAAAAAGAATGAATCTCTAATTCCACTGTATCAATTTTGTTTTATAGATCTCAGGAGCAAATCGAGAAAAGACAGGAATGCGCATTGGAAGCCAGTCAACAAAGGTAATGTTATTTTAATAAATATATCAACAAACGTGACCTGTTCTTTTTCGCATTGTGTGTGTGTGTGTGTGTGTGTGCATGTGTATTTGTGTTTTTGTTTTATTTTGTTTTGTGCTTTTTTTGTAGAATGTGAAAACTCGTAAGGCCTATATCAGCCTATATGACGCTTATTTTTATTCCGCGAATTTCTTATTAGTCAGAATGGAAGGGATTGTGTGAATATCATTTTACTCTGGTACATAAACTACGGGATGTGCAATTGAATCGTATATTACTTGAAGAAAATCTCTACTCATGGAACCATGGTAATGATAAAGTTATATATGAAAATGTTTCTGTTTTGTTCTTTATTACACAGGCAGATGTGTTCAACAAAATAACAAAACCAAAACCAAAAGCACTAAAGAAATTTGAGAGGTTCGGACATGCCTATTTTCTATTCCCGGCCACGAAGTATCGCCAGAGACAAGTCGCTTTATCCATCTGTCTTTCTCCTGAAAAGTTTCTTCCTCCACCTCTCCGAAGTTCGGCTGAGCCCCTTCACAGCCTGAACGTTCCTGGCGAAAACCATGCCCAGCCCGAGGCCTGTCATTCCATCTGGCCCGCTGCTATACCACTGCCCACCTGTCTAAAGAGTTGAACATTGGGGAACGACGTTGATGGCATCACAGCGAGTATCCACGGTGGTTGTTCAAACTGTGTGAACAGTTCCTTTGGAAATCTACTCTGCTGTGGAATCGGCAGTAGACTATATCATGGTGTACTATTAGGCCGTAATTTTTTTTTAATACAGTGTACTGTTTATTGTTCTAAGTTTTGCACACAACTATATCCCCACAAACACAAGAGCCACTATTAGGGTTCGCGCGTATGCCAAAAAACGGGATACAAATCTCGAGATTTACATGACCATCGTAATCTCGAGATTTTTGCAAATGTGCACACAAAATCCCACTAATTTGCGCGATCAGCATCGCGACGGTACCCCCAACAAATCTTGCACTTGATTTCTGAAATAGTGCGCTGATTTGCTCCCGGTGACCGCGTAAACGGCTGACCGAAAATACTTTACTCATCTCCAGATTTTATATTCCATCATTCAAGCGAGCATCACAATAATGGGTAAATGACAACATCACACTACTGTGTGGCAGCTGCGTAAATATTGTCGGTACATGCAAACGCGTGAAGAGGGGGAAAAATCTCGAGATTTGGAGTTCAATCGTCATCCTGGGTCGTCATCCCGCTATGTTGTTATACGTGTGGATCCGGCTAATGGCGCGTATATATTCTACATACTGGAAAGATAGTAAACACAATATCAAGACATGCATGATCATGAATGCGAACGATCCGGGTGAACAAGCGCATGTTGTATCATTGTACTGATAGGGTGTTATGAAAGAAATTGTACGTATAAGGTCCACGAGTGTTACTTAGTGGCCGCGTTTGTACGTATCATATAGCGGGTTACCAAGCTCCCCGAAACTCGAGTTTTTATTTTGTTTTGTTTTATTTGTTTTCTTTGTTTTTGTTGAAACAGTTAATCGACACTCTCCAAATTAATTGGTTAGTAGAGTATACTATGAGCTCGGAAACTAGAGTTTGTTGGGCTTTTTGTCTGTTTCTTTATTTGTCTGTTTTTATTTTTGCAGCCTTTCTCCCTTACAGAAATACTAGTAACTCGCTAATTGCCTATCGATAAATCGATACAAAACTACAAGCATTGTTCTTGAACCTCACATACATTGTCGAGTGCACGCCGTTGTGGCGTGCGCTATGAATGATGGGATATGAAAGATTCGAGTTTTTGTGGTCGACCGTTCACACGTATCTGCGGGACAAAGATTAGCGCGCTAATAACAGCAAGATTTCTTGGGTTTAGCATTGCGCTGCTGACCGCGCTTTGTTGGGTTTTTGTCCACTCGTGCAAAGAACTCAGTTTACTAGGGGGTTACAAATTTCTCGTTTTGTTACCCAGTAATTTTTATACGTGTGAATCCCTCTATAGGCGTGTATAGATGGGTAATGAATGCCAGCGCGTTTTCACTCATTTTTCATGTTTATTTAGGCTGTATGTTTGTTTATTATTGCCATTGTCATATTCAACAAAATAACAAATTACGATACAAAATAATAATATTATACTCAGTATACATTACGCAACAGTCACTCCAAAGATATTACCCTGAATGCCCATCCCCCGTCACATGGACGTAGGGCCTAATTTACACTGTACAGTGACGTTCAAACAGTAAAAACATTGACTCAACGATCAATCATTAGTTCACACATTGTATACACACATGTTTACATGTATGCTGGTTAATTTCTTTGGTAGTGCAATACGCTGTACAGGCCTGCTGGTAAATTCCCACAAGATGTTCGTAATCTGTCCTTTTTAGTACCTCGGATAAGCTTGATTTTCAGACATTTCCTTTTTTATGTCGAAGGTATATTTTCTCTCTTCCTTTTCTCATATTATCCCTGTGAATTATCCCTGTATGAATTTTCTTTGCAAATATGCGGCTCGACCGTAAGTTTCTTATAGATAATCTATTACATCGGTAAGTATGTAAATTTTACTACAGCTGTATTAACAAACAGGCAATGTTCGCACCTCTTTAAAATAATGGCAGAGAGAAGTTTAAATTTGCGCTTTCAAGCACAGCGATATGCTTGACGTGGTTATTATAGGTGATATATTGAATACGACTGGGAAGAACACTGTCGAACCGAAGATAATGATAATTCACATGCTACTGCTCAGTATTATCAGTGTAATTCATTTTTGTATAATATTCACATTATTAGTATTATGTCTCGCCATTGTTGTTCCTGTTACTGGTCATTGGTCATTGGTGTTTTTTGTGTTTGTATGTGTGCTATATGCCTATATCTCGCGAATCGTGAAGAGGCTAATGGCTGGGAGTCAAATGATATCAGATAATTATTGTCGATAGCATTAGCACTAACTGGAACGGATTCCACGTACTCTGGCGTTATGAGCATCGTCAAAATAATCTTGACAAAACATATCTTCTCCTCAATCAAAACAGAGGTTCTCAGGAGGTTTGTAATGACAACTTATATAGAGAATGAAATTATTTGTGATGATGATAATAGTACAGTATTCATGATAATCATTACAATGGTATAAAAAACGGTAACAACAAAGGCAACAATTTCAAGCGGCAATACCAATTCCAGGAGTTAGCTGTTTTGTTTAGCAATAGCCTCGATTTTTTTTTGATACCACGAACTGCGTGTTTGTGATTGATGAAAAAAAAAGTTAAGTGCATTAATTACTTCACGCAACCACAGTGGCCTCATTAGCTGTTATACGAGTTGATAAGAATAATCACAGAAATATTCATTTTCAAAAGTGATTGACACTTCGTCTTGTAATTGTACTTACATTTCCCTTGAAATGTTGGTATGTACGGTCCGATATCACCATCTCCGGTTCTGTCCGAGGTCATAATGTGCAGTAATCGTGGATACTGGTTAGCTCGGTTAGCTTCAAGAGGGATAATTTTAAAGCGAGCTGCCGATCCAGAGCACTTGCAAGATAAACTTTATACACTGACGAGAAACTAACTGTAAACAATCGAGGGAACTTGATTAACCACAACTGAAATGCTCTTCCAGGGAATATAAAGCATATGAAAATATGTATGTAGGGTTCACCTTCAAGATCAACTCTTCTTGTTTTGTTCTAATTTATTTATTTTGTAATTCAATTATTTTTTAGTGTCTTTTTATTGCACTTCATTGTACTTGAATGATGGTGAATAAAACTAGACTGAACTAAACTAGAACCGAGTTTGTAATCCTTGACAAGATCAACCTTGTTTCGTTATGTTCGTCAAGTTCACAGCTTTGTCGACCTCATGTTTCAGCAAGGAACTGTGAACGGAAAGATATCCCCTCCCTCTCTCTCCCTCCCTCCCTCTCTCTCTCTCTCTCTCTCTCTCTTTCTGACCTTAGTTTCAGGCTTACCGTGTTGTTTTGTTTCAGTTTTTACATCAGAATTGTTGGAAAAGATTTGAATGTAATCCATGGTCGGGGAGATGTGCTGCCGCACATTTTCAGCCCTCGTCTTACTGCATCCGATTGAAAAATTGCCTTTTATACATCGACGTTTATAAGCATTAGAAATCTGATCAGTGTTTTTGAAGTATCTTTGACAAAATAAATCATGGATATACATAATCGAGAAGAATTCAAAACTACGGCCTCTTGATCTCCGGATTTTCAGGAATATATTGACATCTTATTCCTACACAAAATTGTGGTACACTGTCTTTTACATCTATGTACCTGTGTATGCCCGAAATGAGTTGGATGTGATGTATACAATTTCTATAAAATGATACATGTATCTATAGTTCACACCAATGTCTCATCTGTATTACAAGGTTTGCGAATTGTCTCCATGTTGATACTTTATAGTTTCCCCCTCCAAAATAGCCCAAAAGAGTCTTGCTATTTAATTTAAAGAGAATTGCTGCAGTCTGTAGGCCTATCGTTGTATTTTTATACTATGTGAAAATTATTTACCATAATACACGCATTTTCTTTTAATATTACAATGTTATTATATATAAGATCAACAGATTTATCATTATTTATTATAAGGCTTGTTTCTTATACTACTTACCTTTCCACATCAAACAAGATACATTGTTTAGCACTGTCAGAATTGTGATTGAAAAAAAAATTATGTGGTGTGGTTTACGTAGGTACATGTATACAAGTATTTATTATATATATATATATATATATATATATATATATACATATATATATATATGTATATATATACATATATATATATATATATATAAAGTAAAAGAATTAGTAGAAGAAAAACGCTGTGAAAAGATAAATCATAGATCTTGAAGATCTTAAAAACGGAGCATAGCTCTCAAATACTGAAAGGCAAGGTCACACTCTTCATCAGTTCAAGAGTGTGACCTTGCCTTTCAGTATTTGAGAGCTATGCTCCGTTTTTAATATCTTCAAGATCTATGATTTATTTTTTTACGGCGTTCTTCTTCTACTAATTCTTTTACTTATTATCATCAAGATGCCGAGCAGACCAATTTTCTTATTACATTTCTGTATATATATATATATACATATATATATATATATATATATATATATATATATGTGTGTATATATATATTGGCCTCTTGTTATTACTATTTCTATTTCTGTTCAAATGCATGCAAATTGGTTGCTATTTTGCTTTTATGTTTATGTCTCATCAAGCCCTTAAAAAGGCTGGTGAAACAGCCGAAAGCTTGGGGAATAAAGGCAAGACTGAACATCACTGCAACGTCTATACTGCAAGTTTTCCTTCCGTCACACACACACACACACACACACACACATGTATATATATATATATATATATATATATACGTAAAACTGTCTCGAAATTACTCAAGTTTCCAGTTCTATTCTGAAGAATGGGAAAAGACACGCGAATACAAGCGGTGTTCAAAATTTACAACAAATACACATGTACACACATCTCTGTATGAACACTGTCAAACACTGTACAGTTTGTGATATGATGGTCACTGCATGTTATAGATTTTGCTTATGGGGATAGATTGACAAGAATTTTCTCTTGACGGCATCGTCTTCCATACGGTTACAGCTCGTTATTCCGAAGGTTCGTTATTCCGAAGGCTCGTTATTCCGAAGGCTCTTCAGTCCGAAGTTTCGTTATTCCGAAGGTTCGTTATTCCGAATTTCATTTTCGGATTAACAAAATCTTCGGAATAGCGAACCTTCTGAATAACGCTACAAAAATGTTCGGATTAACGAACCCTTTTTCATTTTCAGATTAACCAACCTCTAGGTATAGGGAATTTGTGTGTTTCGGATTAAGGAACCTTCGGAATAACGAACCTTCGGAATAAAGAACCTTCGGAATAATGAACAGCACCCTTCCATGTACAGCCAAGATTTCAACCTGCAGATGAGCCAAGACACCTTGTTTCATACGTGAGTATATAGCCTATAGGTAACATAAAAAGCTGTCATTTATTTGAAATTGTAACAGGACATTTCCATATAGAATAATGTAAACCTAAAT
Source organism: Diadema antillarum (assembly GCF_040938485.1). Taxonomy (NCBI): domain Eukaryota; kingdom Metazoa; phylum Echinodermata; class Echinoidea; order Diadematoida; family Diadematidae; genus Diadema; species Diadema antillarum. The sequence continues at coordinate 836,899 of NW_027271963.1, read as the reverse complement.
ATAGAATCATATAAAATGTCTTTCAGGGTGTCTTACTAAAAATTGTTTGATTAAAACATTGTTGATTTCTCCGTACCGAAACTTTTATGGATCATCACATCGCCTCCAAGGTATACGTTGTTTATAACAAACGCTCAGTAAGATTTGTGTAATTATGAACCATGACTCCATTCTGTCAATATATTTCGAGTTTTGCAGTCGAATTTCACTGTGGGGTGTTTGAGAGATGTACATCATGATAACTGCTAGGGAGTTGAATGTTCCAGCACGATCCTGTCGAATTTACTTGTATTATAGATATACATCGGAGCTCTATTGTAGCTCGATCCACTAAACATGGGCAAGTCAGTTTGCATGCTATGCACAATGAAATCAGTGAAATTTCGGCCACTATAATTATACTGAACAAAACATACGATCCCATCGCTGACAAAAACCTGACAATTGATTATATAGCATTTTAACTAGAAGTTTCCATGAAGTATAATACAACATAAATATGTAATCAAGTCACTGCCAGGGGGTCTTACCAAAAACAATTCTGAGTAAAATATTTTTGATTCAATGATTCATCACATCGCGTTCGGTACGTGTTTACTTATTTTGTTTACACGCGCTAAGCAGAATAAAGCAGAATGAACCATTTTTTTTTTTGTCAAGCAGGTAAGTCATATTATTCATGGCGTGATTGACAATACAGACTTTGCCACAATAGTTCCGTAACGGTGAATTAACACAAAATCTATAATCATCGTTTGATGATAAGAAACCAAGTGTTATCTTTATTATATTCCATGAATACTTCACGTATAAAACGTTGTGATACTATACGTACGATACCTGCCCGTAACATGGATCATTCACGTAAACAAATCCCCGCTCTTATTTTTTCTTCGGCAGTTGTAACGGGGAAGTGACTGTATGTGTATCAGACACAGCTATTTAAAAAAAGGTGATTTCATTCATGCAAACGTGTATTATTACTATTTTGTCGCATGATTTCGGACATGAATTTCATACAGTTCAGAAGCAGCAGTGAGATTGAAATATTAACATACCTATAGAGATGACCCTTGGTTGCTAAACATACCGATTTGGCAGTCCAAATCAAGGAACCAGCCAATAAATGGTATATATTTTCCTTCTCTACTTCAATTCAATGTATTAATTTCTTTATTTCCATCTTTGAAAAGATATGATTAAGAAAAAACTTTGAATTTCGGAAACTCAAGTCCGACAGACCTACCGGTAATTGCAGTGTCGTTGATTTTCAATTGACAATTACAAATGTATGTCGCATAACTCACATTATTATCAAACATAACTCTCTAAAAAACAAAGATCGAGTGAAAATATTCACTCTCGAAGGAGTGAATACAAAAAAAGAGTGAATTTAGAGTGAAATTGGAGTGAATTTCGAGTGAACATGTTCATTTTCACTCATTTTGGAGTGACCGCAGGGATCACTCGAAGATTTTGGACTTTGCCACAATAGTTCCGTAACAGTAAATTAACACAAAATCTATAATCATCGTTTGATGATAAGAAACCAAGTGTTGTCTTTATCATATTCTATAAATACTTCACGTATACGTTGTGATACCAAGGAGGTATTTACGTACGATACCTGCCCGTAATATGGGTCATTCACGTAAACAAATATCTCGGCCTCGAATTATACGATTGGTAACAAAAGCTATCATTGATTTGAAATTGTAACACGACATTTCCATAAAGAATAATTAAAAAACCTAAATAAAATGTCTTTCAGGGGGTCTTACTAAAAATTATTTGATTAAAACATTGTTGATTCCTCCGTACCGAAACGTGTGTATGGTTCTATCACATCGCCTCCAACGTATACATTGTTTATAACAATATAACGCTCAGTAAGACTCAATAGGCGCTTTCACATCAGCCCGATGTTTCGAAATACACTAGCGCGCTATTTTCTGACTTGGGAAATTAAAAAAATATCTCGAGCTTGGATTTTTATCGGGCTGATGTGAAAACGCCTATTGTGAACCATATAACTCCATTCTGTCAATATCACCGGGGAGCTCTATTGTAGCTCTATCCATGGCATGGGCAAGTCAGTTTGTATGCTATGCACAGTGAAATCAGTGAAATCTCGACCACTATAATTATACTGAACAAAACATACGATCCCATCGGTGACAAAAACCCGACAATTGATAGTATATATAGCATTCTAACTAGAAGTTTCCATGAAGTATATACAACATAAATATGTAATCAAGTCACTGCCAGGGGGTCTTACTTAAAATAATTCTGATTAAAATATTTTTGATTCAAATGATTCATCACATCGCGTTCGGTACGTGTTTACTTATTTTGTTTACACGCGCTAAGCAGAATAAAGCAGAATGAACCATTTGTCAAGCAGGTAAGTCATATTATTCATGACGCGATTGACAATACAGACTTTGCCACAATAGTTCCGTAACAGTAAATTAACACAACTATAATCATCGTTTGATGATAAGAAACCAAGTATTGTCTCTATTATATTCTATAAATACTTCACGTACAAAACGTTGTGATACCAAGGAAGTACTCCGTGATACCTGCCCGTAATATGGGTCATTCACGTAAACAAATCTCTGCTCGTTAGCTTTTTTTCGGCAGTTGTAACGGGAAGTGACTGTATGCGGTAAATTTTGATTAAAAAAACGATAATTAATGACCGGACGATAGATTGCCTGAATTTCACCCCAGCATTTTTTTTTTTTTTTTTGGGGGGGGGGGGGGGGGCTGTTACTTCACAATTAATTTCTATAAAAATGTAGAGTCTATACTAATGTATTTTGGCTCATTTGGAGGTTGAAATCTTGATGTAAACTTCTTTCGTTTCATGTGTGTGAAGCTGCAGCCTGCAATATAGGTGTAGCGTTTCCAATATTGGCGTCGTCTATCTGTTTGGATACTTTCTGTAATGTCTTGACAAAAGAAAAAAAAAATCGGAAGTTACCAATCGAGTTTTTTTCCTACTTTTGGGAATTGTGAGGGTGGCTAGTCGCGATTATTCAATAGTGCCTCACATGCGCTGATCAAGCCTGTGTCAAGACAGTCATAAACATATCTCTGAGCTGGCGGTTTGAACATCAAAAATTCAATCGAAATCCATCTAGGATCTTTTTTCTGTGTGTGTGTAGTAGCTAGTACACGTGTGTCTAGTCTTCAAACTTTCATGTTCGAATAGATGATAAAATCGTTGATGCCGGTGGTTCTCAAGTACAGACATACGTGAAATATCTACAGTCGGTGCCATAATCATTCAATTACATGTACTTTCTTCGGACTCACAAAGTTTAGTACCCAATGGCACAACCTTGGATACATAGTATTCAATGGATGGAGCTGTACATTACTAGACATTCGGATCATTTCCATAACCAGGTAGGTAGGGATACTGGTTCTGGTATCGGCGACCCAACACGTTCAATGGGGTTACGATACCCCGGTGTGTGTTCCACCGTACACCAAATGAAGCAAGTGGCTGGGCATTGGGTATTGTGTGTGTCTCTCTGGTGTGTGTAGGCCTGTACGGCGAGAGTTGGGAGAAGGGGAGAGAGATTCTGCCGAGATTCCTTGGGGAGCTCGCAGAGTGATAGGAAAGCCTAAAAATAGATGTGTTTCGGTCAAGGGGTCAGGAGGGCCTGTCGCTTGGTGGAATGGAAGGCGTGGAAGGTGGCTGGAGTTTGGCTCGCAAAACGCAGAGACAGTATCGTATTGCAATGGAAACGGCAGGTGGCGCTCTGTATGTAACGGTCATCCTGATAGATGTTGGAAAGATTTTGCCTTCTTGCAGCAAATTACTATGTACTAAATTCGTAATTTTCTCATCTATTTTACCCCGTAATGTGAAACGAACCATCGTGGATGTTGATACTATCCTTCCTCAACACAATTTCATCAAGTATTCTGCAAATACTAGCAAATAACATTCTGATACGCCACATAAACAGGAACAGGACCATTCCTTTAACCTGTTTCTTCCATCAACCCCACTTTTCCCTTCTCTTCAAGACCACTCTGCCACTTTCAGAATGTTATCCTATCCAACGTATACGAATCAGAGTAGGAAACTCTCTATTATACTGATTGTGGAATTTGTCACCAGCCCGTGTTAACTGGCACCCAAATCCCATAGGCGGTGACAAATTCCACGATTATAATAACTAATCGTGGAATTTGTCACGAGCCCGTGTTCATATTGCGTGGCGTTCCTATAGCAGGTGAGAGATTCCGCAATAGGCCCTTAAAAACATAAATGAATCAGAGTAGGAAACTCTCTATAATCGTGGAATTTGTCACCATCACTTTCCTACTAAATAAAGCGTAATTAACCTGTTTATTCCATCAACCCCACTTTTCCCTTCTCTTCAAGACCACTCTGCCACTTTCAGAATGTTATCCTATCCAACATACGAATCAGAGTAGGAAACTCTCTATATACTGATGTGGAATTTGTCACCAACCCGTGTTTACTGTATGGCGTTCCTATAGGCGGTGACAGATTCCGCGACTCTCGATAAACTCGCCACTCTAGGAATTTGTCATCATACCACTACCGAACTGAATAAATCGTAATTAACTTGTGTATTTTCCATCAACCCCACTTTTCCCTTCTCTTCAAGACCACTCTGCCCGGCACTTTCAGAATGTTATCTTATCCAACATGAATAGATATAATAGGTCACAATTCATGATTTATTTAGTGTAAGGAGACTTGGTAAACTCTCTATATACTGGTCGTGGAATGTGTCACCAGCCCATGTTAGCAGCAGCTAAAATCCCATAGGTGGTGACAAATTCCACGATCAGATAGAGAGTTTGCTGAGAGTTTCCTATATACAAGGATCGTGGAATTTGTCACCGCCTATGGGATTTTGGCTACAATTAACACGGGCTGGTGACAAACTCCACGATCAGTATTATTCCTATGAAAATTATTATTTATATTACAAGTTAAAGTGTCTGAGCATTCATCGTCCCGCCAGGAGATAGTGTATCAATAGGGAAATGCGTGGTGGAAATCTGTCACCGCTTGCCTCTTGTCTGAGGAGAGCTTCACACGCACCGAACAATAGCTTTCATTCAAAATCACGGAAGCATGCAAGCGGTCTGATATTCGGGTACGTGTTAGAAGATGTCACCAGTGACAGAAAACACGATATGGCCCAATAAGCTGAAGAATCTTGCAGACTGTGTTATTTATTATTAGACTAGGTAGGTCTACATTTAACTGCGACCAACCCCAACGCTGCCACAGTAAAATTATAACTCTGTATAGAGTCTAGGTTCCTACTGTCTTGGTAACCCCAGGGCGCTCCATGTACACAGTACTGTGGGAGCGCCCTGAGTCAAAAGAGTGCTATGTCGGTAAGCTTGAAAAAGAAACACAGTCAGTCACAGATCTTCCCGGCTCTATTAGTTAAGAATATCACCAGAAAAAAGCTTGTTTTTATAGTATACATACATACGTTTCTTATCTAATTCCTACTAGTCGTTTACTTGTTCTTGTTCACACTGGTCCCATGCGTGATCTTGAAAAGACGTTTTTTACAGACCCTGTCTATCTCCATTCTCCCTGTCCCATCCGCCATTTTCGAAGCAACCTAGATATGCGGCACACTGTGCATCATGTTTCTCAAAATTGAGTCGCTCCTCGTAAGGACCTAGATCTACTCGTGAATATTCATGAACTGGCAGAGTTGCAAGATTAGCCTTTTGACGAGGCCCGCTCAGCTGGGATCGCTTCTTCTTTACTCACCCAGAAAGCAACGCGATACAGCGAGAGGTTTTTGCCAACAGTAAGAAGGCCTTGCCCAAAAGCTACACTGCATTGACTGCCAGCGCATGCGCACAAATTTCAAATCTTTTGACCGGATAAGATTTCGTTCTCCCAGGTTCCTCTTGACCAAGTCACTTTAAGTCATCAATTCGAACAGAAAGGCATGGGTGTATGCAGGGGGGGGGGGGGGGGGGAAGGGGGGTCGGGAGGGTCGTACTACCCCCCCCCCCCAAATTTTCAAAAGGTCCACTTTTTGTAAAAGACATTTTTGTTTTTCGAGGGCTTTTTACCCTATATCTGTACAACAGGAAAAAAAAAGTGACCAGGTGGTGTTCCAGCAAATTGTCGAAAAACCTCGTAAATTTCGTAACTTAGTTTTAATATGCCATATCTTATTTCTAAGCCGCACTGCCATGCCGCAAAAGTCACTTTTGTATGCACCAAATGGCCCCATTTTAAGATATAAAATTCAAAAACTCCCTACTGTGGGAGGGGGGACACCCCCCTCCCACACCCTCCCCCCGCTCGGTCACTCCGCTCCCTCACAAAGGTAAAGGTCCAAAATTTTTTATTACGACCCCCCAGAAAAAAATCCTGGATACACCCCTGAAAGGGACTATTGGCAGAACCGAACGTTGCACGTTACCTGTTGTCAATACTTCAACTTCACCTGTAAGTATTCAAATTGAAGAAATTTTTCAAATTTAAGTTGATATTTATCCGCAATACTACCCCTGTCATGATCCTGAATCCTACAGTGCACAGCCCGAACGCGAAGCGTTCGGGCTGGTCGCAGTTTCGATATACGGTGTACTTAGGTGGCCTGCACCTTGCCAGAGTTAATGCATATTTGAATCACATTTCGTCACTGAAATTCTATGAAATCCCATTCACATATAGGAAAAATTATGAAGATTCCAATGAAACCACGGGTAAATTACAGTTTACCCGCAGCCAATCTCGGATAGCGCAAATCGCTCTAAAAAGAGCGTAATTACGCTTGCCGATAGCAACCATCAGAAATATTAATCCGATCTGCGATACGGTACATGATTCAGCTGTCGACGATTGCATTTGTTTACGTGTGTTTTCTTTGATCTGTGCTATGAGAAGTGTGGTATCTTACGTTGTTCTTGGGGGTGTCCCCCGAATAATGTAGTTCTAGATCCTTGTTTATTTGTTTGTTCATTTCCATCTGAGAAGATGGCTTGATAGCCCATATTCAGCTACTCTAAGCTGGTCTTCCATAGGGTCCGGTTGGATGTGAGGTGGGACCACTTCACCGTGTTAAAGGTGCATGGTCCCCGTGTTTTAGTCAATTGCGTACGCGGGCGCACGGCGCAAGTTTCCTATAGAGACCTACGCTATCGACTCCTCTTTAGCGCTTACGCTTTGGCCCACTTCCCCGAGTCCGAAGAAGTCCGATTCACTGTAGTCAGTGGTCGGATCACAGTTCGGCTCATGATTCGGCTGAGGGGGATGACAGCTTTAGCAAACTTCTTTTGTGATGTCATAATAACAAGCACATGCACGCACCCTGGCATTACTACAGACTGCGCGATGCGCAGAGAAGACATCGAAGGCAACGTTACTTAGCAACAGGTACGCACTTTACTCTTGATGACAGCTCAACTTCGGTAATCTTCGTATCAATGCTAACGGTGATCGGCAGTATCATCAACAGCGCCCTCTACACTACCGGAACTATGCCCCTTTAAACACCCTGCTCTTTGCAATGAATGAATGAAGCGGGATCTTTTACGTGCATGAGTTGTTACTCTCACATACACAGGACCTCCATTTTATGTCCTATCCGAGGGACAGAGTGTTTTGCCTCTTGCTAGAGGGGGCGGTATGCTTACACACAACATTGCTCAGTCCTGATGATCCTAGTCTAGGCTAGCCGCTAGAATTTACCCGGATTTACGATGTATACTCATGTTTTTAGGAGCGGAGGATAGTCTGTATTCATGTAGACAACTAGAAAACGATAGAAATTTAGGTGACACTAAAAAGCAATCAACCAAAATATAAATAAAATTATTTTATTTGAGACCAAGTTTTTACTGGGGGGGGGTCAATTTGACCCCTTCAGATCTATAAGAACTATAAGAAACTGTGTTTAAACGCATCTCTAAACGTCTACGGAGGTGTGTTATTGTTTAAAAGACTTGCGTTATTTTTTATTTCGTAAACAAAATTACAAATTAAATGCAACTCTGAAAATCAAATGCAAGTCCATCAAATCACATGGAACGCTGAAAAGACTTGCGTTTGATAATCATATGAAACTAGAAAATTGTAGGAAACTTCAACTCAATTGCATTTAAACGCAACTCTAAAAATCAAATGGAAATCCATCAAATCACGGAACGCTGAAAGACTTGCATTTGAAAATCATACTATACTAGAAAATTGTAGGGAACTTTTTTTAACTCAATTGCGTTTAAACGCAACTCTAAAAATCAAATGCAAGTCCATCAAATCACATAACGCTGTATTTAAACGTAAGAGCGTTGCAGAGAAGACTTGCGGTTTTTGTACGAAACTATATGAAATTTCGTTTAAACGCATCTCTAAACATCTACGGAAGTGTGTTATTGTTTAAAAGACTTATCGTAAGCAAAATTAAAAATTAAACGCAATTCTGAAAATCAAATACAAGTCCATTAAATGACACAGAATGCTGAAAGGACTTGCGTTTGATAATCACACAAAACTAGAAAATTGTATGAAATTTAAACTCAATTGCGTTTAAACGCAACTCTGAAAATCAAATGCAAGTCCGTCAAATCACAAGCAACGCTGTATTTAAAACGCAAGAGCGTTGCAGAAAAGACTTTCGGTTCTTGTACGAAACTAAAAACTGCGTTTAAACGCATAAAAATGTATGGAAGTGCGTTATTGTTGAAAAGGCTCGCATTATTTTTTATTTCGTAACGGAACTTTCGCCGTGACCGAACTTAGTCTGCACTTGCAGGGGAAAGACATCGCAACAATTACACGTTTCAAACTAGCAAAACGCATGCTGCTTCACAAAATGTCAATGAAAAAAATGATAACGAATTATTGTTTAAGTTCGCTATGCCAAAGTTTTAAATCTCAGTCCAAAGTTAAATTAGTCCTAAATGCGAAATCACACGCATATCTTCCCAGCAACGCACTTGAATTTAAATCACAAAGTTTAATGCAATTTTGGGGAATTTGCCTTTGATATTTCAAATCAAGTTTAAAACCTTAGTGTCTAGAAATGGGCCTAGGTTTCCGATCCCGCTCTCTCAAAATCTCTCTAGAGATTTGGGAATTGTGCATTGTCGTTACTAACCTGCGCAAGATTTATGCATGAACTAAAACATTATTGTTGCTCATGTCAGTAGGCATGTTTTGGCGGCAAAAGGAGTAAGATATGAGTAGCGATCCGCATCGTGATCCAAATCTTACTCTGTACAAGGGAAATTAATTTTCATTTATAAGTCGACATTCACGTAAGTTGACGTGCTTTGCTCAGTCCCGATTATGTCGACTTATTCGAGGTTGACTGTACATCTATTCTAATGAAAGCAAGAAAGTCTGAGTATTTCCACACTTCGTGTTCAAACTCTGCTGTGTTAGGATGGTGTCCAGCATAACGGCGGTATTTTTTGGATCCATTTTGATGACTATAAATTTTTTAATGGGGCAGCTTCTCCCAATTTGTTTGTTACAATATCCGTATGTATTAATTACTTGTATGCAATTCTTATGGCATTCAACATTAACAGTTTTCATCTGGCATTGACTTGTTATGACACCGTCAGTAACGCCGGTATGGCTTGTATTGGCCAGAGTGTCACAAAAATCTATAATTTCGAGTTGAATTGTTCGCAATTATACGTGTGTTGAGAGGTTTTTCATAACTATCATGTCAAAAATAATCACTAAAGGTATACAAGCTGTAACTGCACAAAACTTGTCATTTGGCAAGTACCAAGGTTACATGGACACAGTGTCCATGTAACATGGTATATTTTTTGCAGAATTATGCTACACAAAATTGCAGAGACTTATAATAATAATACATTTCTTTTCCTTGAGCGAGGATTACTCAGCATCCAAGGTAAAAACACCATTGCATTTTCAAGAAAATAAACTTTTGGGAGATGATACATAGTACATGTACCAGTGTTACATGGACACCGTGTCCTCTGTGTAACACTGGTATGAAAGGGGTACAGAAAATTGCATTCATGTCATTGAATGATTCTGTTTTTGGCTCAAATACTTTATATCAACATGGTATATTATGAACATATCTTTAAAATAATCCTTTTGTTTTAAAAAGGCCCCTTTTCTGCTTTTGAAATTAAGACATGGTGTCGTAACATCGGTAGATCACCTACTACTGGAGCCACACAAAAACACACACAAGAAATTTGCTGTTACTTGGTGCAGGAATATAGAGTTCACCATTTAACCTATTACCACTGTATCACATTATCAGATAGCCTAAGACTGTCTTGTTTTATAAGAAAAAATTATTTTTGTAAAGGCGGTATTTTTACACATTCTTCGAGTGATAGATCAAATTTTCCCTAAAAAAGATAATTGAGGACATGAGCATTTGATTCTTGGTTCATAGTGTGGATGGTATTCATTTGTGATATTACTGCTATTAAATTACAGTTCTCATGCCATTTCTTGGAGAAAAGGAGAAAGATACAAAACATTTTCAATGTGGTGTCCATGTAACATCAGTATTTACAGTAACTCTCATTCTCATCCAAGGAAATTATACGGGATTTTCAAGCAAATCCTATATGGAATATATTATAGTATGGCTAGATGTAACTATAAATGTCAGTCATTTTCATTAATTTGATGTTTAATTTTGGACCTATGTGTCAAACTTTGGGTCCCAACTTTTTGAACAATCCCATATGCAAAACATTACGTAACTTTAGAACGGTGTACCTGGACATTGCAAATATGGTCTCAAAATATGCGGGAGACTTCAATGACAAAAGTAATGAAACGACGCGGCAAAATCTTTGTGCGTTGTGGAATCGTAGCGCGAAATGTCGAGGGGGGTCAATTTAACCCCCCCCCCCCCCCAGTTAGAATAGGGTTAACTAATTGCGGTTGCTAGAGCTTTATGCACTGTAGGGTGCACTTGACAGCCTTCCATGTTGACTCTATGCAGTACTCTTAGTATCTTACTTGTGTGGTGTGTACGTACGTGTACGTACTTGTGTGTGACAGTGGTGGTAGCGCGTATTGAGTCTGCAGAATGCGCACATGTTTACTAGTATACAGTGTACAATATGCAGCAGATGAGCGCGCAATTGTCGCTTGACAGTACGCGTATACATGCTACCTTGCCAAACTAGTGTGATTGATATGGATCGTGAATGACTTGTGTCGAAATGAGATGAAGCAAGAAGGATGTCAGCTGTGATGACGTCATCACGTTTAACATAGTTCCATCAAAATCGACTCGACTTTCTTTATCAACGATTCACTTTGAGTCATCTTGATTTAGAGCAGTTTTCTTCCGAAACCACTTAATTTTCATAAAAATTGTGTGGTCAAGCTACTTTTTCATGGCTGTTCTGTTCCCGGGCTTTTTGGGGGCCCCATACGACGGGAAAAATGAATTTCAGCCCAAAGGGCTGAAATTGATCTCTAAGGGAGAGCCGCCTCCGGTGGCTCTTATACGCACAAATATGCTAATTTTATTATGTAAAACCGGTAAACTGTAATTTCCTTGGAACAACAAGTTGACTGTTCGATACCGGAAATTTGCAGCTATCATCCTAAAACGCGAACGATGCAGAATAGTTGTGCGCTAAAGCAAGGGGCCCGCAACTAGCCACCCGCGCTCCCATAGACAAAGCATGTAAAAGACGTGTGTGGGTGACCGTGATGCTCCCATAGACAAGCACATAAAAGATGCGTGCGGATGACCTTGATGATACTTATAATAGACAGGGCAGAGCCAGGCAAAAACTGCCTTTTTTTCCAGTCAAGGTTTTCTCGCTTGATTCTGGTAATTTAGACCATACTTAACAAAATAAGCTTCTGCGCCATCTTGAAATCTGTCCCAAATCCAAGATGGCCACCAAAAATCCAAAATGGCCGCCAGAGGACCTAAAAAGTGCCTTCTGTGGTTAAGATTTGTCTGGAAATGGGTTTTTTTTAACTCTATTTGATGATAAATGGTAAGAGGAATAAGATTCAGTGAATTAAGATTAAAATCAGTTTCTTTTTTATTGCGAAAATCCAACATAGCCGCCAGACGCAGCTCCCGAAATTAATAAATGTCATAATAACCGGAGGGCCAAACCCTAAAAACTTGCTTACTTCACAAGTGAGTTCCACTCTCTCTACAAACTAAGTAGACCATGCCTATTTTCAAATTTTTATTGTAACAAACAACATTCCACTGGTCTACCTCAAAAAATTTGTTACGAAAGCCTCCAAATCCAAAATGGCGTCCAAGATGGCCGCCATATTTACTGAATTTGCTATTTGAAAGATAGAATTTGATAGAAACATCAGATTTCAACAAATGTGATGTCATATGAAAGAGAATAAAATTTCCTACAAGTTGATACCATTTTTGTGGGCGATTGTGATAACTGAATTGTGATATGAAGGAAAAACACTCATTTTTTGATATTTTTCTGAAAAAAGGAAAATCATGAAAATTCTTGATTCAGCATAAATCAGAAAAAAGACTGAAGGATTATCTTGAAACGTTTTCAAGAATTTTGCTTAACATATAATTAATATTTGGAGAAAATTAGGGGTCAGTACCATTTGCGGTTCAGGAGTTATAATGTTTCAAACTTGAAAACTCACTATGTAAAAATTTCCACTTTAGCTGTGACAAGACCTTGTTGGTCGTAAAGAGAGTCTGCACACGCCAAGAGTACTACACGCACCACTGGCACTGACGCTTGCAGCAGTGCCAGTGGTGCGTGTAGTAGTCTTGGTGCGCGCAGACTTTTTTTGACAAACAAAGAGTTTGTGCCTGCAAACTAACTTTTCATACCAAGTGGTAGCTCAGGTGACGCTGATCGTTATTATTTCAAAGTACAGCTGTAGATCATTCTGATATGTTTTTATGCCTCCGCCAACGAAGTGGCCGAAGGCATTATGTTTTCGGGTCGTCCGTACATCCGGATGTCCGTCCCGTTTTGTTTTTGTCGATATCTCAAGAACCGTGTGGTGGTTTTACATCAAACTTGGTATGAGGGTATATCCTGGGGGATAATACTTTGTTTGGATTTTAGGGTAATGGGGTCAAAGGTCAAAGACCACAGGTTATTTTGTGAAAAAAGGTTGAAATTTCATGTTTTTCTCCATATCTCGCAAATGGCTAAAGGTATCTTCATGGAACTTAGTATATATATGCTTGTACCGATGGGCAGTGATTATCTAGGAAAGTTGGGGGTCATGGGTCAAAGGTCAGGTGGGGGTCAAAGGTCAAGTTCAACTCCTCAAAATATCACTACTTATATTTATGCAATGCCTGAAGGTTTGTTTTTTTAACTTGATGTATGCATGTATTACCAAATATATATTCTGTGGGAAGTTTTTGCCAAAAGGTCAAAAGTCAAAAGATCAAAGGTCAAGTGAAAGTGCTTTATTGCACTTTTTCCTCCATATCTCGAAAGTAACTCAAGGTATCATCATGAAACTTACATATTTATGCATGTTCTACCTGACAGTGATTCTCTTTGGAACTGTGAGGTTAAAGGTCAAAGGCAAGGTTTAGATAATGCTATTTTACCATTTGATACTGAAATTATACTTTTTCTCAATACCCTGAAAATTACTCAATGCATAAACTAATGAAAGGGTCAAAAGTCAAGTAAAAATCATCAGTTCCCCAAATACCTGCACTCTGACGTTTTAATCATTCATCCAATTGAACCTAGTTCCAGGAAAGTGAACATTCAGCACATTTGTGGCAAACCTGTCATTTAAATATTTTGCCAATTGTGTGAAACTGTCATCACACATTGCCAAGACATTGTACTATAGACCTACTAGGAGAACCATGCATTATGGCGGAGGCATACCAGTCGCCGTAGCGACATTTCTAGTTTTTTGTGCTAAGCTGTCAACAGTTATCAATGTTACGGTTTCTTGAAAAGAAATGGTGATATTTTCGTATGTTTTAGGCTTCATTATATATATATATATATATATATATATATATATATATATGTATATATATATGTTTTTTTATTTACATGGTAGAATGTTTTTTGATACAACTAACCTGCACATATAAATCGAATGTGATATCTCTTCCAACGGTAAAGGATACCTTTAGTGTGTTGCGTCAGATTTTTAGAATTTCTTGTATTGCTGTCTATCATATATATTGTCCTTGTTTAAACCATATTGAGGGTTTTTTTTTTGGGGGGGAGGGGGGTGGAGCTCCTTTTAGTGTTTGGGTAAGGCCCGATCTTTGATTTAAAAAAGAAATGCTTCTGTATCAAAGATATGCTTTTGTACTTGTATGTTACTCTGCAGTTGTAGAAACGTGAATGATGATGGCATATGTGTAATAATATCTGATCCGTACATGTCGTTGAAAGCCCTTCTGATCCGAGCACCCCCCCCCCCCCCCCCCCGAAAAATCCGACATTGCGGCAATTTCTCAAAGTTGCTTTTAAATGTGTTGTGCGAAATTACTTTTCAGTATGTTGTTCAAATAACACTGTCCAAAATGATTATTCATGCTGTATATTCACATTTCTATGGGGCCCACATTCTACAAGACTTGTCTTTTTAGTGGGTCCTTCCATTTTTCGAATTATCCACAATGTTTACTTACTTCAAATCACTCGAATTTTATGATAATCTGTAATGATTGTAAGGTGCTACAATTATTGTATTCTTTTCATCCTACATAGTTTTGAGCACCTGATTTTCTGTTACCAAAAAAGAAGAAGTGATGTTTATATGTTCTTGTCGAAAAATGAAATAAAACATCGAATTGAATTGAATTGAATTGAATTGAATTGAATTGAATTGAATTTACAAATAAGCATGCTGAAAGTGTATTCACTGTGAATAGATTTTTCTTAAATCGTTTTAGGCTGATTTCATGTGGGTTATAGTGTCAAAATTGAATTGAACTAAATGCCATTGGTAGATGTGTTCACATTTTAGATATCAGGATCACTCGAGAGTGGAAATGGGCAATTCCGTGGTTAGTAACGTTACATTATAGGGACATTCTCATGATTTAGATTAGACTCATTTCTCTATCTGTGGATGTGAAGTCTCATTAATGTCACCAGAGATCATTCTAGTGTAGACCTAGAACAGAGCAAAGAATGAAATCATTTCATGAATTATTTTAGAAGAAAGGTCTGCTTTTAATGCCAGTTAGTAACGTTACAAAAAAAGGACATAAAAAATTGATGAGCATCTTTGAACAAAAAGTTTGCTAAAACTGGTATAGCTTGAAATATATCAACACTTATTTTTCATTTCTAGCTTTAAGGGCAATATCTGCCCCAAATATCCTTTCTCATTATAACTTTGTTTGAAAATTAAGTACAAAAATCGTGGTTAGTAACGTTACGGTTAGTAACGTTACGGCTTGTCCAGTTTTTACAGAATTGTGTGTTAACTCAAATCATTACATGTTTCCTCATGAGAATGCAAAGTTAAAGCTAAGAAACATCAGATAAGACATGAAACTCTTATTTCAATCATCAAACTCATGCAGTATAGTACCATTGTACTTGTACATGTTAAAAAAGACTAGAAAAAAGTTTTCATAAATTACAAACTTTAAAAAAAAAGTACCACTTTTAAAGACTAGGTCAAGTGATATCCACAGTTTCATAACTTTGCCAATCACTGTTCATCATGACTCACAGTAATTCACAAAAACAGCCTGTTTTATTGAGCAAAACAGTTAATGTGTCCCTTATCAACAGTACCTTTAACAAAGGGGAAAGAAATCAAAGAGCAAAAACTAATGTTCCTGTATGTAGTATGTACAGTGTATGGCCAATTGTGGTGTGCGTAGTCATTGCTCAATAGGAATCCAGCATAATGCAATGTTGTGTATTATTGTGAAAGTAGTTTAAGTCATATGACATTAACTCAAATAATACAGTGTATTAGTTGAATTCATGTTTATTCAAGTCTAGAGACATGTGTTTTTATTTTCTTTTAGACCAGTTTGAATGTCAAATCTCTGCATTGTTCTGAAAACAAAAGTCTGTTCGCTGTACCTGAAGCATAATTAACCCCGACAAACTATTGTATGATAATTTCAAATTGGGACAGAAAATTTGAATTGACGGCCTCAATTGTTTTTAACACTACTTTCCACACAAAATGCTCTGCTGGCCCACAGATTCCATCAATTGCCTCTTCCCATGGGAAGTGGTTTAAAAAAAAAAATCGCTCAATGTGCACCTTGTGAGCCTTCTTTAGTGATGCAAATGCTGTAGACCCCCCCCCCCAACATTTCCCGCCATGATTCCGCAACGCGCAAAGATTTTGCCGCATCGTCTCATGACTTTTTTCAATGAAGTCTCCCCCATATTTTGAGACCAAATTTGCGATGTCCGGGTACACCGTTCTACAATTATGTAATGTTTGGCATAAATGCATGTCGACCTGAAAACAGCTCAAATTCATGACATCGTGTGCAAATCCAATGCAAATTGTGTTTTTTCGTTAATTTGATATTAATTAGATTGTTTCAACCTTTGACCAGTGAAATTAATCAATTGTAATGTAGATAAGCTTGAAAAAGTGCCTGCAACAAATTTTGGCAATAAAAAAAATAGAAAACAAAAGGTAAAAAAAATTAAAATACATAAGAAATTAACAAAACAATAAAAGACAAAAAAAAACTAATTTTGATTTTGCTATTTTTTTTGCAAGAAAATTGTTTGATGTGTCTTGAGGAACTCTTACACTAAAATTTAGCAATCCTTCAGTCTTTTTTATGGAGTTAAAGGTGAAAATATGATTTCATGCGTAAATTTGCATAATTAATTTACTAAAAAAAGAAGCCAATATCTTTTTACTGTATGACCACATAATCTTGTAGTTGATATCTGGCTCTATCATCAGGCAAAATTTTACCAGACCAGGACCTGTCCATTGGAGTCTTATTCACTTATTTCATGGTTAGTAATGTTACAATACACACAGACTGTGGTTAGTAACGTTACGTGGTTAGTAACGTTACACATTTTGACTGCTGTTATTTCTAGCTTCTATAATGATTAGTAATACTTATTTTTATATTTATGTTAGTCATTGGACACAGCAGGAAAAATTGAAATATTATCATTCATAGACACTTTATACTCTCTGGAGGTAAATAATTTCACCTTTTGGTTAGTAACGTTACATGACTGTTCGATGGTTGGGGAAATGCACACATGTTTGCATTTTGAAGACATGTAAGTTGATTTTACTTAATTTATCCATGAAAGCACTGCATTGCCTCTATGAATTCAATATTTGTGGCTAGAAAATGGCATTTAACTTGACTAGCTATCTTCTTTGCCATTATAGAGATTTTGCTGATGAAATTCAATCTGAAAGTTTACTTGTTCAAAATTGGTTAAATTCAATCCCTAAAACTATCAAGATACCCTGAAAAAAAAGTTTTTCCTGAATTATCAATGTGTTCTTTCTGAAGTCAAACACAAAAATCAAGGAAAAAACCAAATTGAAATTTTATGGTCATGTCCCTCTATTTGTTCATTTTCATTCCTTTTAGAGTGATCTCAGGGATCACTCAAAGAGTGACGAGTGATCCCTAAGGTCACTCTAAAATCAGTGAAAATGAGAATTTTCACTCAAAATTCACTCCAATTTTACTTTAAATTTACAGATTTCCATTACTAACTCCTTCAAAAATGAAACTTCCACTCGATTTTTTTTCTTTTTCGGAGTAGAATATCACTGGTTTAAAAAATATCTCCATAAAAACCCATGACGGTTTGAAATAGCACTACAATGTTCAAAATATATAAAAACTATAAATAGATAGCACAACAGACAAAATTGTACCAAAATTAAAAGAATACATTTAATTTGGCGCAATAAACTATGTCAGCTTAGATGGCCTGCAATCTTGAAGTTTTTGAGTGATTGATCCAAATTTTGTTTTAAACTTTCTATAGCATGGTTGTTTCAAGCTTGTACCTCTATTTGAAAGACATTTTTTGCTTCATCTCATCTGCTCCAGAACAATCTACTTTGAAATGATAGCGATCGGCGTCACCTGAGCTACCACCTGGTATGAAAAGTTAGTTTGCGGGCACAAACTCTTGTTTGTCAAAAAAAGTCTGCGCGCACCAAGACTACTACATGCACCACTGGCACTGCTACAAGCGTCAGTGCCAGTGGTGCGTGTAGTAGTCTTGGCGCGTGCAGACGCTCTTTACGACCAACAAGGTCTTGTCACAGCTAAAGTGGAAATTTTTACATAGTGAGTTTTCAAGTTTGAAACATTATAACTCCTGAACCGCATATGGTACTGACCCCTAATTTTCTCCAAATATTAATTATATGTTAAACAAAATCTCAATCCAGTTATAGCAATCTCCCACAAAAATGGTATCAACTTGTAGGAAATTTTATTCTCTTTCATATGACATCACATTTGTTGAAATCTGATGTTTCTATCAAATTCTATATTTCAAATAGCAAATTCAGTAGATATGGCGGCCATCTTGGACGCCATTTTGGATTTGGAGGCTTTCGCAACAAATTTTTTGAGGTAGACCAGTGGTATGTTGTTTGTTACAATAGAAATTTGAAAATAGGCATGGTCTACTTAGTTTGTAGAGAGAGTGGAACTCACTCGTTAAGTAAGCGAGTTTTTAGGGTTTGGCCCTCCGGTTATTATGACATTTATTAATTTCGGGAGCTGCGTGTGGTACACTTAATAGTTTTGTGCAGTAGGGCCTAGTTCCAAAATAGATGAAGTCTTGAGTGTATCTTTTGGAACATTGTGTGTCAATATAATGACATTCTTAATGCATATTTAAGATAAAGAAATTATATAAGAAATTTTGCCCCCCCCCCCCCGAAAAGTGGTTTTTGTGTTACCTTCTTTGCCCTTGGTGCCATGATTGGTACAGCGTGTCTTTGATTGTTAAACACACATGATTTGTATGTGCTGTAGGTCTAATACAACTTCATTTATTTGAACGCGTCAACAATACAGTATCACCCATAAGAATCATGTAGCTGTACCAATCATGGCACAGCGCTGTCTGGAGGCAAGGCTGACAGTAACTATACACAGCCCTGTCGCTGTATACAAGTGTCGCGACGCACGGGACACCGTGTGAAGGTTTGTGCCTGGTCGGGCTAGGCTGACAGTATTAGAAATTCTAGGTACATATCTCTGTGAGCTCACTAGTCATTTGTAATATGGCTGCTGTTGAAATTACGACCAACTTCACTTGCACAAAAGATGACTATTCACCATTCAGTGCACAACAACTGGTAAAAGCGGTCCAAAATGAGGATCTACGGCAGAATACGCCATACTTACCTATACCATATCGCTTTTCCTTCCCTACCTGCTTTAAAACCGGCAAAGGTTCTCTCTAGTAGAGAGAAACAAGAAAAAAAGGGTCTGTGATGGTACACTAACCTCACAGAGTTCCCTTTACTGTATAACGGGAAACCTCGAACCTCTCACTATAAAAGGCCACGCTAACCTCGTATCCTCCTCTTTCCTTTGCCGGCGCCTGATAGGCAGTCGCCTGTGATTCTACCGGCTATCAAACATGTTATACAAACCTCTCCGACCACTTCGCATTTTTGCTTCTCTAGGTGTTCTACAGTGTGTACAATAGATCTGACGATGTCGGAGAGTAAAGGAAAATCGGGAAAGAGCGACAGGGCGGAGAGTGGCCATCACAAGGTGGGCTCTCCTGCCACTGTCGCTCCAACTCAAAATTCCGTACGGGATGAACCTCCCAATAAGCCGACTGCTGTTCGAGGGAAAAAGGAGGAAAACACGGAGAAACAAAGAATCCCTCCCAAATAGCCGACCAAAGTTCGGGGGAAAAACATTCACAAACCCATGAATCAAAGGTTACATGTACCTCCCAAAAAGCCAGCCAATGTTCGGGGGAAAGATAATCATGACAAGGGCAACAATAAGTCGATAGATCCGCCAGAAATATCGAACGGCAAAAAAACAGTTGCACAGACCACGCACGCCATACAGAACATTACAGACCCGCTGTATTCGAAAGTAGAGGGCGCTCTACCTGTAACAGAATCCAACATGAAATCGGTCACGTAGACAACGCTTTGAACTCGACACAAAATACAGCCAGTAACTCGAATCCAGGCCCGCCTATCACCCTTGCAGAACCGTCAGTGGTGGCGGCTTGGTTCATTCAAGCCATCCAGATGGCTCTCCAAGGAAATAATCCGCCTTTTGGGGGAAGTTTGGACACGTCTATTCCCCGTTTACTCAAGCGCACTGGCAACAACTACCTGCCCCGACGGACCCGGGGAAAGCTCCTCCCTCGCACCGCTAGACTCCGCGGGAAGATCGGCGAGACGTTCGCGCCCACGGGAATGGGAAGGAGCACGAAATCGTAACCGTGGATCGAACCCGAGCCTTCCACGATCATCGGGCCTCTCGCGCTATGCCGTTTCTGTCCAATTGGATTCTGAATCGGACTCAGACTTGGGCTATCATCGTCCTACTGTGGCTTCTGGTTGCTGGAAAAGAAAACGTCATGATTCAACATCCGTCACATCTCAGGCTTCACCAGATAGAGCCTACAAGCGACGGAAATATTTTCACCTCAGCCTCTGCCTCAGAGAGAAGCTCTATGGTCAACACTGAAGCTGTCTCCGACTCAGCCAGGTCTATACATGCAGATAATAGTTCGAGCTTCAGACAGGGAATAGACTCTAAAGCTAGTAGTTCCCCACCCACGGCAGCCCAGCTCATCACGAAATTTTGGCCCCAATTGAAAGCCAACCCAGGGGAACATCATGAGGTTCCACAACCCATTTTTTGTCTGGAATCGGATCTTAGCTCCAACAAAGGCAAATCAGCGACCTGTTCTGTGAAATTGGATGCACCTTTTGTTTCATGTGTGAACCATCTCAATGATAAGGGAAATCATCTTCGGCCAATGCGCAGGGAGGTAAGTAAGAACTTATTTGGCGACAAAGATTTCAAGGCCTTTTTCAAGGCCCCCTCTGTGCCTGAGACAGCCATTCGTGTGGGAGATTCCAAGGCAAAACGTTTGCCGTCAAAGCACAATCCTCTTCGTACAAACAAATTTCAGAAATTTGAATCCCAGCTACTCAATGTGGAACGATCAGCAAGAACGTCTATGCGCCTAGCTACCTTTCAGACATACCTCCTTACTGCGCAACGTGAAGCAGACAGGCTGAATATCTCTACAATGGATCGCAAACACATTGCTGACCTCATCATACAGATATCTGAACTGCAATTTGAACAGGCAGCGCGAACAACCTTACTCACCACACGAGTCAGAACAGCATGGGTTTTGGAACAACTACAAATCAAAAAGAATGCGACGACTCTCCTAGAAAAACTACCAGTGCAAAGAGAGGATCTGTTCGGGGGAAAATTCCAGAAAATCTTGGACTCGTCCCTCACAGCTGCCTCGATGGCAGACAAGACGGTCTACAAACTGTCTGCCATATCAACCTACCACGCATCCAAGACCCTCCCTGACACGCGGTATAGGGAGACGCATAGGCCTAGCTATAATCACAGTGGCCTACCCAGACCTCCTCCGAGGGAGACAGGAAAATCACCAAGGGGAAAACAAAACGAAAGATATTTTTCGTGACCATGCCAAGCAGCAACCAAGCCGTCCACCCTTCCAGAACCACAAGCAATTCTGACTACTTTCCGAGACCACAGCGAGAACTCCACGCAGTAGGGGGGAGACTAAAACACTTCGAAAAAAATTGGGACAACATCATTCACGACAAGTTCGTTTTGAACATAATCCGAAATGGCTACACGATCAAAATAAATCCAAAATATCACAAAGCTTCCAAGTTACTACGGAAGGTTACCCCACTCCCCAAAAATACCTTGCTCAGAAAGAGCCTGCTCAAATTCAGTCACTGGAAAGAAAACAAGCCATCAGACAAGTCTTTTCCCGCGACGGTCTCGTGCTATCTCCAATCTTCCTCACACTGAAACGCACAGGCGATTACAGGATGATTCTAAACCTAAAGAAACAAAATCGCTTTATCCCAAGCCGCCCCTTCAAGATGGAAAGCCTCGCCAAAATCTTACCCCTAATTCATCACAACAAATGGGCCGCCACAATAGACCTTTCTGATGCATATCTTCAGATCACGTACCAGTGGCCCCACACTCTCAAAATTTGCTGGGTTTTGCAATAGAGAAAAAAACATATGTTTATGAAGTCCTACCATTCGGTCTTCGATCATCCCCTCGGGTATTCACCCTCATTGTTCAACTGGTCGCATCAGCACTAAGAAAGAGAGGGATCAAAGTTTTCTACTATCTCGACGACTGGCTAATATTGGCACTGTCAGAGGGGATGCTAAGGGACCAGCTACAGACCACGATCTCCCTTGTGACCAGCCTCGGATTTCTCATAAATGGGAAAAATCCAAAATCAACCCAACTCGGGCACCAGAATTCCTGAGAGAGGTCATCGACATTCCACATCTACGAGCCACACCAGCACCGCACAGACAGAAAAAAGTAAGAGCCTTGGGCCGTGCTCTTCTATCACATCAGAAATCCTCGCTCAGGGATTGGCAAGTATTCTTAGGCTTGTTAGCCAGCCTGGTAGATGTGGTGACACAATGTCGAATGAGGATGAGAGCGCTACAACTACACCTCCTACAATTCCAATGCCCCCGCAGACAAGACACATGAAAATTCTGATGACTTCCAAGACTCGGGAAGCGATCAAGTGGTGGACTCAACCACACTCCCTAGAGACAGGAAAACTCTTCCGGGACCCCCACCCAACGAGGACTATTCTGACAGATGCTTCCAAACATTGCTGGGGAGCTGTTTTGAACTCGAGCCAAGCAGGGGGCCCGTGGGACCCGCAAGAAAAGGAATGGCATATCAACAGACTGGAAATGCTTGCGGTAAAACGTGCACTCCGACACTTTCAGGGGTTAGAAGGGAAATCAGTGCTCATAAAGTTGGACAACAGAACAGTAGTGACCTATCTGAACCGACAGAGGGGAACTCGATCACACACTTTGCAACCTAACAATGGAAA
This sequence comes from Diadema antillarum, assembly GCF_040938485.1. Lineage (NCBI taxonomy): Eukaryota > Metazoa > Echinodermata > Echinoidea > Diadematoida > Diadematidae > Diadema > Diadema antillarum. The sequence goes on along the minus strand of NW_027271963.1, from coordinate 813,799 downwards.
TTCTAACCTGGGCCAACAAGAGAAATATCCATATCTGTGCCTCACCTCACATATCCCAGGCAAGGACAACTACATTGCCGATTTCATCTCAAGGGGAAGCTGCCTTCCAACAGAGTGGATGCTTCAACCCAGTGTAGCGAAACAAATGTTCAACCAGTGCGGTCAACCATCCATCGACCTATTTGCCTCAGCCCTGAACAAACAATTGAGAACATACTGCACGAAACATGAGGATTCCATGGCTCTGGCAGCAGACGCTTTCTCTATCCCATGGAGCAATGTTCTGGCCTACACATTTCCCCCTTTTGCACTGATCATGAGAGTACTAAACAAGGTCCAAGAGGATCAAGCAAATGTGCTACTGATCGCCCCATGGTGGCCCAGACGACCTTGGTTTCCAACCCATGTGAGCCTTCTGAGAGCACACCGATAATCCTCCCAGTCAGGGAGGACATCTTGAGCCAACCATGGACAACACAGTACTACCCAAACCCATCCAATCTGTGGCCAATAACAGGAATTCAGGAATTGAGGCAGGACTTTCATTGAGAGCTGCCGATTTTACATCACAGTGTCTCAGAGTGTCAACAAGAACAACTTATGACTCACGACTGCTGCACTACACTAGATGGTGCAGAGAGAAGGAGATTGATCCAAGCAAAGCATCTCTAGGTGAGATCGCTGACTTCCTCATTTACCTTTATGATAAGAAACTGTCAATTTCCACCATCAAAGGTTACAGATCTGCCATTGGAGTCATACACAACGGGTTTCCGAATGGGGAATCCGTGTCCTCCTCGATTATGTTAATGAGATTGATGAAATCCTTTTTCCTGAATAAACCCAACAGGAAAATGTTATCACCAACCTGGAGTCTCCCCAAGGTCCTTCAGGCCCTGGCTCGCCCCCCATATGAACCTATGCAGGAAGCAACTCTGAAAGAGTTAACTATCAAAACCTTCTTTTTAGTAGAGGCATCCTCTGAACAGCGTCAAAGCTCCATTCATGCTCTTTCTTCAGAGACGGGACACTTATGCTGGGAGAAAAATAAAGTGAGACTTCTACCACATGCACGATTTCTGGCGAAAAACCAACATGAAGCTTCACCATCGTTAGAAATTGTTCTCCCCTCTATATCTTCTCTTTCTTCAGTTCCAGAAGATAGATTGTGGTGCCCTGTCCGGGCTCTCAAATGTCATGTTCACAGGACTCGGGAACTTCGATCTTCAAGACAACTTTTTGTGAGCTATCAGGCCCCACATGGTGCAGTGTCACGTGATTCCATCTCTCGCTGGATAGTAACCGCGATAAAAGCAGGTGGTCAAGAGGCCCTATTTGCTGACAAGATCCAAGCACATGACACACAGGGATTAGCGGCCTCCTGGGCACTTTTTAACAGGGGCTTCCATGGAAAACATCATGAAGGCGGCATACTGGGCTAATGAGAATACCTTTACTGCCTGCTATTTGTCCGATGTCATCCAAGCAGAAACTAGCTTCGCAAGGGCAGCCCTCAAGGGATTCCATCACTAGAAGTGGGTAAGTGTATCTCACACCCTTTGTTTTTCTAGCCTTTTCATACTGACCTTCTTCACATGTTCATGTCGCCAAGAATATCATGCATGTGGCACTATTTCACGCTAACCTATACCCATTTCTTCCCACTGCCAAAAGAATATGTGGTACTCTGGTATGGCGATATGGTATAGGTAAGTATGGCATATTCTGCCGTAGATATGAAATTTCAGTAAGTGAAAATCAGATCTATTAAGTAGCCATACTTACCTATACCAAACCCACCCTCCTCCCCTCGATGGTCTCAAAGTTTGGGCGCCGACGGAGAGAGAAGGATACGAGGTTAGCGTGGCCTTTTATAGTGAGGGGTTCGGGGTTTCCCGTTATACAGTAAAGGGAACTCTGTGAGGTTAGTCTACCATCACAGACCCTTTTTTTCTTGTTTCTCTGTACTAGAGAGAACCTTTGCCGGTTTTAAAGCAGGTAAGGAAGGAATAGCGATATGGTATAGGTAAGTATGGCTACTTAGTAAATCTGATTTTCACTTACTAAAAATTCATACCGTGTCTTAACTCGCCTGCTAATTTCCAGCTTGAAATCTAGTTTGGCAAGAGGTCACGAAAATCAAAAACATTTTTGTGAAGCTTTACTGGTCTTTACTGTCCTGTTTACTGTGCATTTTAAGAGGTAACAGGCTGCATCTTTCAAACATGATATATTATAAGGCTTTGAATTATTTTTTAGCTTCAGTGTGCCAAAGAATACTAGGCTGTACCAATCATGGCGTTGTACCAATCACAGGCTTGTTACTCTACAGTTTATTTACAAATATTTACAAGCACATAACAAATATGAAGTAGAACACTAGCCACTGTGCTTTGATCAACCATGTTGGTTTCTAGTTCTAGTTTTGGCATTATCGTGAAAAATTACCCCATGGGTCTTATTCCGCCCGACAGACTTGAGTACACAGTAACAGACACGATATTTCTTATTGGAGGTAGTTATTGGAGGTAGTTCCGGCCTAGTGATATCGATACTGCATCGGCATCGTTGGTTGGGGTCGTTTTTCACGAGTATATAATAGGGAGTTGAAACTAGGAATAGTATCATGAATCTAATATTGTTAGAAAAGAAAACATTTTGAAGAAGGCTTGCGCGGCACGGCTAACCGAAAAAAGAAGGGAAAATGGGTTAGTGAAATACAGCCCCATGAAAGTGAAGTCCGACATCATTTTACAAATATTTGTAACAAGAAAAATAAATTTGGAACTAGCCTGATCTTGTGCATATTCCAGATTACTATTCCATACTGATAGAGTAGATGGGTACTCCAATTTGTCACCAAACTAATCATTTAGTTCACTTTCTTCGTGAATTCCGACGTCCACCAGACTTTGGGCGAGTTACATGCACTCGTCCCACGTCATCCAGCGCAGGCGGCACACAAGCTGCGGGATTTTCAGAGTGAGCTTGCACATGCATGGGAGGATAGTTTTGTGTGCACAACAGTGTAGCTTGATCACGCATGTGTCGTAATGGTCTGTAGGTTCACTTACTACTTACATGTATATATAATTAACTTTTACAATATACGGAGGAAAGAAAGAAAGAAAACTATCTGCACATATTTTTCATATTTTTTTAAAATATTCTTAGAGGTATGAATACATGGTCCATGGCTTTCTGTCTGCGCATTTTCTCACCAAAAACTATGCGATTTTATTTCGTAAGTCTCGACATCGAGACTACGCATTACTGCGTATGAGAATATAGGAGATCCCGCGCACGTGCACGTGTTCAATTCGTGCGCAGCCATGTTCTGAAAAGGAGCAGTTACGATCTTGCTCCAGCGTGATCAGGATTTTCTACCCCTTTTTGCCGTTTCTCCGAGATGTCTCTTTCCGGATTGCCTAAGAATTGTTACGGAAAATACAAGGAGAAGCAATCTCCACCCTCTAATTCAGTGCTTGCTGCCTCGCATTTCCAATCCAAGATGGCTCCTGCGCAGCGGGATGCCAGCAGTTGCAGTGGAGCTGCATCTGCCGTAACGGACAGTACTAAAAAAAGTACAAAACCACAGGCTGACCGCGTAGCGGCGGCTGGAGGTGGTAGCAGGAAGAAAAAACCGAGCAGGGTGAAACCTTGCTCAGAGTCAGACGCTGGATCGTGATCTTCTTCTACTGTCGGTACGAATTCGGATTTGGCAGAATTGACCGGGAGGCTAAATAAACTCGAAAATTTTCTCTCCCGAGTCGTTGATGCTCTGCCCGGTGCATCGATGCACTACACGCAAGACGACTATGATTTGCCAACGGTGATAACACGTGGGGAATTCAATTGTGATTCGAGCGGGCTTGCGGATTCACGCGATGAACATCTGCTGCCTACCAAGCGCGGTAGTATGCAGGGCGACGACCCAGATCAGGGCAAGGTGCCTGCCTTCGCAGCAAAATTCGCGGTACTTTCAGAGATTGGGCAGGCTATTGGCAAAGAGCTAGCAAACTCTGTGACTTATTTAATGAGCAACAACCTGGAAGAGAAAACGCTCGAGGATACAGCTCACAAATACCCTTGCCTGGCAAACTGCCAGTTGATCGACTCGCCGCGTGTAAACCAGACAATCTGGGACAACCTCAGCACAACTACTCGCACTCGCGATGCTAGGATCCAGAAAGTGCAAAGGTCATTAACTCGCGGTGTTAATGCGTTTCTCCACACACTCGACCCAGAGATAACTGAGGCCCAGCAAGATGCGCTTGCTCTCCTGTGCAACGCTAATTACGAATTGAATGCACTCCGAAAAGAACTGATTAGACCAGATCTGAACAGTAAGTTCACACACCTGTGCAAGGCCACTCACCCCGTGACCAAGTACCTCTTTGGAGATGACTTGGGGAAAAAAGTCAGAGAGCTTCAGGACCAGCACAAGGCTGCTGCCGGGGTTATGAAAGCAGCAAAGCACTCGTGTCCACTGTACCATCCTTACCGACTTTCAGCCAAATCATCTCGCCGGCAGTTCAGAGATGCAGGTTGGATGAGATCACCAACTTCAGGCAACCCAAACAGGCCTTTTTTAGGCCCACGACCAGCTTGGCGGAAGCGATTTCAACCGCCACATACTTACACCCCTACTGCCTCCCGAGGGAGCCAGCTACCTGCTCAGAGGGCAGGCCAAGGGAGGAAGTAACTCCGACAGCAGAGACAGCAAAGGAGGTAAAGCCCACAAATAATTTGATCGGACCTGTTGGAGACCGACTGAAGTTATTTCATAACATATGGGGCAAGATCACTTCAGACCCGTACATACTCAATGCAGTACAAGGCTATGAGATTGAGTTTGAGCCAGATAAATTTCCACCAGTTAGAAGTTTACCCCTCCATCAATACAAGCACAATGAAGCTGACACAATGGCAATACAGGAGGAACTCCTGAACTTACAAGCCAAGAATGTTATAGAAACATGTGGTCATGAAGAAGGGGAGTTCATATCAAATATTTTCACGAGGCCAAAGAGAAATGGTGGAATTCGATTGATTTTGGACCTGTCAGATCTAAATGAGTGTGTTGTCTATCAACATTTCAAAATGGATAGCTTGAAATCAGCCTTGCCTCTTATCTCACCCAACTGTTACTTAGCTTCAGTCGACCTCCAGGATGCTTACTATTCAGTACCTATTTACTCCAATTGCAGGAAATTTCTGAAGTTTATGTGGCTTGATCAATTGTGGCAGTTTAAAGCCCTCCCAAATGGACTTAGTTCAGCCCCTAGACTATTTACTAAACTGCTAAAACCAGTTTTCGCTTCCCTCAGAGAACAAGGGCACACAGTGATTGGGTATCTGGATGACACTCTGATCTTAGGTAAGTCAAAGGAGGATGTTCATTTGGCAGTAAATGCAACAACTGCACTACTGGCTGACCTGGGGTTCCTTATCCACCCACATAAATCTGTTCTGGTGCCAACTCAGAAATTATCTTTTCTTGGGTTCAATTTGGATACGGCAAACATGAAGGTTGAATTGCCAAGAGAGAAAGCTACTGAAATCAGACAGATGTGTATAGAGTTGAAGCACATGGAAAGTCCTACAATTTGATTCGTTGCCAAAGTCATAGGCAAACTTGTAGCTTCATTCCCTGCAGTGCAATATGGGCCTCTCTACTACAGAGAACTAGAAAGAGACAAAATCTGGTCCCTTCGTAAAGAAAGAGGACATTTTGACAGAACCATGACCTTATCAGAGGGTGCTATATCAGAATTAGAATGGTGGATACGTAGTGTTAATTCCCAGTACAGTCCCATTCAAAGGAAGGCACCAGAGATGGAACTGTGCACAGATGCAAGTGGGAAAGGATGGGGTGCTACTGATCAAGTCACAAAAACAGGGGGTCATTGGAACCATACAGAATTAAATTTGGCTAGCAAGAACAAAATCAACTATCTGGAGATGTTAGCGGTGAGCATGAGACTGAAATCATTTTGCTCAAATCAACAAAATGTTCATGTTCTCATTAGGGTAGATAACATGACTGCTGTGACTTACATCAACAATATGGGAGGCACCAAGTCTCCAGACTGCAATGAAATGGCTATTGCCATATGGGAATGGTGCATCAACAGAAATATTTGGGTAACTGCGGCACATCTACCCGGTTCCGATAACATTGAGGCAGACCAGATGTCCCGTAATTTCTCAGACAGAACAGAATGGATGTTAAGCAGAGACAAATTTCGGAGCATTGTAAATAGATTTGGGAAACCAGACATTGATCTGTTTGCTTCTAGACTGAACAGACAAGTAGAGAACTATGTCTCATGGAAGCCAGACCCAGAAGCTAGTGCAGTTGATGCCTTTACCATAAACTGGAAGACATTGAACTTTTACGCTTTCCCTCCATTCTGTCTTGTTTCTCGTTGTCTGCAAAAGATTCATGCAGACCAAGCAGTAGGGCTACTACAGTGCACTCCCGTTATAACTAAATGCTCGGGACCGGCAGTTTTCTTTCGTTATAACGAAATTTCGTTATAACCGAACAAATACAATATATAACGAAAACAAGGAAACCACGTATATATATCATATTCTGTTTGCTGAATACTCATCATACACTGGAAAGCTATGTGAAGAATGATGGGATAACTGTATCACAATAATAAACGCAAGTTCCCCTCAGAAACTGTGAGTGACACAAAGAGCGAACACAGAGTGGTGTGAAGCGTTCACCCCTGCAGAGACGCTATAAATGCTTGTTCCGCTATGTATTTCCAAAAGCAATTCGCATTTCGTTATAACGGAGCACATTTCTTTTGTTTTTCTTTGTCTGTGGCGCTCGGAAAAGGCTTCGTTATAATGGAAATTTCGCTATAACCGTGTTCGTTATAAGCGAATTTTTTACCATAGACTTTAATGGTGATAATTTTGGGACCAGAAGATTTACTTCGTTATAACGAAATTTCGTTATAACCGTGTTCGTTATAACGGGAGTGCACTGTACTCGTACCAAATTGGCCAACCTAGGCATGGTTTCCTCTATTACAAATGATGCTGTTAGAGGACCCTTTAATAATCAGAGACCAAAGGAAACTTCTCACTCAACCGGTGTCAGGGGAACCACACCCCTTAAATAAACATCTTTCTCTTCTTTGCTGCAGGCTTGGAGGAGACCATATGAGCTGCAAGGACTCCCCAGCGAAACTGTAAATATCATAGCAGCATCGTGGAGAAAGTCTACCAAATCACAGTACAATGTATATATCAAGAAGTGGACTAAGTTCTGTGAGGAGAAGCATCTCGACTTTTTGTATCCAAGTGTTCAGACAGTTTTAGCCTTTTTAAGTAAGATGTTCTATGTAGATAAAGCCAGTTATAGTAGTCTTAATACAGCAAGAAGTGCTCTTAGCTCGTTCATTACTTTGAAAGGTAGCAGTGACAACTTAGGGTCACATCCAGTGGTTTCCAGGTTTATGCGGGGTGTTTTCAACCTGCGCCCTCCAGTCCCGCGTTACTCATCTATTTGGAATGCAAAAACTGTCTTGGACCATTTGCGCAGACTCTCTCCAGCCAAGGCACTGAACCTCCAGCAGCTAACAAAGAAAGTGACTATGCTGCTTACATTACTTTCTGCGCAAAGAGTCCAATCACTACATCATATTCGGATTGATAACATGAAAAGAACAAAAATCGTCAATCGAAGTCTATCTAGGTCATGTGATCAAGCAGAGCAGACCCGGACATTGTGGACACAGCTTCATTTTGCAGGCCTACCCGCCAGACAGGTGACTTTGTATAATGAACTATCTTACCGAGTACCTCAACAGGACGCAAAAGTTAGAGGCACAGAACAATTTCTCTTGTTGACTTTCAGAAAGCCACATCACCGTGCGTCATCACAAACAATCTCTCGCTGGCTGAAACAAGTACTGACCGATGCAGGTATAGACACGCACAGATACAAGTCACACTCTACGAGAGCTGCCGCAGCCTCGGCTGCAGAAAGCCTGCATGTCCCTGTTGCCGAGATATTATCCAGAGCGGGATGGACTTCTGAGAAAACATTCAGAAAGTTCTACAGAAAGCCACTTCTTGACACAGGGAAATTCGCGAAAGCTCTACTGGACCAATAGCGTATCAGGACTAAAGAAAAGGTGAATGTGAAAGGTGTGTATTCCCTGGTATATGACTTATGAATGTTGACTACTAGACAGTCCCTTATGCCTATTCGGGCTTGTCATGTAGACTAAGTGACCACAGAGCTTTGAAATCTCCTGTATTCTCATACGCAGTAATGCGTAGTCTCGATGTCGAGACTTACGAAATAAAATAGGAAGATTAAATGAGAACTTACCTGTTCGAAATTTGATCTTTATTTTATGAGTAAGGCGAAGAGGAGAGACTTCGCACCCACCTCTCCCACCCTAAAAATGGCTCCTTACTCAATGCATAATGGTAAGCTCTCAACCTTATCTTGGGTTCTGATATCTGTGGACACTTAGTCACTTTAAAAATTGTGCACGTGCGCGGGATCTCCTATATTCTCATACGTAGTAATGCGTAGTCTCTCCTCTTGGCCTTACTCATAAAATAAAGGTCAAATTTCGAACAGGTAAGTTGTCATTTAATCTTCCTATTATGTTTTATAAAAATATCTGTCAATTGGACATTTCTCGCATATCCTTTGATAGATTTTACATTGGATAAGAAAACAGTCAAACCTGTCTATAGTGGCCACCCAAGGGAAACAACAAAAGTGGCCGCTACAGACATGTGGCCGCTATAGACAGGTTAGTGGCTATTTCAAATTTCAACACTTGCATTTTATAATACCAGAAAATACTGCATGTTATTCTTTAAAAAGAGACAACCAGCAAATAAGTTTGCATGTGCAGCTATTATGGAAATATTTGTTGTACAATTCACTTCATTTTATTGTCTAGCCCACCGGCGTCCGTCCGTCCGTCGTCTGTCTGTAACGCTACAAAAACTTGAATAACTCTTTACTGAGGACTTCAATTTCAATCAAACTTGGAGGGAAGAGTGGTTATGCAAAGTTACGCATTTTACCAAACATGAAGGTCACCTTAAGGTCAAAGGTCATGGGCAGAGGTCAATGAACTTTAGGGCTCAATGTTAAGTTTTTACGGCGTGTTTCGATTATGGCTCATAACTTTTGATGTATATGTCCGTTTGTGACCAAACTTGGATGGTAGATGTCCCTTGAGGAGTTGAAGGTCATCACAAGGTCAAAGGTCAGAGACAGGGGTCAGCAAACTTTAAGGGCCCACTGTTGAGTTTTCATCATTTTGATTATGACTCATTACTTTTGATGTATATGTCCGTTTATGACCAAACTTGGATGGTAAATGCCCCTTGGGGAGTTGAAGTTCACCACGAGGTCAAAGGTCATAGGCGGGTCAATGAACTTCCGGGATTTAGAAAAACATTAATTTCTTCTACGTGAATGGGCGAGACACAATTTGGCACTTGCCTTGGTTTTTTTTCTTGCCTGCTTCTGTTCTTTTGATTTTAAAAACATTTCGGGCCTGAGGAACTGCTCTGTTTCGTACCGGTGTGCATAAGTGGGGTTCACGAGTGCTGAGTTCGATGGAGATTGATAATGTGTGAAGCTTAGGTAAACAACAAACAATACCCAAACAAGTACCACATTGTCCTTATTCAAAAGAACTTAAACACTAATTAGTCGGCATTTTATAAAATTCTAAGATGTTGTTAGGAGTTGTCCTTGCCTTTGTAGCATCTATTCAGGGTGGAATTACTGAAGCCTAGATCTAATCTAGTCAAGTTAGTGGTAAGACGGCTTTTTGTGGCAAAGAGCTGCATTAATTTTGTCAGCCGTGTTTGTGTGATTGTGACTGAGCTATAGGACTCTGTAGAATTCATGCAATGAATGGACATCGTATTCCTGGCTGATTTAACGGTTCAGCTAAATTTTTGTGGCCACTATACACAGGTAGATACATGTATTCACCACGGGATACAAAATGAGTGGCCGCTATATAAAGGGTCCATTATACAGCAATTTCATCCAGGGGATTTTTCAGTGGCCGCTATAAGCAGGTGGTCGCTATAGAGAGGTGGCCGCTAAGACAGGTTTGAGTGTACACTGTCCACAACACAATTATGAAATATATCAGTCTGTTCATTTTGTTGCTATAATTGACATTATTTCATGCTTAACTTGGATGTCTTTTCAAAAAGTATCGTAAGAAAAAAAAATTTACATTTCTCGCATATTTTTTTAATGATTTTTCATATGGTGTATTAATACACAGTACACAAGGCAAATAGTAAACATGCTAAAGATTTATGTCTGTGCATTTGCTCACTATAGACACATTCCATGACGTGGCTTTATGATCAAAATACATACTTTCAATCGGACATATCTCGCAAATTGCTTTCATAAGAATTCATATCTGGTATGACTACATTGTCCATAACGCAGATTATGAAAGATTCCTGTCTGCGCATTTTCTCCCAAAACACATATATGTTTGTGATTGTTCATTGAAATTTATGTCAAATTGGACATTTCTGGCATTATAAAATTTCACATGGGGTATGAAAATATTGTCAAAAGCGCAATTGTGAAAGATATCCCTTATGTCCATTTTCTCTCTGTAGACAAAAAAATTATTTCGTCTACTAAAATTGCATGCCTCGTCATACTATCTCTTTAAAAAAATGCGAAATTTTTTACATATTATTTTAATGTTATTTCATATGGGCGATGAATACACCGTCCACATCAATGCAAATATGAAAGATTTCTGTTTGGGCATTTTCTCGCCAGACACAGTGTCATGACTTGAGGACTGTATCAGTTTGGCCATTATTTTTGTCGATTTTGTTTTTTTGCAGAAATCAAATCTTTGATATGTTTTCTACATCTACACTAAATTTCGCGCCAGTATGCCCCGTGTTGCTACGGCGCAGGGTCCCGCATGCGATTGGTCGATGCGTAGCACACATTTACATAATTCAGCTTTCGGAGACACGTTTGGCAGCATTTCGGGGATGTTTTTTTCCATGCGTGCATACATTATGCTCCATTGTTCTTGCTACATTAGATACAGATATGCTTGCTCTGTAGTGTATTCTCTTCGTTTGGCTTTCTATCCGAGTTTCTCTACTGCAGTGTTCGACAGCGGAAGTGAAAAAAAAATGAACGGCAGCGCTAACTTCCAACATGAAAACGTGTACATGGGGAACATGGTTTGATCACATCAGAGTCGCAAAGCAACACACAAATCGTGCCAACATGCGATCGGAAACTCGCCCGTCAATTGCAGCAATATGACATACGTAGAGTGAAAAGAAAGCTTCTGATATTCTTGAAACTGTCTACTCCTAGTAAATAATTATTATGACAGCAGGTTGACTCAAAGGACAGTAGATGAGAGGAAAGAGGCGGTCATAAATGAATATTAAATGGGTTAGTCAAATACCGGTTAGTGATTGGCTAAACACAGTCACGTGATGGAGGCACATTGGTTATGTTCGCCCATGGGCAGAACATTTTTGTAATGTTTTCCTATGTTAAAGGCTTACTTCATTTCGTCGGGTGATCGTGTTTGGGTCGGGTGGTCGACACGACCTTTTGTAGATTATATGCCCTAATATACGAAGGGTCGGGTGGAGCATTTCAGAATTAGACCCCTATTATTTACGATGTATCGGGTACAGCTTACCCAAATCTTTGCAAAAAGGCCAGTGCAAATTTACGAACGTTCGCGTGTTTTACACGATGGTATTCCTCTTGATGTTTTTACTCTGAAAAAATTATCACAAGCGTTTGCATACAAGGCTAGCAGCACAGTACTGTTCAAATGCTCGCCGTGCATAACTATGGCAAAGCGAGACGATCACGTGCGATAAAGTGATATGCAGATCAATCTGTAGATGGCCATTCCATGTACTATGTGCGACGAAGGTTTTAGTCGATTCGTGGATTACAACAATCTGGTCCTTCTTGTTTTATCTGAAGCTCTTGACAACATTGTTATCGCCATTATAGTGGTTTCTGTCTCCACTCATTTCTTCACTGCTGGTGACAGCTAGCTCATCCCACCTCCATAGACTTTATTGGGCTAAATCGTGATATCGGTCCCCTCTTGTTCTGCGTGTGCGTCTTCACCATGCATGTGCAAAGTCTATGGAGGTGGATAGCAGTCACCGGCTATGATGAAAGGAATGACGGTGAATGGAGTGGGAACCTATTTCAGGATAATGCCCTTTATTGTACAAAACCACGTAGTATCATTATGGAGACATTCTTTCAGATCACTGCAAATGCTTGTGTTATTTGACTGACAAGATGGAATTCTTTTCAGATCTGATCAGAATCTAGTTACCGGTGCATGAAAGAATTACTTCAAAATTTGATAAGATTGTGAAACCTTTTCAATCCCTTTCTGAAATATTATTCAAAACTGATTAGTTTGTTTGGTGGGTCAAAGTAGACTCGCAGAACTCTTAATTAATTGGTTCAGTTCATGTTTTCTGCTTTACCATGTATATTCTGTGTTTTGTAGGCCCTATAGACTGTGCAAAATGCGAACTTTGGGATTGAATGATCATAGATTCTGTGTACGTGATTTCTGAAGTTGTATGCCACTGTTCTTTGTTTCTTCATCTGTCCATATGAACAACTTTGAATTAATTATCATACTGAGTACAATATCAAGACTTTTATGTTAACCCTAAAGCCCAAGGGGAGGGGGGCAATTATGCCCCCTACCATATTTTCAATTTGCCACTCCTACATTCTTTTTCCTATTTCAACCAAATTTGTTGACTTTTCCTAAAATTTTGTTGCAAACGTTTTGACATATAATCAAGCCATGTCCATATTTCTGGTTGCCATAGCAAGCGTAAACTGACAACCATGTCAGTCAGATTTTGTGTGTTTTTCCGTTCCATAGGACCTAATAGTGGATGAATTGGGGTTTTCTTGGCTGCAATTTGCTGAATTGGGAAAATAGTAAGTAAATATGGCTGTTAATGGCCCTGAAATGTTGTTCTTATTTGCTGTATTTTTATGTGACATAGGCATCAAACAATAGATATAATAGAGATGATTGAAAAAAGCGGCATTTTTCAAAGATTACCATCTTACTTTGTGTCATTTTCTCTCTTTCACTCAAGTTTTGCCTCTAGTATCATCTCTCTACTATAATATCATTCTGCAAACTCAAAATTCTTATATCATGGAAATGTGAAATGTGATAGCTATATGTGTACCTAACTCAAACAATACATCACTGGTCTCAAAATATATTTCTTTATACTACGAATGGCACCCCAATTGGTGACCTTGAGAAATTCAAACCATGACAGACAGTGAAATTTGACTTGCTTTTTGTATTGTGACAAATATGAAAATGATCGGTCCAAAATAGAGACATATATCCTTTGCAAAAAAAAAAAAAAAAAAAAAAAAATCATGTTTTTAGCGTATTTCTTATGCCCCTCCCCCTTGGGCTTGGGAAGGGTCAAAAAAGCTTCCAAGGGCTTTGTTGTCTATAGGGTTAAAAAAGGAAATACGACTTCACATCTATTCTCACCCTGAATTATACAATGTACCGGTACTCTAAACCATGGAAAAAGTCGAAAGTTAAGGATTATTAAATTCAATAACATCATGAGTATTGAATCCAAGGGATGGTGGGGAAAAAGAGGGACATATTGTACTACTATTGTATGTGTGCATGTATGTGCATGTGTGTGTGTGTGTGTGTTTGTGTGCGTGTAGGCCTTTTGTGTCAAGCTGTTTGCGTGTATATAGGTGCAAACAATGATAGACCTATAGTATGCTGTTATATCATGGAGAGTTTCATTGCAAAATGAGCTAAGGGCCATTTTAAACATCTTAGAGTTTGTCCATCTGAGCAAAATAAAACCTTTCCAGTGATTACCTCACTTGTAATATAACAAGGGATATTCTAGTAGTTACAAAACATATCCCACATTTTCTTATTATTTGCTTTATTTTCTAGCAGGTTTAATCACAAATATTTCAACTTAACAAGAATGGAGATAGCGCATTTTGCGATAAAATTCTTCATAATTATGTTCACACTTATAGATTTGCTGTTTTGATCGGAAGTAGGGCCTACACTAAAGCTTGTCCATATTTGTGCATCATTTTCTCCATCCTGTAATGCAATTGTTTTATTTCGCCATAGAATTGTTTCTGTGGATATTTTATACTCTTTTGTTTGTTACTGCCATTAATTTGTGTGCTATTTCTGTGGCTTGTTTAATGTCTTTTGCTTTGATTTATTCACTGGATTCGCCGTCCCTGATTCACCCAATACTTCGTCACTTGAATGACACTTTTTGTCGAGCCCACCGGAGGTGTGGGGAGACTAAGGGATCGCCTGCGGCGTCTGTCCGTCCGTAATGCTACAAAAACTTGGAATAACTCTCTACTGAGGACTTCAATTTCAATCAAACTTGGAGGGAAGAGTGGTTATACAAAGTTACATATGTTACCAAACATGAAGGTCTCCTCAAGGTCAAAGGTCACAGGCAGAGGTCAATGAACTTTATGGGCCAATGTTAAGTTTTTAGGGCACGTTTCGATTATGGCTCATAACTTTTGATGTGTATGTCTGTTTGTGACCAAACTTGAATGGTAGATTTCCCTTGGGGAGTTGAAGTTCATCACAATGTCAAAGGTCACAGACAGGGGTCAATGAACTTTTAGGGCCCAATGTTAAGTTTTTAGGGCGCGTTTTGATTATGACTCATAACTTTTGATGTATATGTCCGTTTGTGACCAAACTTGGATGGTAGATGTCCCTTGGGTAGTTGAAGGTCATCACAAGGTCAAATGTCACAGACAGGGGTCAACAAACTTTTAGGGCCCAATGTTAAGTTTTTATGGCTCGTTTCGATTGTGGCTCATAACTTTTGATCCCTATGTCCGTTTGTGACTAAACTTGGCTCCCTTTGGGAGTTGAAGGTCACCAAAAGGTCAAAGGTCAAAAGCAAGTCAATGAGCTTCCGGGAGTTAAAAAAACATTAATTTCTTCTACGCGAATGGGCGAGACACAATTTGGCACTTGCCTTGTTTACAGTCATATAGTCGCGATAAACGATCAGCCTTATGTCAAGGATTATCTGTATTAAATTGTGATTATTTTGCCCCACCTTACCCGGCCCTTCGTATATTAGACCACCTGATGCGAACGCGATCACCCGATGGAACGAAGTAAGCCCATGGGAAAACATTTTCACGTAACAAATGACAAACAATATCAAACGATTGAACGATCATATTTTTCGTGCAATCGATAGGATAAATTTGCCTGTTCCATACAATGTGAAAAAGCAGATGACCGATTATTGTAATGCGTACAAAAGTGTGATTTGAAGGACCCACGCACAGTGAATTTGGCTCTGCGTTAGCAATCTAGTGCGTTGTGCTGGTGGTTGACGTTGCGAACGTGGCTTGGTATTTGATTAACCCATATAATATAACAGATGATGACTTTTACAGATGATGACTTTTGTTGTCAGGAACATGTACCAAACATTCCACCCTCGAGTTTAAAGGCTATAAGTCCCTCGACTTCATCTCGGGACTGATAATCTCCCTCAATAGCATTTCAAACCCTTTGGGCGGAACATTCGGTATGTTCCCTCCCCCGCCAGTCATCATCTATATATTAGTATTCAAATACTACACGTCAAGATTACACCAAACTAACTAGCAGTGTCTATTTGTTTTGTTAATACAATAAACACCACACAGGGCAACACATGCATGGCTTGAAAAACAAAAGAAAACAACAAGAATCGTGGCCCTTGCCAGCTGTAGCATTTTTTTAAGAGGCGAATCTTCAAAGCCCGTTTTCTCACAAGTTTGTCAGGCTAACAACTTAAAAGTCATTATATTTCGCTTTATATGCCCACTTACAGTGCCCGAGAATACAAGTGTTTTATATTAATGCTAAGCTTTGGAAATGGACAATGTGATTCAATGAAAAAACAAATTTTCAAAATTCCCGACTTTTGCCTGAAACCATTGTCACCAGTCACATATGCAAATGGACACCATGCCCCCAGCTCTCAAAGCTGCTCCCACCCCAAGTTTCCAATGTTCTCAGGTAAGAGTTTTCAAGAATGCATGGAAGGTGAACTTGCGATACTCAGGTGAGCGTGAGACCCCGGGGTCTCTTGTTTCCGTAGATAAATGACGTACCAGTGACTCACCCTGCGTCACTTTTTTGACTGACATTGATAGGATTATGACGTACCCCTCAGTCACAAATTTGACAGACAAACCTTGTTAAATGACGGCACACCTGGTCACAAATTTGACTGACCAAACCAGGAAATGACGCACCCATGTCCAGGGGTAGCAGGGTGGACTTTACATTGACAAGTGCATTAGTTTTTGTGTTCAGCACCCCCAGAGTAGGGAAATAGCAAAACAAAACAAAATATTAAGAAAAATTAGAACCCGCCATATACACGTACTGCAGCCAAAATTAACCACACTGAGTTCAATCTACATAATTTCTACATTTGTGGTTGATGAATGGAACTTCGTTACTACATTTACTTTACGTTCACAAGCAGTTGCCAAACATGAAGTTTAGGTCAAAAACTTAACTGTCGATGATTAGCTCCACTGGTGAATTCAAGACGCGGGTTCACACGCACACCTAAACCTTAAGTTACAACTTTCGAGCGAGCCCCACTCGATGATTAAAACGGAAGTGCAGAGTCTTTGCTAGATGACCTTATGCCCATACAAAATAGCGTAGTGAACGAGACACAGGGTTCATGCTAACTCACAAGCTCATTGATTGTTGTGTCCACATGGAGGGAAACTACAAGTGGGGACCTCCTGTGGCTCGTGGAGAGAGCATAAACCCTTTAAGGTGTCTTGTGGTTCTAACCATCGACTAAACTTTAAGATTGCTAACTTTCGAGTGCGTCGACACGGTGCTGAGCTACGAGCTAATTATCGAGAGTTAGGTTTTCTTTGTAACTTTAAGTGTAGGAACAACGTGTAAACCTAACTTACATTAGTGGGCACTGTTCGTTTCAACATTTTTGGTTGAAAATTTCCACATTTGTGAGCGATTTCTACATTTGTGGGTTCAATCAGTCTACATCTGGCTTCACGGAATCCCCTCATATATGGCAAGAGTGGTCAAAGTTGACAAAATTATAAAAAGAACTGAGGACAGACAGATTTTTCTGTCTTGTAGTCTCCATAAAATATGTGCTTTTTGAATGATTGCATCAATGTACCGCTGCACTCGTAAAGGGTTGATTTAATCTGTGACATGGTGATTTAGGGCTCGCGAAAGACAGCTATTCTAGAGCAAAAATCCGTGAAAAGAATTAATCAGTTTTAACTCGCGATTTCTCAGTGGCACGAATATCTTGTAATAAGTCGTATTGATAATCTGTTTCAGGAGACATTTTCCTCTGCTCTATGATTTTTCCTTTAATCTCTCATAACAGTGGCTTTAAAGGAAGAGAGCAGGTGAATGTAATACTTCTTTACTAGTAATACTACTACTGGGCTGTAGGAAAAGGAAACATCCTGAAATTTTGATTGAGGTTCTTCTCATACGTTACAGAAATGGTCTAGACATTTTTTCAGTATTCCTTCAAGACTCAACATGGGTTTGATTGTGCCTCTATATAGCACCACAGATATTTGAACTTGGAAGACTTTCTAGACATTACTGTCTGTTTGCGCTTTTCTTCTCTTTCGCACTGCAGGATCAGGACTGACGAAACGTACCAGCTGTCGGGATAGAATATGTTTTAAATCTATTACCTTCTCCTGGAGTCTGTATAGTTATATGCCAGACACTCGCCATCTATATCGGGAATGAGCGGATCATCGAATCTATCACTCTGGAATCCAGGCTTCTAAAGTACTGGCGCAAGAATCAAGTGTCAAGTAAAAGTGCAACTTCAGTCGACAAGTTTGGTTATATGAATGGTGAAAGAACTTAGTGTGACCATCTAGAACCCACTTGGCAAAACTACCACCACCAGCAAAAAGCCAAAGAGGAGGAAGGTCTAGATATATCCTGTTTGCATGCTGTTGATATAACTTTGAATGCCATCATTGTGTGAACTTCTGTCTTCAAGTGGAATGAGACCTAATTACATCTAATCATAGATCTAAATGCAAACATTGCAAAACATGGAGGCTCTTGCTGGCTCACCGTTCACTCTTGTTGTGAAAGCACCAAACCAAGAGATAGGTGACCAAACAGTGGAATGCTTCCTTGATTGGACAGTCAGGAAATTGAAGAAACATTTATCAACTGTCTATCCCACAAATCCTGTAAGTTCAAAAGTTCAAGATGTGCTGGGTCTACATTATGAAAATCATGCTTTGTTATGAAGACATTGGCAAGAGTTCTAAATTAACCAAAGGTTTGATTTGACATTTGTTACAGTGAGCTCCCATTATAACAAAGTCCTCGGAACCAGCAGTTTTCTTTCATTATATTGAGATTTGTTTTTTACGGAACAGTATACAAATAATGACTGCCATGAGGGGCACAGTTAAAATTATGGGCCCAAGGTGATGTGAAAATCATAACTATGCCCGAAGCGAAGCTGAGGGCATAGTTATGGTTTTCACATCACCGAGGGCCTACATAATTTTAACTGTGCCCCGAATATCAAGCTGTCATTATTTGTTTTATATGCCGAAAATATAGATTCCGAAATATAGGTAATGAAAATATAGATTCTAGTTTCTTTTACAGCACTCGTAATCAACGCTGATCGACAGCGCGGCAGTCGTATCATTGGTGCGTACATATGAGTGATCTATGTGTACAGGGTTGCAACTGTCTCCAAACCTATTTACAGAGCACAGTTGATTCTATGCCCTGGGCACACTGGGCACAGTAAATCATGACGTCATTTTGATCAAAAATGGGGCACAGCTATTTTCATGACTCCACTTTTAAGCAATCAGATGAGAGGAATCTATATATGAGGTATGTAATACAGTACAATACATAAACATGTATCTAGATGATATTTTTGGGACCTGAATTGTTACTTCTTTGTAACGAGAATTTTGTTATAATTGTGTTTGTTATAACGGGAGTGCACCGTATGTATATTTAGAATCTTTAACACTTGTAAGGTACAGAGATGTCATTTTTGTCGAGCCCACCGGAGGTGAGGGGAGACTGAGGAATCGCCTGCGGCGTCCGTCCGTCCGTCGTCCATCGTCCGTCCTTCGTCCATCGTCCGTCCTTCCGTCCGTAACGCTACAAAAAGTTGAATGACTCTCTACTAAGGACTTAAATTTCAATCGAACTTGGAGGGAAGAGTGGTTATACAAAGTTACACATTTTGCCAAACATGAAGGTCATCTCAAGGTCAAAGGTTACAGGTAGGGGTCAATGATCACAGGTAGGGGTCAATGATCTTTAGGGCCCAATGTATCAGCGCGTTTCGATTATGGCTGATAACTTTTAATGTATATGTCCGTTTGTGACCAAACTTGGATGGCAGATGTCCCTTGGGGAGTTGAAGGTCACCACAAGGTCAAAGATCACAGGCGGGTCAACAAACTTTTAGGGCCCAATGTTAAGTTTTTACGGCGCATTTTGATTACGGCTCATAACTTTTGATCTCTATGTCCATTTGTAACCAATCTTGGATGGTAGATGTCCCTTGGGGTGTTGAAGT
Source organism: Diadema antillarum (assembly GCF_040938485.1). Classification (NCBI taxonomy): domain Eukaryota; kingdom Metazoa; phylum Echinodermata; class Echinoidea; order Diadematoida; family Diadematidae; genus Diadema; species Diadema antillarum. The sequence continues at coordinate 794,065 of NW_027271963.1, read as the reverse complement.
TCATCACAAGGTCAAAGGTCAGAGACGGGGTTCAACGAACTTTTAGTGCTTAATGGGTCAATAGCACAATCAGGGTATGCAAATGTGTAACAGGGAAAAAATGAGAAAACTTGTTGAAAATATGTTTTTTGCTGTTTGTTGTAGCTGAGTGTTCAAATTTGCATTTCATGTAAAGAGAGAGTCAAAATTTTACATTTAACTGCGTATGAATTATTTTAATTAGGGGTGTCAAATTACATTGGAATGACTAATATATTTGAAAAAAATAATTAAAAAAAAGGGAGAATGTTTTTTTATCTGAATTTGCTTGTAGATATTCAGATATTCCTGATAAATACCCCTTCCATTCACCACTAGCACAAAGCCATGACATATCACAAAATATGAATTAATGTCATATTTTCACTACTCAGAATAGATGATCAATTTTGTAGGCATTACTTTGAATTCGCATAAAACCACTTGTATATATTTTATAATATTTCACTTTTGCCAAATAGTGAAGAGGTGAAACTTCCAGGAATAGGTAATAGACATTTACTGGCCGTTATTACAAAGTTTTATGAAATTAGGGCTGGTATTTTGGAAGATATATTTTTCATCAAAAAAATTATCTGAACATTTTGACCTTGAATGTGCGCATAATGTTTTGTTCTATTCTCATATTTGTAAACACAGATAGAAGAATGAATATGAGATTTATGATGACTTGAGTTGATATCCAAGCTGTGACACTCAAACAATGACATATTAAGCCAAAATACTATGTTTTTGCTTATGATATCTTTAAAAATTGAAAAAGCATTGAAATAAGAACACTGAACACTTATCATATGACTTTCATGCAGAACATGGGCATGGATCAGTCTTATTTTTCCTCAGCAATTTGTAAAAATATGAAAAAATAAGTTCTTATTGCTCAAATTTGCTAAAATTTTCACACAATAGATTACTACATATACAATTCATGGCTAAAAAACCAAGGATATTCAATAAGGGGGAAAGATTCTTTTAAGTAGTGAAATTAGGATATACCTCACTGAAAATAATAAAAAACGGCTGCACTTATTTTCCTCAGCATTTGAAAATGGCTCAAAACTCAAAACTGGATGAACATTTATTGGCAAACAGCACACCATATTATAGTGTATCTTCAGTACTTTAAGGAAAAGCAGAAAAATAAGCTGTTTCTCCATGTATAGCTGTACAGCATGGGTTAGAAGGTCACAATGTCACAAAAATAAGCCAGCATTACACTCCTACCATGACGGGACTTCAGACCTCATAACTTTCTCCAGCAGAAAGGACCACTGTTTTTTATTGCATGCAAGCAATGCCAGGAAAAAATCCATTAATTTGATACCAAACACTAGGGGTTGACTTAAAATTCGGACCTCAAATCTTGATTTTACATAAGTTGTAAAACGCTTTTTTTGATGCATTACATGGGTTTTGGGCGACTTTTTGGTAATTAATGTTGAATAATTAACAGAAAATGAGAAGAAATTAGCTATTGTATTACCACATGTGATTATTGATGTCTCAGCATGCTGCATGTGAATTTTGAAGTCAGTTGGTGCAGGCGCGCCGGAAGCAGTTTTGGATTGGGAGGGCAAACATTGGAGGGGGCTCAAGATTAGACCATGCATATGTTACACAATACACACACACACACACACACACACACACACACGCACACACATCTAATATATATATATATATATGTAAAGTGGCGTACGGTGGGTCGAAACATGGGGGGAACCATAAAGTAATTTTGACGGTCTGTATGCCTGTGCGTGTGTGCGTGAGCAATAATGGGACTACAATACATTACAGAATGTGATACATTCAACAACGCAGTCATTGAGGAACATTGTAAGTTTTCCTTACATGGATTATGGAATGACGGTGTGAAACGATCGAAAAATTAGATACTGTCAGCAACATAAGGTGAATGGCATAACAATAAAATGCGAGCGAGCGAAGCGAGCGAGCTTGAAAATTTTGATATTCTACAGTTCCAAAACTGGAGTTTTAATTGTAGCTACATATTTCGCTTTGAAATAAATGGGGGCGCATCGGGCGCAACTGCTGGCAATTATTGGCAGCAACGTTAGGAGAATGGCATAACGATTCAATGCGAGCGAGCGAAGCGAGCAAGCTTGAAAATTTTGACATTCTACAGTCCCAAAACTGGGGTTTGTAGCTTTATCTTTCACTTTGGAAATAAATGGGGCGGCGCATCGGGCGCAACTGCTGGCAATTACTGGCAGCAACATTAGGAGAATGGCATAACGATTCAATGCGAGCGAGCAAAGCGAGCGAGCTTGAGAATTTTGACATTTTACAGTCCAAAAACTCCCGTTTGTAGGTATATCTTTCGCTTTGGAAATTAAGGGGGGGGGCATCGGACGCAACTGCTGGCAATTACTGGCAGCAACATTAGGAGAGTGGCATAACGATTCAATGCGAGCGAGCGAAGCGAGCGAGCTTGAAAATTTTGACATTTTACAGTCCCAAAACTCCCGTTTGTAGCTATATTTATTTTTCGCTTTAGAAATTAAGGGGTGGGGGCATCGGGCGCAACTACTGGCAATTACTGTCAGCAACATTAGGAGAATGGCATAACGATTCAATGCGAGCGAGCGAAGCGAGCGATCTTGAAAATTCTGACATCCTAGAGTCCAACAACTGCCGTCGTAGCTATGTTTTTCGCTTCACACCGGGCTCAACTGCTGGATGCGAGCGAGCGAAGCAAGCGAGCTTGAAAATTTTGACATTTTACAGTCCAAAAGCTGCCGTTTGTAGCCATATTTTATCCCTTTTATTCATATACATATTTATTTTATTTTCTTTGTTTATTCATTTATTTTTGTTATCATTATTTTTTTTTTTTTTTGGGGGGGGGGCTTTTTGGGGGGGCAAAAATGCATTTTGCCCCCCCACTTTTTGGATTGGGGGGGCGGCCGCCCCCCCTGCCCCCCTACTTCCGGCGCCTATGAGTTGGTGCATTCTTTTAGAAGTTACAATTTTTTTAAGTGAGAAAGTCATAATTGCATACGCTGATTGTGCTTATCACCAATGTTAAGTTTTTATGGCACATTTCGATTGCGGCTCATAACTTTTGATCCATCATATGTCTGGTTGTGACCAAACTTGGCTGGTAAATGTCTCTTTGCGAGTTAAAGGTCACGACGAGATCAAAGGTCATAGGTGGGGTCTGCGTCCTCGCCAGGTGTTTTACGCATGGTGGGTGCGCCACGCGTAAATTGTGGCAGCCAATTTTGCGCCACGCGTAAATTGTGGCGACCAATTTTGCGCCACGCGTAAATTTGGACTGCCACGTGTAATTTTCAGAGTTTTTATCTTTCTTCCCCTTTTTGTAATGTTTCCCATTAAAAAAAAAATATGTATATATTTTTTTGCTGTTTCCTTCGAACGCATTCTCGACAGTTACTTGCTTGGCACTCGCTTTTAGCGTGCAAGATCGTCGATCGTGTGGGATGTACCCGCATCGCACGCGGTCCATTACATTACCGATTCCACTTTGCATGCCAGCATATGCAGGTAGTAGGTGCACAGTGAGAGCAGTATTATACCATGTTCACCGAGATTCCGCTGCACAACATGTACGGTCGCTTCTCTCCGATCACTGAGAGTTGCCACTGTTACCATTATACGCGCGCAATCCCCAGAGCAGCAGATCGCAGATCGAGCCATATGCGAGTGATCCAGTACGCAAAGCTGCCATCTTTGGAAGCACAAATTACTACTGTACTCAGCAGCTCTAAAATTCGTATTTTTTTTTCGTACGTTTCAACCTCGGAGTCCTTTTTTTTCTCGGATGTTTGCCTTTACTTTTAGAAATAAACAGCGGTAACAATCGGCTCCGTAAGATGCTAAAATAAATGTCGGATGACCTCTTTGACGTTCAGAAATGAATAACAATAATATTCAACTCCGTACGATGATAAAACAAATGTCTGATGTTTGCTTTTATGTTCGAAAGTAGATAGCAATAACATTTAGCTCCAGAAGATGCTAAAATAAATGTCGCATGATCCATTTGACGTTCGAAAATGAATAACAATAATATTCAACTCCGTACGATGATTGAATAAATGTCGGATGTTTGCTTTTACTTTGGACAGATAGCAATAACATTCAGCTCCGGAATGCCAAAATAAATGTCAGATGACTGCTTTTACGTTTAGAAGTGAATAGCAGTGATATTTGGCTCTGTATGATGCTAAAATGATTGTCAGATGATTCATTTCACTTTCGGAAGCGGGCAGCAGTAACATTCGGCTCCGTATGATAATAAAATAAAGTAATGTTGGATGTTTGCTTTTAAATTTGGAAATGAATAACGGTAATAATCTGCTCCGTACATGCTAAGATAAATAACAGATTGCTGCTTTTACATTTGGAAATGATGAATTGGCTCAGATGCTAAAATAATTAACGGATGTTTGCTTTCACGTTCGGAACTGCATAAGGATGACATTCTGCTCTGTAAGATGCTAAAATGAATGTCGGTTGTTTGCTTTTACATTTGAAGATGATAACGGTATAACATTCAGCTCCGTAAGGTGCTAAAATACTTGTAAATGTTGGATGATTGCTTTTACAATCAGAAATGAATAACGGTAACTTTTGGCTATTTACAATGCTAAAACAAATATCGGATGTTTACATTTAATGTCTAAAATGCTCCCGCTCTCTCATTTCAAAGGTAAGTTTTGACCACCTAAATAGGCATCAGTTTTTATAACAATCTATAAGCCTATGTTATGTTAAATCTTAGAACTCAGAATAACAGTAAGATGATTGAATTTTCTATTTATCTATTTTAGACATGGGTACCTGTATCACTTCAGTTATGCTTAATATTCATTTTTGTATGTCTAGTATGACCGATTTAGTTTTTATGTTTTTCTTGATTTTTTTTCGGCCACCAAAAAATAAAAAATCAATGATTTTGGTGGCCCAATCGGGCCAATCGGGCAAACAATTGGACAAGACATAACAAAACAAGAAACGAACGAATGTTGATAGCCAAATCATCTCTGTATAAAGTGGACCGTCACAGTTCATAGGTAAAGTTCTTTCAAACTTTGAAAATTAATACGCAGTTTTAATGACCTTGACATTGTGATTTTACTGTCTAACCCGGTAGTGGCTGCATATCACATACTCGTAGTGAATTTGTGTCTGCAAACGAGTCGTGCCCTTTCATAATTATTGTCTTTCTGTGATTCCATAAATCGAGTGATTAATCAATCCCTTTCTATAGTTCAGGAACATCTAAAATAATCAAGTATACACTATTATCCCGGACTATGATCGACTGTTCGATGTTTCTAATATGGGTCAAAAGAAAGACTAAATTAATAGAATCATGATCCTTGTAATGATTCCTTTAATTCTACTCCGGAGCTATTTCTTCGATCGATATTTCCAGGGTATTTACACTTTGTTTCTTAACAGAATTCTAGTGCGCGCATTCTTTCGTCTGGCACCTGGTTTTGTGGAAATTTCCGCAAGGGGGAGGGGGTGGGGATGTCAAGCGTCTTCTATTCGAAGAGACTGCAGACAATCTTTTTCACTTCTATTTATTGTCGTATATCCCCCTTATTCTTTGCTGGCAATCAACAATTAGATTTAACTTTACGAAGGTTGCTAGCACGTGGTTCTTTTTGTTGTGAGGTAGACATGTATACAATTTTTATTTTCATCATTCATGCGAGGGGAAATAGAGTAAAATAGGAAAAGATGAAATAAGACGAAGGACCACGATACACGTATGCTGAGCATTCGCAGCAAGCTGTCTTTTACACCAGCATCGGTAGGCCCTAATCATAATCACCATCACTCAGAATAGTTTTCCCCTATTCCTATAACATTGGGAAACACGACAACCATTATCACTTCAAGATAAACACCTATAGCAAACAAATTACAAAATCTCAACGACCTCCCCGACACCACAATAACTACAAAAGTAACACACAGCACACCGAAGTGGCTGCAATCAAACTTCCTTGGAAAATACTGCAGCGAAGCGGTGAAATTGCCATTACGAAAATGTGAAAAGTTTGAATTACTTTTAGATACTTACGAAATATAAAGAGAATGGATAAAATAATATTAATCAAAGAAATCCTACCAAATGAGAGGTATGAAAAACGACGAAAATAAAGCAGTAAACCGAAGTTCGTAGCACCGAACGCCACGCGAAAATGAAAACAGTGAAACTCGGTATGACGAGATCCTTGTGAAGAAGACAATTTGTTCTTATTATTAGCAGTCAATAACTGACACAACACAACGGAAATTAATTAATTGGGACCTGAGAAAATAGTTTATGATTTATCAAGTATTTTGTTCTACAACGGTGTATCAGATCACCGTAGGCCTAGATCTAAACCATCTATATTGGGTTTCCACGATACATGGGAAACAAAGTTCAAAAGCCTTTCACCTGCAGTGCACATCGACACGTGAACATAAATCACGCAACGGTGATAAAGACTTCCTTTGTTTTTGCACCGATGTGTCTTCTTACTTATTTCATTGAATATTTTCCGAATGTTCCACCCAAAATATGCACCAGACCGTTGATGAATTTCTACTTCACAGTGACGCATAATATGCAGCGTTGATAGTTGCAGATACCGCTTCGTTATAGTTGCACAATTTTTTTTACATGTAGGCTAGGCCTACTTCTTCTTCCTTTTCTTTCCATGTTCTCCTAAATCGCGTGATCTTTGAAGTATAGGGAATAATAGACGAAAGGATAAAGTGTGATGCAAACCAGCACTTTATTACTTGATAAAGTACTAACGATTATAAACAAAATGATAATTTCGAACTCTAATGCCACATTTTAGCGACAAAAAGCATTGATAGTGTGATGTCACTGACTCTGCGATGAGTTTGTTCCACTCATACTTTCTTCTTTTTAATTATTTTATTGCTTTTTCTTTTCTGTTAAATTTCGCGATTCTTGAATGATAAAATAAAATGAACTGTAGTCACATTCTCAGTGACGCAAGGAAGCTAAAACGCAGCTTTCATATAGCGAGATGCCGGGCTTCTGTTATCTTGTTGCACTGATATTTTCTTCTTTTTCCCTTTTACTTCAAATCAGTGTAATCCTTGAAAAAAAAAACGCAAAAGAAAGTATGAAAGCGATGCAAACCCTCACTTTATTAAGTGATAAGTATCCACAATATTGTCATAAAAGAATAGATAATTTCGAAGATATTTTCAAAGTCACATTTAGTGCAAGGCGGCTGACTCTGCGCTCAGTTCGTTCCAGTAATACTTTCTTCTTTTAATCTTTTCTTGCTGTTACTTTTTCTTCTATAGTGCGCGACTCTTGACATAAAAAAGCCAAAGAAATTATGTAAATGCGATTGAAATTTATGCTTTAGTTACGTGATAAATATCAACAATCATGTCATGAAAGAAAATAATTTTGGACACTTAAGTCACTTCACAGAGACGTTTAGTTAAACTAAATGCAGCATTGATAGAGCATGGATGCTGCTTCATTGCGATTGTTGCACTATTTTTTTTCCCCTCATCTTCGTTTTCTTTCCACATTCTTCTAAATAGCGTGATTTTTGAAGAAGAGAAAAAAAATGAGATGAAAGGAAATAGTGCTAAGATGCAAATCTTCACTTCACGTTACATGGTGAATAACAACAATTATGTCATTGTATGATGAAAGAAAACATAATTTCAGACACTGGAAGTAACATTTTCAGCACCGCAAAGTTAAGCTATAAATGCAGCTTTGATACCGCGATGCCGTTTTGTTATAGTTCCATCAATGTTTTCTTCTTTTTCTTTTCTTTTTCAAAACTTCTTCCTTTACTCATATTTTTCTTCTTAATCGTGTGAGACTTGAAATAGAGAAAGAAACGCACAAAAGTAAAGGATGAAAGCGATGCAAACTTCCACTTTATTACGTGACAAGTATCAACAATATTGCATTAAAGGAAAGATAATTACGAAGACTTTTAGTCACATTTTCAGCAACGCAAAGTTAATGTAAACGCAGCTTTTATGGCGGGTTAACGCTTCGTTAAAGTAGCACCAATATTTTCTTTCTTTTTCTTCTTTTCTTCAAATTAGTGCAATCCTTGAAATGAAAAAAGAAACGCAAAAGAAAGTGTAAAAAGTTATGCAAACCAATACTTTATTAAGTGATATGTATCCACTATTGTCATGAAAGAAAAGATGATTTCGCAGACTATAAATCACATTTTCAGCGACGCAGAGCTAAGCTAAACGTAGCGTTGCAGTGTGATACCGGTCCGTTAAAAAATAAAAAGAAAGTATTACTGAAGTGATACAGGTACCCATGTCTGAAATAAATGAATAGAAAATTCAATCATCTTGTACCATTATTCTGAGTTCTAAGATTTAGCAAATAGGCTTATAGATTATCATAAAAGTTGATGCCTATTTAGGTGATCAAAACTTAGTTTGAAATGAGAGAGTGGGAGCATTTGCAGACATTTGTAAACATCCGACATTTGTTTTAGCATTGTAAAGAGGCGAAAGTTACCGTTATTCATTTCTCTTTGTAAAAGCAATCATCCAACATTTACTATAGTATTTCAGCACCTTACGGAGCCGAATTACACCGTTAACGATTTTTAAATTTAAAAGCAAACAACCGACATTCATTTTAGCATTTTAGCATCTTACGGAGCTGAATGTTATCCTTATTCATTTCCGAACGTGAAAGCAAACATCCGCTATTCATTTTAGCATCTATCTAAACCGATTGATACCGTTAATCATTTCCATAGGTAAAAGCAACAATCTGTTATTTATTTTAGCATCGTACGGAACAGAATATTACCGTTATTCATTTCCAAATTTAAAAGGAAACATCCGTCATTCATTTTATTATCGTACTGAGCCAACTGTTACTGCTGTCCACTTCCGAAAGTGAAATGAATCATCTGACAATTATTTTAGCATTGTATGGAGCCGAATGTTATACTGTTTTTCATTTTTGAACGTCAAGGCAGACATCATATATTTACTTTATCATCAAACGCAGCAGAACATTACTGTTATAAATTTTGAAATTTAAAAGCAAAAACCAGACTGTTATTTTAGCATCGTATGGAGCAGAATATTATTGCTATTCGCTTCCGAACGTAAAAACACTCATCTGACATTTATTTTAGCATCCTCCGGAGCTGAAAGTTATTGTTATTTACTTTCGAACGTAGAAGCAAACATCAGACATTTATTTTATCATCGTGCGGAGTTGAATAGTATTGTTATTCATTTCTGAACGTGAAAGGGATCAATCAACATTTATTTTAGCATCTTCCGGAGCTAAATTCTATTGTTAATTACTTTTGAACGTAAAAACAAACTTCCGGCATTCATTTTATCATCGTACGGAGTTGAATACTATAATTATTGTAATTCATTTCCGAACGTCAAAGCAAACATCAAACGTTAATTTTACCATCGAACGCAACTAAATATTACTGTTATTCATTTCGAAATTTAAAAGCAAACATCCGACAGTTATCTTAGCATCGTATGGAGCTGATTGTAACCGCTGTTCATTTCCAAAAGCAAAGGCAAACATCCGACTTTTTTTGTGGCCCGACGTGCTTTTTTGATGGCCCGATGTGCTTTTTTGGTGGCCCCGGGCCACCATTAGTGTCGGGCCCAGCATAAGATCTGTTTCAAACGGAGGGATGATTTCGGACATTTTTAGTAACATTTTTTTAGCTACCAAGCTGTGACATTATAACGCAGCGTTGACAGCGCGATGTCGCACCAATTGTCCCTTTCTCTTTTTTTTTCTTTTTTTTTGTGCATGCTTCTCGCGCATGCGCATATCGGTGTGTAAGCGCTGTTTCTTCCCCCGACGACCCGACCACATGTTCAGTTTGAGCAACCACGCGTAAATATTTCAAACTGCCTGACGGCACTTTTCCGCCACGCGTACTTCATTTTTTGGCGAGGACGCTGGGTGGGGTCAGTGAACTTCCTGGAGTTAGAAAACAGTAGTTTCTTCTACGCAAATGGGCGAGACGCATATTGGCACTTGCCTTGTTACCTTGACAAGGGGGATGCTTACAAAGATACAAGAGTGAAGTCAAGCATACTAAGTCCCCAAATCATGCATGTAACTTTATGCACAACTTTAACCTTGTTTCACAAAGCTCTAAGTTATGCACATGCCCTGCATTCACCTCATGAGTCCTGTAGTTCAACTTTATGCATGATAGCCTAGGCCTAGGCCAGAAAATGCTCAGTCCAAAATTGGGGGTTTTAGGGTCATAGAGTAAAAGGTCAAGGTTTAAAGCTCAGGTTAAATGCTAAGATTCTACTATTCAATATCAAAATTGCATTTTTAAGCCTCCGCCATGAAGTGTCGCCGGAGGCATTATGTTTTCAGGTTGTCCGTCCGTCCTTTATATTCTGAGCCATTCATCCAATTAAATCTAGTTTAAGGGAAGTGAACATCCAACACATTTGTGACAAACCTGTCATTTTGATATTTTACCAATCATGTTAAACTGTCATCACACATTGTCAAGATATATTATAGACCTATTGGAGGACCAAGCATTATGGCAGAGACATACATTCACCATAGCGATATTTCTAATTTCTCCATACCTTTTGAAATTACTCAATGCATAAACTTAATGAAAAGGTCAAAGGTCAAGTAAAAATCCTCAAATCCCCCAAAACCTTCTATCTTAAACAATGTAGCCATCCTTCCAAAATAAACGTAGTTCAAGGAAAGTAAACACACAACACAACATGATAAACATGTCATTGTAAAATGCCAGTTATGTGTAACTGTCGTTACACATTGTCATGACATATTATAGACCTATCAGGAGAACCATGTATAATGGCAGAGGCATACCAGTCACCACAATGACATTTCTAGATTCTGAGTATGTTCATTTTTAAATGTTTTCTTCTATGTTTTTTCCAGAATGAACAAAGTCAAAGAATCATATTCTCCGGCAAGTTGTTACAAGATAATCTGGTCTTGAAGGATGTTCTGACAGTTGTAAGTATGGAATTGAAATGATTTAAACAAAATGTTTACATTTGAGAAAGGAGAATGCCCAAGAAAGAAGAGATGGTGGGAGGGCATGAGAGCTGCTAGGTAAATCCGGCCATCCTTGTTTTAAAAAAAATCTATGCAGATGTGGATTAAAACTGGTGTGATGATGAGTGACTGTGACATATCTTTAGACTATTATGACATATCAATTAAAAAGAACTAAACTGGAAGATTATACCATATCGGTTTATTTGTCTGACAAAATAAAAAAAGTGATGAAGTCAGTTTTCCAGGAGCGTAATTTCAAACACTTACATTCGATATAGCTCAGATTTATTCTTTTGCACACAACTTTAGGTGAAATTTCATTCATTAGGTATAGAAACAGCAAAATAAGCCCAATATAATCGTAGCATTAGCAATTAATCTTCAGATTGCTCAGAAAGATGGCGGCAGCAACCCCCAGTCATCAAAGGGGCAATGCACGTCCTCTTGTGGAATTCTTTCGTGCATCCAAAGAAAACTGACAGCTGTTTGAATAATTGTAGCCAGTTGGAACTCTACTCTTGAACCTCCTTGGTAAAACTGAGTATGAATAAGTTTGTGTGTAGTTGATAAAATGAACAAAGATTATCGTTTACAATGTACTAAACTCTAAAAGCTGTTCTTTAGTTTCACATCGCTCCATATACTGTAAAATCCCAAATGTTAAAGTGCATTTTTAGGTTCATAAATTTCAGGAGAGCCAAGATTTGCGCAATTGATATACATGCGAAAACTCTTGTCTACATGATAGGCATTGAATACCAGTGGCAGTTTGCTATTCCAAAATTTCATTGCGTGAAAAGGGCAGTCAACTGCAATTTGTGACAATTTTATGCCACGAACATTTCTTACTTTATAGTATCGCATTCCTGTACCCACACATATCAGACCACACAATTTAAATACACACACACACACACAGTGTTCCATGAAAACAGTGAAATGCAATATCCAAATTCCACACAATGATTATTATAATGAAATACAAACAAAAATGCTAATTATTATCATGAATTGAATGATAATTAGAATTGTTAGTTTAACTGTTCATTATTATCCTTACTATATACTATGAATATATTTATGCATACATGTATATCTATATTTCTATCATCAAATCAATGGTATTCTTCCATCAAGTTTATTGAAAGTAATTGAGAAATTGCCCCGCATTGACGTTTATAAGTACTCAACTGAGAGACATTGCTTGGTGTTTGTCTTCGTCAAGATGTCTTTATTGCAATTGATTGACAAACTGCCCCACTTTGATGTAAATGAGCACTGAACTGAGAGACATTGCTTGGTGTTTGTCTTCTTTGAATTCACATACTTTATAAAGCAGTGCATTTTCAGTGCATTCATTGGGAATAGAGTCAAATTGTAAACAAATATATTGTAACCAATATCCATGTTTATTTGAAAGCAAATGAGAAACTTTACAGATACTCTCGTTCCTTTGGCGTATTTTTACAGAATGATGTGAAAGATAAATGCACAGTTCACCTGGTGTGCACCCCTTCTCCAGAGGACCAAGCAAAGCAAGAGGCATGCAGCAAACGGAGTCAAGAGGCAGTGAATAGGACACGGTCTAACTGGTCTCCTGCATTATTAGGGAATGATGGTATAAGGCAGAGAACAACGTCTTCCCAGTCAACATCAATGGTGCCTCCGATTCACACATTGCAACCATCATTGCCATCCCCACACCAAACTCTTCTACAAAGTGCCAAGTAAGTATCCAGTAGAGTCATTGAATCCGTGTGTGTGATTGAACTAAATTAATTCCAATTAGATAGTTTGTTGTTCTTAGCTGTGCTCTCACAGCCATGTTGCCATTTGTGATAGGCAAAATTAGCTCCCAACATTTTATGTGTACATGGTGCTTATCATCAATGAATAGGACTCACGGCTACCAATGAGCCAAACTTGATAAACTCTGAAAGTGAAGTATGCCACGTGCAATGTCCTCAATGCCATGCGTACGAAGCAAGTGCACACAGGTGTACATTCACTGGAAGAATTTTAGCACTCACAAGAGTTAGGCCTAATTACGAGCTCTTTAACTGCAATTCAGTCAGGCCCGCTATCTATGATGCTTGGCAAGGGGTGCCCTCATCTATCCGCACATGTCCTAACTAAAAGATTTTGTGTGTTTGAGGAGCATCACGTTACAGGAATAACGGCCAAGTACGAGTATTGGGGTGCATTTAAGCGCTCTTTTAACCCTAACCAGGCCGGGCTTTTTTGGGTGTTCTGTGGCTGGGGAGGGGTTGATTCAACCCCCCCCCGAGATCTCGGCCATAGATCGCGCAATCGCTATGAAATTTGGCACGTGCATTGCCTGTGGCGTATTCTACCATGCTATACAAAAAGAAATGGAAACTTTTGTCATAATTAATTATGCTAATATATGCATAAAATCATATATTTTGCTCTAAATCAGAAATTAAAGCTCCTAGAATCCTAATTTTTGGTGAAAACATTCTTTGTAGCATTCCTAACAATGTACTTGAAAAAAAATTGGTATCAAAGTCAATTTCTTGTGTATTTTATTGTTTTATGAATTTCTTATGTATTTCTTTGTTTTTTCGACCTGTTGTTTTATCCTTTTTTTTCCGCAAAATTTATGACAGAATCTATTTCAAGCATAATTATGCTAAAATTAATCAGTTTCAGCCTATGAAAGTGAAAATAATCATATCTTTATGAATAAGAAGAGAAAACTCCATTTGCATAGACTTTGTACACAAAATCACGTTTTTGAGCCATTTTTGGCCTGACAGGCATGTATAAAATGTCATGCAGCGTCATAATGGTATGCGCGATTTTCCGAAAATGGTGTCAAAAGATGCGCGAGACTTGAAAGTAAAAAGTCAGCGAACGGCGCGGTCAAAAAATTTCGCGCGGCGGAGTAGTCGCGAAAAATGTCGAGGGGGGGGGTTGATTCAACCCCCCCCCCCCCCCCCGGCCTTTTTAGGGTTAAAGCGTACTGTACCCATGCCGTACCCGCGCCAGAGGAGCATTCGAACACTCCTGAAGTATACCATACTGTACTATACAAGCCAAAAATGGATCACTTCCCAATGTGCTCCAAAGGCAAACCATAATTGTACCAGAAGTTGGTACGAGAAGAATGCGCGTAACACACACATGCGTTGTAATGCAAAGAGTTCATTCTCTTGTTTGGAACATCTGTAAGTAGCTTAAGTGCGCCAAATGAATGACCCTGTTGCTACAAAATATATGACTCCCCTCTAAAAAGAACTCATGAGATACAAGTGTCTCCTTTCTTCACAGAGCACTCAAATGCTCCAAGTCTGACACAGTATGATGCGGTACGCATTGAATGGGTTCGCTTTGGTTCGCTTTTAGAGCTTGGATTTTGTTTCGAATTCAAATGAATTTATTAAGAATTTTTTGCATCGAATACAGTCATTGTATCCCCTGAACAGAGTTCGGAGGATACTATGGATTTGGCCTCGTTGCGCCGCGTCCGCGTCAGCCGCAGAGATTTTCTTGTGAGCTCTCTACTGGCTGCAGTTCTGCTTAGATCATCTTCAAATTTGGCATGAAGGTGTATTATGGTAACAGCAAGACGCCTGCTGTTTTTGGTGATGGCGCCCTCGCTTGTTCCGTCTTTATACATGAAAAGGTAAATTTAACAGGGTCTGCTTGTGTGTGCGACGCTGGCCTTGTTTCTTGACCGATTTTTTTCAAATTTGGTATGTAAATGTATCATAGTCAAATCTATACACCTATACCTAATGATAATGCTGCCCTCACTGTTCCACCTTTTACAGGGTCAAAGGTCACCCTGATCATGTCAAAATTTGCGAAAGTGCTAATTTATGCAATAACTTGATTGTTACTCAACATATTTTATTCAGACTTCCTAGGGTGTATGGGTGGTCATTCTACATGAAGGACACAACAGTTTGTGGTGACGGAGCCCTCAGTGTTCCGACTTGGATGCCATGTGACATTTCTTGTGTGCGCTCTATCAGCCACATTTCTTATCAGATTTTCTTCGAATTTGGCCAAAAGGTGCATTATAGTGAAATAAAGATGCCCATTGTTTTTGGTGGTGGCGCTCTCGCTTGTTCCGTCTTTATACATGAAAAGGTAAATTTAACAGGGTCTGCTTGTGTGTGCGACGCTGGCCTTGTTTCTTGACCGATTTTTTTCAAATTTGGTATGTAAATGTATCATAGTCATATCTATACACCTATACCTATTGATAATGCTGCCCTCACTGTTCCACCTTTTACAGGGTCAAAGGTCACCCTGATCATGTCAAAATTTGCAAAAATGCTTATTTATGCAATAACTTGATTGTTACTGGATTTTACTCAGACTTGCTAAGAAGGTGTATGGGTGGTCATTCCACATGAAGGACACAACAGTTTGTGGTGACGGCGCCCTCAGTGTTCCGACTTGGAGGCTATGTCACATTTCTTGTCGGATTTTATTCAAACTTGCTATGGAGGTTTGTTGGGGGGTTATTCTAGGTAACAAAAGTTTCCATTGACAGCGCCCTCATTGTTCTGACTTTTAAGGATGCCATGTCATATTTCTTTTATGTGCTATACTACATGTAACCTCATTTTTCATGGGATTTTATTTAGACTTGCTGAGGATCGGTGAACAGCCTTAAAAGAGAAGAAAAAAAGAAAATTGGCAAAACATATATCTTGTATACTTATTGAAAAGAAAAGAAAAAGCAAGACAAAACAAAACAGTGACATTTTGGCATCACATTGCAACAACTAAAATTGTATAGACACTATATATACAGAGAATGAGGTGAGTGAGGTGAGTGCTGGTGCAAGTGAAAGAGCCCAGCAGGTGCGCGATACTAGGTGCCTTTTTAAGATAGGAAAATTTAAATAATTATGTTTATTGAATAGTTTGATGTAAGGAGACTGGGGGGTATCAAAACATTAAAAATTAAACTATGCAGTTTTTGGTTACAAAGGTCAGATATCAGCTAATTCCCATAACTTGATGTAATGTACTTTTTCATGTTTGCTTTAAAAGAAAAATGTGATATGCGCGCTTTAATTTGTTCAGGAAGAGAATTCCATATATCCGGTCCATGGTGTCGGATAGATTTATGAGCGACAATTAGATTCGGGTTATGTAGATAAATGTCATTGCAATGACGAGTAGGATAGGAGTGTACTTAGCTATTTGAGATGAAAGTATCATGGAAGAACGGTAGTAAATTGTCAGATGTATTTGAACATAAAAATGGCGGATTAATAAATTTGAAAATCATTTACTTTTAATATTTTCAGTCGTTTAAATCTAGAGGATCGGTATGGGCTAAATAAGGTGAATGTGTACAATTTCGGACAGCTTTTTTCTGCAAATGAAATAACAAATCAATTTTGGAATTATTATAGTTGCCCATACGATTTTAGAATAATTGAATTAGGTGGTAGAACAAAAGAGCTGTACAAGATTAGAATATATAACATTCTTTGTCAAAATTGGTTTAAACCTATAGAGCATACCAATCGCTTTCGAAATCAAAGTACGTATTTTTTGAATATGTTCATTCCAAGTCAAAGTTGAATCCAAAATAACAACTAAGAACTTGGTGGATATCTTTTCACTAATAAGTACACTGTCCGTAAAAATATCTATTTTGTGATTAGTACGGGATTGAGGGCTCTTAAAGTGCATAAAACAGGTTTTATCAACGTTCAAAGACAACTTAGATACCTTGGACAATTCGGTATTCAGAGTGTTAATAAGAGTATTTATACATTTGTTTGAATGAAATATATTTGTGTTGTCTGCAAATAATATGAAATGAAGAAGATGTGATGATTTGATAATATTTATAATATCAAAAAAAAAAATAGGTCTGAGGATTGAACCCTGGGGCACGCCACAGGTAATATCGGAATAAGAAAAAGTTTTAGACTGAAATAAAACAAATTGTTTTTAAAAAGATAACTTTTAAACCAGGAAAGAGCTATACCTCTTATACCTAATTTTGATACAGTCAAACCTGCCTTAGCAGCCACCTGTCTATAGCGACCCCCTGTCTAGAGCGGCCACTGAAAAATCCCCCGAGAGAAAAACCCGTTAAAGACCCTGTGTATAGCGGCCACCTGTCTAATACGGCCAGTGGCCACAAATTTTGTTTCCCGCGGTAGATTTTAACCTGTCTATAGCGGCCACAGACCTGATGGAGCAGTAGCCGAGCTGGTAATTCAGCGTGTTTCTATGCCTCCGCCACGAAGTGGTGCCGGAGGCATTATGTTTTCAGGTTGTCCGTCCGCCCGTCCGTCCGTAATGAATTTTGTGGCAAGCGTAACTAAAAAACCTTTTGAGGTATCCTATTGAAACTTGGCGTGTATGTTTATTAGGGGGTGAAGTTGTGCCTATCAACTCTTGGGTGCACATGGTCAAGGTCAAAAGGTCAAGGTCAAATATGTAAAATTTCACTATTTCCTCCATATCTATGCATTGCCTGAAGATATTTTCTTGAAACTTAGTGTATACATGTATTACCCAATTAAGATTCTCTGGTAAAAGTTTGAGGTCATGAGGTCATGAGGTCAAAGGTCAAAAGGTCAAGTAAAAATATTAGAATTTCACTTTTTTCTCTGTACCTTGGAAATTGTTCAAGATATCTTCATGGAACATAGTATATATACATGTACTGACTGGCAGTGATTATCTAGAGAATTTAGGGTTCATGGGGTCAAAGGTCAAGGGCAACACTTCAAAATTTTACTATTTCTCTCATATTTATGCAATGCCAGCAGGATTATTTTTTTTTACACTTGGTGTATTCATGTATAACCCAATAGAGATTCTCTGTTAAGTTTTTTTTTCTTTTTTTGCCTCAAAGGTCAAAAGGTCAAAGATCAAGTAAAAGTGCTGAACTGTTTCCTCCATATCTAAGAAATGGTTCAAGTTTTCTTGAAACTTATTACATATTTATGTGCATGTTCTGCCTGACAGTGATTATCTTAATATGAATTTTAGGGTCAAAGGCCAGATGAAAATTACAACAAATTACTATTCAATACAGAAATTGCACTTTTTCTCCATACCTTGAAAATTACTCAGTGTATAAACTTATGAATGGATCAAAGTCAAGTTAAAGTTCTCAAATCTCCAAGTACATGCTCTCCTATTCATCCAATTAAACCTAGGTCAAGGAAGGTGAACATTCAACACATTTGTGACAAAATTGTCAATTTAGTATTTTGCAAATTTTGTGAAAATGTAATCACAAATTGTCCATATGTACTCTAGACCTATTAGGAGAACCATGCATTATGGCGGAGGCATACCAGTCGCCATAGCGACATTTCTAGTTCTGCTTTGTAGCAGTGCCAGATATTCATGGGCAACGTTCAGTGACCACCACCGCTGCATTTATCACTCAGTCAGTCATAATAATGCACTAGTTTTAAGCTACTGTGCAACAATTTCATAAACACCGGCATTCCATGCATGAAACACAAATGTTCATACTTACTCACACACATGTACACGTAAGTACTTTACAACAATGGCACATGTACATCAGGGTTCTCGCCAGGAATTTCTTCACGCTTGTCGGCACTTATACGTGCTGTTCTGGGGGTGGGTACGGGTGGGGTTTCCCCTCCCGCGCAAAGCGCGGAAGCCTTCGCTAATTCTCAATACAACACAGATAAATCGCCACTAAAATGCCACTAAATGCGACATTTTCACGGAGATGTAATGAACGTTGTGAGGGGCATATTCTCACAGAAACAATGCAGAAACTCCATACCTTTTGTTGGCGGCAGTTCCTAAAGAATAAATGAAAGAGAAGTAGGTGCCGATGGTGAAGGTTCCGATTTCTTTTAGGCCTTTCCTGTTTCACTGTTGCAATAATTAGCCGTCTCTGCATCGCAACAACGCGCATCGTGTACTAACTATACCCGTAGGGTTTTTGCTTTCTTGCCGTCTGCTCGACCACATGGTAGGCCTACTGCATGCAGATGCGCGAGAAGCGATCGAGAACTTTCGGGACATCGTTGCACTTTCCTTTCTGGGTATACTGCAGTAGTTTGGCCGTGACATAAAAGAGATATCACACAAAAATGTAATGATGGTCATTATTCTGAAGGTTTGTTTAATCATGAAATGAAAGGATTCATTACTGAGTACTTTGAAGGTTTGTAATCGAAAACAGCAACAACACCGAAGGTCGGTACTACGGATGAATGTTCAAAATAAACAAACTGATTTCGTTCGGAGATTAACAAACATTTTTTTCTTTATTATTTTCCGATCAACGAACCTTCAGAAAGGAATCTATCATCTATCATCGTTATTGTATCGGAATAACAAACCTTCAGAGTAAGAAAACTAACCATTTTTGGGCCGTTGTTGTATAACAAACATTTCTTCTTTATCGTTTTCCGATTAACGATCGTTCAGAATTAAGAATCTAAAGTATTTTATCATCATTATTCTTTCGGAGTAACGAACCTTCAGAGTAAAGAAAACTGTAACCGTTTGGGGGCCGTCGTTTTATTCCGAAATTTCACTGGCAGAAC
Source organism: Diadema antillarum (assembly GCF_040938485.1). Lineage (NCBI taxonomy): Eukaryota > Metazoa > Echinodermata > Echinoidea > Diadematoida > Diadematidae > Diadema > Diadema antillarum. Next base: position 774,388 of record NW_027271963.1, on the reverse strand, counting down.
GTTCGAAATAACAAAACTGATTTTGTTGTGAAATGAACGGACATTTTTTCTTAATCATTTTTGGATTAACGAACCTTCAGAATAAAGAATCTAGCATTATTTTATCATTAATCTGTCGGAGTAACGAACCCTCAGAGTGAGAAAACTGCAACTGTTTTTGGGCAGTCGTTTAATTCCGAAATTTCACTGGCAAAACGTTCGAAATGACACACTGATTTCGTTTTGAAGTTTACGGACATTTTTCTTTATTTAATTTTCGGTTAACGAACCTTCAGAATAAAGAATCTACAATGTACTATTTTATCATTACTATTTCTGTCGAAGTAACAGACCCTTAGAGTACGAAAACACGCTGTTTTGTGCCGTCATTTTGTTCCGAAATTTCACTGGCAGAACGTTCGAAATGACAACTGATTTCATTTTGAAATTTACAGACATTTTTTTCTTTATTCTTTTTCGGTTAACGAACCTTCAGAATATAGAATCTAGTACTATTTCATTACTATTTTTTTCTGTCGGAGTAACGAACCCTCAGAGTAAGAAAACTTTATTTCATTCCGAAATTTCACTGGCAGAACGTTCGAAATAACAGAACTGATTTTGTTTGGAAATTAACAGACATTGTTTCTTATTATTGTCCAATTAACGAACCTTCAAAATAATAAGGAATGTAGTATTATTCTATCATTATTCGGAACAAACCCTCAGAGTAAAACCGTTTGGGGCATCGCTTTATTTAGAAATTTCATTGGCAGTGAACTGAACACTGGCTAACCAAACTGCTTTTGTGAATTTTAAAAAACATTGTTAACTTTCACTAAATCAAGAACTGATCTGGAAGGAAAACAATTCATGTGTTAACGAAAATCAAAACTGCGTCACAAATATGATATGTATATATGCCTAGGCCGTCATTGCTAAAGAGAAGAACATTTCGCTCTCTCCCGTAAAAGGAAAAAAAAAAGAAAATGCTCGGCAGTTACGCGCATGAAATGTCAAAATAATATTTTTTACATTACTTGAGCAACCAAACATTCTTTATTTTAGATTAAAAAAACTATTATAAATAGATAAAGAATGTATGGTTCTTCACGTCAAAACGTGGGCCTCTGCGTGCGGTATCCATTATTAATTTTACGCGGGAAAAGCGTAGCTCCTTGGAAGCAAGAGCATGATAAAAAAAAAATGAATAAACACAGACACACACACACACAAACCAAACTTCCCTAATGAACATTAATGTAATACATTATACGTTGTGTTCATGAATCCCAAACGGATCCATTTTCACACATTTACAGTGATTGGGACAGAGAAGGGATGGAAGTACGAAATGGAAAGGAGAGCAAACTTCATATCGGTGATGGAGAACAAATATTTCAATAATGAACTACAGGGTGGGAAGGGAGAGGGCTCGGAACTCCGCCTATCTATGGATCATTGGCACTATTTATTCCTTGCATTATCAAAATTTCCGAGAAAATTGAATTCAAGTCCATTCATAACTTTTTTGAGTTATCTAGCCGGAGGAAAAAAATGAACCTTGGTGGTGATATTAACTGATGCTGGTGTAGAGAAAAACAAGGACAGCTTGCTCAAAAGATGCTTCCTTCTTTCAGTTTATTTTCTCCCCAGTCATTCCTATCGTTCTCCTCCCATGAACCCCTACCATGCACGGACGATGAACAAAACAAAATGTTACCGACGCTGCAATAAAAAAAAGAAAGAAACTAGTGCTCGAAACAAATTATCTACACTTTTCAAGTTGAACAAATTGATGTTCGTAATGAAGAATAAGAAAAAAACCACGACCACAGGCAGTGGGGAAACTTGATATCATGGCTTGTGGAAATTTCCACGAAATTTCCACGATAGCCAGGTGTCAGATAAAGGAATGCCGCGCGTACTGCCACCTTGCTTCAGTGGTCGTAAACAGCGTGTAGATAGCATGTAAACCAACTGGGAACATCGATGAATGATTATCCATTTATTTTCTGCCCATGAAGGCCCCCTAACCCACCTGTTAACAAACCAAGCCAGAAGCACGCGGAGCATTACGTACGTTGAATTTGAAAGACCATCATGACAGAATTACTATAAATTTAGGCCCGGAGAAGGAAAATGGAATATTCACGAATGACGTTCACAAATCCATGGAAAGTGAAAAGGCCCAAATGGAACACATAGCTTTTTAAATTAAAAAAAAAATAACCCGCTGAAACTACCAAAAAAAAAAAAATAACAATTTGCATTTGCTTACTGCATCGCACGTTCTTTTTTCTTTTTTAACGAAAGATGGGGTTAATTTTCTCTCTGCGGCAATGCTTTTAACGCATCTAATTTTGCGTCATTGCCGATGGCCAACTTCCTAAAGAATTGATACGAATCCTTTCAAATATACGAAACAAAGTCTAAAAATCCTGGATCCTGGCAGTGAATTCCGGTGGTATTATAAATCCTGCTCACTATCAAAATTTAATCATCTGTTCCTTGCGCCATTTTACCAACCAACTGTTCCTGAAAATTTCATCCCAATCTGTTCCCAAATTTTGACTTATTTTGCGAATAGAGAGACAGACAGGCAGACAAACGAACAAACAAACCAAAGCAGCAAAAAAAAAAAAAAAATACAGCCTGTGGCGGAGGGGGGCATGCATTTCATATCATTTGTTTTTGCGTAACCCGACAACAAGCGTGACAACAAGCGAGCACGTGTCAGCCTTCCTCGGCCTCCGACCCTCTCTTTCCGTCCTCTCTCTCCCTCTCACAATACCGTCGTACACGCAGGCGGCTGTCTGTGGCCGGCTGGGTGCAACCCTGGTGCATGTGTGTGTGGATCCCGAATCAGACCACATGTGAGTGAGCAAGTGTGTGATGTGGTGTGTATGTGCAGCTAGTACGTCGCTATGTTGAGCCGCGTTGGTGCGGTGACTGCGTGGATAACTTTTTGCGCTTGTAAACTGCTGCTCCTTTCAACATATAGCTTCTTTTCTAGCCAGATAATAAAGAGTAAAAAAGGCGAGAAATTGGTCCGAACTTAGCTCGTCAAGCAAGTTCACGCATGGTGTTACCCTTGTCGGCAATTGTTTCTTCAAACCGCATGCTTGTTGGCGCCGATAAGGGTGATATACGCTGGCGAGATCCCTGGTACATGTAGGGATTGTAGGCAATGCACACAAAGTTGGATAACCTGTCTATAACGGCCACTTTTCTCGTCTCCCTTGGGTGGCCGCTATAGACAGGTTTGACTGTAGTTTGTAAATTAAAATTTGATGATCAATTGTATCAAAAGCTTTGCTTAAATCCAAAAAAACTCCAATTATTAAACCCCCGCCACACATAGTGTGGAGGGGGTATATAGGAATCACCGTGATGTTGGTCGGGCGGGCGGTTGGGCAGTCGGTCGGTCAGTCTGTTTCAAAATCTTGCGTCGCGAACTCCTACAGTTTTGAAGCAATTTAAATGAAGCTTTAAATATTGAGGTATAGATGTGCAAGACATCTTTTTTGTGTTTGTCGGACAAGCATTGCCATGGTAACCATAATTTTACCAAAACCTTGTGGATTGAATAACTTCCATAGTATTTAAGCAATCAATTTCAAAATTGGTATCTATGATGATCTATAGGTGTAGTTATGCAAGACACTCTTTGTGTTTGTACTTGACAAAGCGTTGCCATGGTAACCGCATGTTTTCTTCGAAATTTTGTGGAGTGAACAACTTCCACAGTTTTGAAGCAAATGAAATCAAATTTGGTAGGCATTATTGCCTTGAGGCATAGATGTGGAACACATAATTTTTGTGTTTGTCGGACAAAAGCATTGCCATGGTAACCATAATTTTACCAGAACCTTGTGGATTGAATAACTTGACATCAAGCAATTACGGTCAAATTTAGTATACTATGATGATCGGGAGGTGCAGTTATGCAAGACACCAATGTATTAATATAAGAAAAATCTGTTGCCATGGTAACCACTCTTTTTTGTATCAAATTGAACCATTTAATCTTTGAAGGTGAAATTTGGTGTGTGTGATGCTCTTTAAGTGTAGTTTTGCAAAATGTCCTTTGTATTTGTATCGGACAATGCGTTGCCATGGTAATGACATTTTTTTTTTTAATCCTGTGGAGTGAACTTCTTCCACAGTTTTCAAGCAATTGAAACCAAATTTGGTAGGCATTATGGCCCTGAGGTATAGATGTGTTTGTCACACAAACCGTTGCCATGGTAAGCACAATTTTACCAAAACCTCGCAGATTGAAATAACTTTTCCATCATTCAAGCAATTAAAGTCAAATTTAATATGTATCATGATCTAGAAGTGTAGTTTTGCAAGGCACCAATGTGTTAGTTTAAGGAAAATGTGTTGCCATGGTAACCACTCATTTTTGTATTAAAATAAACCATTCAAGCTATGATAGTCAAGGCGCTAATTCCTGTAAGGGGCTTAATTAAGGAGTTCGTTCAACCCACCCCGCAGAAAAGGTTTGACCAGACAGGGTGGTAGATGGGACCTCCATGAACATCCCCAGGTAGTATGTGATTCCAAATTGTGGTGTCAGTAGGATTTTACAGGCCACTTTTCATCATTATTTGTTAGAACAAACGTAAAAGAGTCTGCGCACGCCAAGACTACTACACGCACCACTAGCACTGCTGCAGGCGCCACTCATCCAGTGCCAGTGGTGCGTGTAGTAGTCTTAGCGCACACGGACTGTTTCTTCGACAAACAAGGGTTTTGCCAGCAAACTAACTTTTCACGCCAAGCTGGGGTCGGTGTAGTACTGTTCCTAGACGTTTTTATTTCGTCTTTATTCTCCGAGTTGGAGCTAGCCGAGTGAGAGCGCATACCCAGTGATTGCGACGCCTGAATTGCAATCACTGGGTATGTGCCCTCACTCAGCTTAGCGCAATACAGCGGGCTTCTGCACAATACACAAGCTGCAACTCAGAGAAATAAAGACGAAATAAAAACGGCTAGAAATCAAGACTAAGGTCGGTGACGCTTGTCGCTATTGGGGCACTGAAAATGACAAACTTATTACGGTTTTTGCATTTATTTCATGAATAATCCATCAAAACTGCATAAAACTATATATGTACATGTTGCTAGAGATGTCAGCAATACAGTGGGATTCATTGTAAGTTATAATATTGTGCATGGTTACCATGGTAACCGGATGCCTACAGGTGATTGGTAACCCCAAAATGCCTCCTACTGCTGCAAACTTTGATTTTTTGATAATTCTAGTTTTTGGCTTGTCAGCTGATGAAGCCTGGAAGTGGCCAAGAAACAGAAAAATTGTGCGCTTAAGGTTTTTTTGTTTTGTTTTGCTTGCTTGTCAGGCGATGAAACCCAGAAGTGGCACCAGAAATATTTTTGTCGCCCTCCCCCCCCCTTTTTGGAATTTTTATACCCCCGCCAAACGAAGTTTGAAGGGGGTATATAGGAATCAGCGGACGGTCGGGCGGTCGGTCAGGCGGTCGGGCGGTCGGTCGGTCGGTCGGGCGGTCGGTCCGTTGCAAATCTTGCGTCGCGAACTACTTCCTCAGTTTTCAACCGATTCCCATAAAACTTGGCACAGATGTGTGCCTTGGGTTGTAGATGTGCAAGACGTATTTTTTGACAGTACCCAAAAGTACGTTGCCATGGTAACGGCATATTATGGGCAAAAATGGGTACAAATCTTGCGTCGCGAACTCCTCCCACAGTTTTTGATCAATTTTTATGAAATTAGGTACAGATGTTCATCTGAATATGTTAATGTGCAAGACACATATTTCCGCAGTGGCAAAAAGTGCGTTGCCATGGTAACGGCATGTTATTGGTAAAATATAGGGCAAAATGCTTCATGGCAAAACTGCTTCATCAGTGTTCTTCCAATTCTCATGGAATTCATATTGAATGTTTGTCTTAGGATATAGGTCAGCATGACACATTTCTTGACAGTGACAAAAAGTATGTTGCCATGGTAACAGCTCACATATTATGAGCCAAAATGATGGAAAATTTTGTGTTGCAAACTACTTCCTCAGTTTTTGCCCAATTTCCATGAAACTTGTGTGCCTTTGGTTGTAGATGTGCAAGACGCATTTTTTGACAGTACCTGAAAGTACATTGCCATGGTAACAGCATATTAATGGCAGAAGATCAAGGAAAGATCTTGCGGATTTAACTACTTCTTCAGTTTTTTGACCAAAGCTTATGAAATGTTGTTTGGCGGGGGTATAACCAGTCGCTGTAGCGACATTTCTAGTTGGATCTGCCCCTGTAATCATAATCATGATCGCTCATAGTTGCACATTTTTCCTTTTTCCCCTTTTACATGGTGACGCGACATTTACTCCTGCAACCGTTGCTCAGATCTTTATTCCCAGGACTTCGGGTTAGGTTGTGATAGGGCTTTATGGCCCGAATTCACAAAGGTGGTAAAAGTTTAAACCATGGACATTTGAAACCGTGGTCTATGTAAAAGTGGTACATAATTAGACCATGGTTTAGACCATGGAACAATTCATGAAGAAGGTTTAGAAAAACCATGGTAAAATTTTTGTCCATGGTTTAAACCATGGTGCAATCCATGGTACAATTTGTGTCCTTGGTTTAAATGATGGACAAAAATGGTACCATGGAGAAAACACTGAACTGAGTATGTTCAGTACAAATCATCATACTCTCACAAGTGTACTGAGCAGTACACTTGCAGCTTACATGTACAAAAACACACATAAACAAATCACAGATTATATAAGTTCATAACACACACTGCTTGGGAAATAACTTGTAAGAATGGCTGGTGTATGAGGCAGAGGGAATTGGCAAACAGTGGAAAGAAACTACCTACTCAGTTTGATAGTAGAAAGAATAAAGATTAAAGCATGTACATGTACTGCAGAACAACAAAAAGAAAAAAAAAACTAGACATGAACTCGTCACTGGGACGAGTTTGGTGATACGCCGTAAAAAGCACAAATCAATGGGACTCAGACTAACTATACTACAGAATTGTTATTAAAAAGTTGTCATCTTGTAAAATAATCAATTTATCTGGTCTAGATGTGCTAAATGTGTGCAAATATTTGAGCAAAAGGCTATGTATTTACGGATATACAGTACGAAGTATTTTTCATTTTGACCCTAATTTGCATATTCAAGATGGCGTCTGATCAAGACGTCGCTATTTTATGAAATGATCAGGGTAACATACTTCGCATGTGTCCAAAATATGGGGGAGATATGTCATGTATTTCCAAGGACACACCCTAATGCACATTGTGTATTCTACAATATAGAAATGAGTGTTGTTGACCTTGACCCCAATTTGCATAGCCAAGATTCAATCTAAGAAGTCTTTTTGTTATAAATACAATGATCCTTGTAACATTTTCTTTACGTTTGCAAAATATGGGAACAATAGACCATATGGTGATCTCCAAGATACTGATTAAAGAGATGTAAGAAATTTAGACTTTGACCCTAATTTTCATATTCAAGATGGCGTCTGATCAAAACATCGCTGTTTTATGAAATGATCCTGGTAACATGGTCTACATGTGTTCAAAATATGGTGGGCATAGAGCATGTATTTTTACAGTGGCATGCTAATTATTCCCCAATACAGAAATAAGCATTGTTGACCTTTGACCCCAGTTTACCCAGCCAAGATTGCATCTGACCAAGCAGTCGATAGTTTATAAAATGATCCGAGTACCATGGTCTGTATGTGTGCAAAATATGGTGGCGATAGAGCATACATACTTTCTAAGATACAGACTAAAATATTCTTGACTTTAACCCTAATTTACATACTATCCAAGATGGCGTCTAATCAAAAAATTGTTACTCTATAAAATAATGCATGTGACGTAGTCTACCAGTGTAGAAAATATGGGGGTGACAGCGCCTCTTGCTCTCAAGCTATACCAGCTTCACGATACGATTTGCTCAACAGCTCATTCAATCGAAGCCAAAGTATCAATTTCAACCACATTTTTAGACATGATCCCAACATCCAGTCAAAAAATGGAGAGCACACTTCCGATAGCCTATAGTGTCAGCTATAACTTATTAAAAGCTGGGAGAAAACCGTCCAAGGATTAAGGACCTACTGCTCATTGAATGAAGTCATGTCAATTTTCATTTCGAAAAAAAATGGACTCCCATAGAGATAAAACTAAAAATGGTCAAATTTAGCATAATTAAATGTAATCCATTTTTTCACAGTGATGACATCATTTTCAAAAACTGTAAATAAAACTTTGATAGACAATACTGTAAGCTACAACAAACTAAAATCTGGGTGAAAATTAGTCAAGGATAAATGAAATATATTCAAATATATGCAAATATTTGATGACGTCATTTAAATTTTTCATATTTTTCTTTATATACTGGAATTTTGTAATTTTAAAGCATTTTGTCAGTCTCGACAACCCATCAGATGACATCTACAACTCATCAGCTTTCAGAATATATAAAGAAAATGGGGGGGTCACCTTTCATCCTGACGAGTTAAATCAGATTTAAAATTGTCTGTTTTTTTGTCATATTTGCACTGTATATATATCGCCATTGATGCGCACACAGGATTTCAACTTTGATGCGTCCGTATGGCATCATATTGACTCGGATTTTCCTCAAACCTGGCAAACATGTGCTCAATGATATTACAAGGCGATTTCATGCAAAAAATACTATTTGTGCATTACGTACGCCCATATGCGCACGTATGACGAGCGCACGGATGTGTGCATGCGCAAAATTTTGAAACGCTCAAAATGGCTTGAAACGTATGCAAAATGATTTTCAAGTCATTTGGAGCATTTTTTTATTTTGACGCCCACGTACGCGCCCGTCATGATAGCCTGACTGTTGACTTTAATGCAATACTATTACACGTGACTTGAAGATACTGCTTACGAAATTTGGTACAGAAGTGACTATTAATTACAGAGATATGACTGATCGTCTTGACTTGACTCCAAAAAGACAACATGGCGCATAGATGACGTCATGCATGACTGAGCTGACTGACCAGATACTAGGACTTAGACTTGACTCTGTCACATGACTGTATGAAATTGCACGGACATTGGCTAAAAGACTTTTGAGATACAATGCCCACAAAATATGGCAGAAGAAAGAAGAATAAGAAACAAAGAAAGAAAGAAAGAAAGAATTCGTACAATCACAAAAGGTGAAACGCCAGACTGGCATATCACCTAAAAAACAGATGTCAAGACGAACAAGGGAAACAAAGCAAGGGAAGACATATCAGATTTGTTCCAAAAAAAGTTTGGAGCAAAATGGAACACCTCGCAAATCAAGGATCAATGGAAACGCCGTTTGCGTTTTTCATTTGCATTTATGAAAAATCCTCCATATTTTAACTTGTCCTTGACATTGTGTGACATTATCTGAAAATGCACACACACAGTTACTGGACAATGAAGAACGAGGAAAGAGGAGCAGGGAAGAAAGGAGAAAGAAAAGGAGGAGGAAAGGAATGGAAGAGGTCTGGACATTTAGACTAGCAGGAAAAACTTGGGACATGTAAGGTGATAACAACAGTCAATGAAATCATATTAAATAGCAGTCTTGTCATCCTTGTATTTCTTTCTTCTTAAGTAAGATCAATGAAGAAAGTAAAGATTGTCTTCATTTATTTAAGAATTATCATTTTTATTTGATTTAGATATCTTATACTACCCTACCAAAATATTAGATTAGATTAGATGAGCTTTGATGAGATTAGATGAAATGCATATTGTACAATGGACACAATGCCCATCTAGGGGGCCACCAGGGGGCCAAGGATCCCCAAGGTGGAGAACCTGTAAAAATTCTTCTATGAAACCCGAAATGACATGGAGCTAAAATGCTGTAAGTACATTTGTTATACCCCCGCCAAACGAAGTTTGAAGGGGGTATATAGGAATCAGCGGACGGTCGGGCGGTCGGGCGGTCGGGCGGTCGGGCGATCGGGCGGTCGGTCCGTTGCAAATCTTGCGTCGCGAACTACTTCCTCAGTTTTCAACCGATTCCCATAAAACTTGGCACAGATGTGTGCCTTGGGTTGTAGATGTGCAAAACGTATTTTTTGACAGTACCCAAAAGTACGTTGCCATGGTAACGGCATATTATGGGCAAAAATGGGTACAAATCTTGCGTCGCGAACTCCTCCCACAGTTTTTGATCAATTTTTATGAAATTAGGTACAGATGTTCATCTGAATATGTTAATGTGCAAGACACATATTTCCGCAGTGGCAAAAAGTGCGTTGCCATGGTAACGGCATGTTATTGGTAAAATATAGGGCAAAATGCTTCATGGCAAAACTGCTTCATCAGTGTTCTTCCAATTCTCATGGAATTCATATTGAATGTTTGTCTTAGGATATAGGTCAGCATGACACATTTCTTGACAGTGACAAAAAGTATGTTGCCATGGTAACAGCTCACATATTATGAGCCAAAATGATGGAAAATTTTGTGTTGCAAACTACTTCCTCAGTTTTTGCCCAATTTCCATGAAACTTGGTACAGATGTGTGCCTTTGGTTGTAGATGTGCAAGACGCATTTTTTGACAGTACCCGAAAGTACGTTGCCATGGTAACGGCATATTAATGGCAGAAGATCAAGGAAAGATCTTGCGGATTTAACAACTTCCTCAGTTCTTTGACCAAAGCTTATGAAATGTTGTTTTGACCAAAGCTTATGAAATGTTGTTTGGCGGGGGTATAACCAGTCGCTGTAGCGACATTTCTAGTTAGTGCTGTTTGAAGTGTGTTTATGTCAATCCAAGGGTGTCCAAGTGGGGCAAATTTTCACATTTTCATCTTCATTGTTACGAGGGGTAAAATTTGTCACCAAACTTGGCAGGTGTTGCCACTAGGATGGTAGAGTACAAATGGGCACTATGCCCCCATGGGCCTCCAGGGGACTTCGAACCCCAAAATTAGAAAATTTCAAGGAAATCTATTTTGAGGTGCTTTGAGTAAATACATGAATGAGAGCACCATTAAATTTGTTTATGGCAGATCCAGGGGTGGCCCCCTTAGGGCCTCTCCTAAATTAGGGGCCCATTTCCACACTGTCATCCTGTGCTGATATTTTCTTTTCAAATGTATGCTGTATGAGTCAAAAAAGGGTACAATACTGAATGAAATTAACAACTACAGTGCTAGTATTCAAAAGCATAGTACCTAGAGGTTTATTTTTTTCTTCCTGCCACCTTGTCATGGAGTGATGCATCCTCAAAGTGCAGCAGATGCAGTGAAACAGTGAAATGTCAGATGTTGTTTTTGAAATTTTACTTCATTGTTGTCTTGCTGCATGGCAGAAGCGAGACATTGGCATCACTTTTCTGTTGTCATTGGCTTTGTCAACAATTTGGTGTACTCTTTAAATTTCCACAATTTTAAGCTATGACCGGTGAACTCACACCACAGCTACATAACCTAAAAATGTCAGTCAAGTGCGAATATGGGTGAAGTCTGACAAGGTCAAGGGCATAAGGCCAATGAACTTTCATTGTTAAGCACTGTACTCACAGTAATGCGTACTCTCATATCTCGACTTTTTATAGGTTTGAGGTATGACCACCGAACTCATGTTCGATTGATGATATCTTTTATTAGCCGGATTGACAGCAATTTTTTGTTTTGTATCATCAACAATTTGGGTTTACAATGTATAACGTGGTTATTCCACATGTATGGCACTACTAAACTGATAGAAAGAATACCGAATACATTTGAAAATCATACATTTTAGGTTGGAATATTTTTTTAGATTTTACAACATTAGGCATTTTATTGTGTAGGCCGTAGTGTATTTGTGAAATTGAAGTATGGAAAGAGAAGTAATGTTTTGAATTGGTTTGAGAGTTATTCATCAGATCATACACAATGTACAGTTGCAAAATCAGATTTGTGAAATGTGAAAACAGGAATTTTGGAGCTTGAATATTTGTTCCATGTTCATCGTGTCACTGCTGGCAACCAGGGACAGCCTGGAGGTAGTGTCGCTGCCCAGAAAGCAGTAGATGACAGGTTCGAGTCCCACTGGTTCCTTTTTTCAGACACGTTTGTAACAGATCAGCAATTGCGATAACAAATTTCATTTGAAGAGGGAGACAAATCAAAGAAACGCACACCTGAACCTTCCCCCCTCTGAATGATATCTTGCTTTCATTTAATATGCCTTGTCCGCCTGGGACTATTAGCAGTGTCTGAATTTCGGAGCTTGGGTGTTTGTTCCATGTTCATCGTGTCACTGCCGGCAACCAGGGACAGCCTGGTGGTAGTGTTGCTGCCCGGAAAGCACTAGATGACAGGTTTGAGTCCCACTGGTTGCTTTTTTACATATGCAAAATCATGATTGGGAATAGTTTTGTGATATTTTATAATTCTGACCTTTCAGAGTGATTTGTTTGATATGGAATCATACCTTGGTTTATCAATTGCAAATACACAAATGAAATGAAACATTAGTCCATTTTCTTTGTGTTCTATGAAAACTTAATGGTAAACATGTCAGTAACTGACGTTACGTAACTGATGTTACACATACTTTTGCTATGGGGTTTACAGAAAACTAATTTATTTAACAGGTTATTATACTGCTGCTGTATACCATGGGGTAACAATCCCAGGCAATTACTTAGCAACAAATTCAAACAAAATCCAAAGACACAAATGGGGTGGGGCTCTTAGGGGGCAAGCAAGCCCCCCACCCCCCACGCCATAAGACATTTGGGCAAAAATAATGGAAATGCACCAGAGGATATTTCTTGAAATTTGTCTTAAAATTGAATGCTTATTAGGAAGATTAAATGAGAACTTACCTGTTCGAAATTTGATCGTTATTTTATGAATAAGGCGAAGAGGAGAGACTACGCACTACTGCGTATGAAAATATAGGAGATCCCGCGCGCGTGCACATGTTCAATTTTTAAAGTGACTAAGTGTCCACAGATATCAGAACCCAAGATAAGGTTGAGAGCTTACCATTATGCATTGAGTAAGGCGCCATTTTTAGGGTGGGAGAGGTGGGTGCGTAGTCTCTCCTCTTCGCCTTATAAAATAAAGATCAAATTTCGAACAGGCAAGTTCTCATTTAATCTTCCTATTTTGTTTCGTAAGTCTCGACATCGAGACTACGCATTACTGCGTATGAGAATACAGGAGATTTTAAAGCTCTGTGGGCACTTAGTCTACATGACAAGCCCGAATAGGCATAAGGGACTGTCTAGTAGTCAACATTCATATGTCATATACCAGGGAATACACACCTTTCACATTCACCTTTTCTCTAGTCCTGGATCCGCTGTTGGTCCAGTAGAGCTTTCACGAATTTCCCCGTGTCAAGAAGTGGCTTTCTGTAGAACTTTCTGAATGTTTTCTCAGAAGTCCATCCCGCTCTGGATAATATCTCGGCAACAGGGACATGCAGGCTTTCTGCAGCTGAGGCTGCGGCAGCTCTCGTAGAGTGTGACTTGTATCTGTGCGTGTCTATACCTGCATCGGTCAGTACTTGTTTCAGCCAGCGAGAGATTGTTTGTGATGATGCACGGTGATGTGGCTTTCTGAAAGTCAACAAGAGGAATTGTTCTGTGCCTCTAAACTTTTGCGTCCTGTTGAGGTACTCGGTAAGATAGTTCATTATACAAAGTCTCCTGTCTGGCAGGTAGACCTGCAAAATGAAGCTGTGTCCACAATGTCCGGGTCTGCTCTGCTTGATCACATGACCTAGATTGACTTCGATTGATGATTTTGTTCTTTTCATGTTATCAATCCGAATATGATGTAGCGATTGGACTCTTTGCGCAGAAATTAATGCAAGCAGCATAGTCACTTTCTTTGTTAGCTGCTGGAGGTTTAGTGCCTTGGCTGGAGAGAGTCTGCGCAAATGGTCCAAGACAGGTTTTACATTCCAAATAGATGAGTAACGCGGGACTGGAGGGCGCAGGTTGAAAACACCCCGCATAAACCTGGAAACCACTGGATGTGACCCTAAGTTGTCACTGCTACCTTTCAAAGTAATGAACGAGCTAAGAGCACTTCTTGCTGTATTAAGACTACTATAACTGGCTTTATCTACATAGAACATCTTACTTAAAAAGGCTAAAACTGTCTGAACACTTGGATACAAAAAGTCGAGATGCTTCTCCTCACAAAACGTAGTCCACTTCTTGATATATACATTGTACTGTGATTTGGTAGACTTTCTCCACGATGGTGCTATGATATTTACAGTTTCGCTGGGGAGTCCTTGCAGCTCATATGGTCTCCTCCAAGCCTGCAGCAAAGAAGAGAAAGATGTTTATTTAAGGGGTGTGGTTCCCCTGACACCGGTTGAGTAAGAAGTTTCTTTTGGTCTCTGATTATTAAAGGGTCCTCTAACAGCATCGTTTGTAATAGAGGAAACCATGCCTGGGTTGGCCAATCTGGTATGAGTAGTAGCCCTACTGCTTGGTCTGCACGAATCTTTTGCTGACAACGAGAAACAAGACAGAATGGAGGGAAAGCGTAAAAGTTCATTGTCTTCCAGTTTATGGTAAAGGCATCAACTGCACTAGCTTCTGGGTCTGGCTTCCATGAGACATAGTTCTCTACTTGTCTGTTCAGTCTGGAAGCGAACAGATCAATGTCTGGTTTCCCAAATCTATTTACAATGCTCCGAAATTTGTCTCTGCTTAACATCCATTCTGTTCTGTCTGAGAAATTACGGGACATCTGGTCTGCCTCAATGTTATCGGAACCGGGTAGATGTGCTGCAGTTACCCAAATATTTCTGTTGATGCACCATTCCCATATTGCAATAGCCATTTCATTGCAGTCTGGAGACTTGGTGCCTCCCATATTGTTGATGTAAGTCACAGCAGTCATGTTATCTACCCTACCGAGAACATGAACATTTTGTTGATTTGAGCAAAATGATTTCAGTACCATGCTCACCGCTAACATCTCCAGATAGTTGATTTTGTTCTTGCTCGCCAAATTTAATTCTGTATGGTTCCAACGACCCCCTGTTTTTGTGACTTGATCAGTAGTACCCCATCCTTTCCCACTTGCATCTGTGCACAGTTCCATCTCTGGTGCCTTCCTTTGAATGGGACTGTACTGGGAATTAATACTACGTATCCACCATTCTAATTCTGATATAGCACCCTCTGATAAGGTCATGGTTCTGTGAAAATGTCCTCTTTCTTTACGAAGGGACCAGATTTTGTCTCTTTCTAGTTCTCTGTAGTAGAGAGGCCCATATTGCACTGCAGGGAATGAAGCTACAAGTTTGCCTGTGACTTTGGCAACGAATCGAATTGTAGGACTTTCCATGTGCTTCAACTCTATACACATCTGTCTGATTTCAGTAGCTTTCTCTCTTGGCAATTCAACCTTCATGTTTGCCGTATCCAAATCGAACCCAAGAAAAGATAATTTCTGAGTTGGCACCAGAACAGATTTATGTGGGTGGATAAGGAACCCCAGGTCAGCCAGTAGTGCAGTTGTTGCTTTTACTGCCAAATGAACATCCTCCTTTGACTTGCCTAAGATCAGAGTGTCATCCAGATACCCAATCACTGTGTGCCCTTGTTCTCTGAGGGAAGCGAAAACTGGTTTTAGCAGTTTAGTAAATAGTCTAGGGGCTGAACTAAGTCCATTTGGGAGGGCTTTAAACTGCCACAATTGATCAAGCCACATAAACTTCAGAAATTTCCTGCAATTGGAGTGAATAGGTACTGAATAGTAAGCATCCTGGAGGTCGACTGAAGCTAAGTAACAGTTGGGTGAGATAAGAGGCAAGGCTAATTTCAAGCTATCCATTTTGAAATGTTGATAGACAACACACTCATTTAGATCTGACAGGTCCAAAATCAATCGAATTCCACCATTTTTCTTTGGCCTCGTGAAAATATTTGATATGAACTCCCCTTCTTCATGACCACATGTTTCTATAACATTCTTGGCTTGTAAGTTCAGGAGTTCCTCCTGTATTGCCATTGTGTCAGCTTCATTGTGCTTGTATTGATGGAGGGGTAAACTTCTAACTGGTGGAAATTTATCTGGCTCAAACTCAATCTCATAGCCTTGTACTGCATTGAGTATGTACGGGTCTGAAGTGATCTTGCCCCATATGTTATGAAATAACTTCAGTCGGTCTCCAACAGGTCCGATCAAATTATTTGTGGGCTTTACCTCCTTTGCTGTCTCTGCTGTCGGAGTTACTTCCTCCCTTGGCCTGCCCTCTGAGCAGGTAGCTGGCTCCCTCGGGAGGCAGTAGGGGTGTAAGTATGTGGCAGTTGAAATCGCTTCCGCCAAGCTGGTCGTGGGCCTAAAAAAGGCCTGTTTGGGTTGCCTGAAGTTGGTGATCTCATCCAACCTGCATCTCTGAACTGCCGTACAGTGGACACGAGTGCTTTGCTGCTTTCATAACCCCGGCAGCAGACTTGTGCTGGTCCTGAAGCTCTCTGACTTTTTTCCCCAAGTCATCTCCAAAGAGGTACTTGGTCACGGGGTGAGTGGCCGTGCACAGGTGTGTGAACTTACTGTTCAGATCTGGTCTAATCAGTTCTTTTCGGAGTGCATTCAATTTGTAATTAGCGTTGCACAGGAGAGCAAGCGCATCTTGCTGGGCCTCAGTTATCTCTGGGTCGAGTGTGTGGAGAAACGCATTAACACTGCGAGTTAATGACCTTTGCACTTTCTGGATCCTAGCATCGCGAGTGCGAGTAGTTGTGCTGAGGTTGTCCCAGATCGTCTGGTTTACACGCGGCGAGTCGATCAACTGGCAGTTCGCCGGGCAAGGGTATTTGTGAGCTGTATCCTCGAGCGTTTTGTCTTCCAGGTTGTTGCTCATTAAATAAGTCACGGAGTTTGCTAGCTCTTCGTCGATAGCCTGCCCAGTCTCTGAAGGTACCGCAAATTTTGCTGCGAAGGCAGGCACCTTGCCCTGATCTGGGTCGTCGCCCTGCATACTACCGCGCTCGGTAGGCAGCAGATGTTCATCGCGTGACTCCGCGAGCCCGCTCGAATCACGATTGAATTCCCCACGTGTTATCACCGTTGGCAAATCATAGTCGTCTTGCGTGTAGTGCATCGATGCACCGGGCAGAGCATCAACGACTCGGGAGAGAAGATTTTCGAGTTTATTTAGCCTCCCGGTGAATTCTGCCAAATCCGAATTCGTACCGACAGTAGAAAAAGATCACGATCCAGCGTCTGATTCTGAGCAAGGTTTCACCCTGCTCGGTTTTTTCTTTCCCGCTACCACCTCCAGCCGCCGCTATGCGGTCACCCTGTGGTTTCGGACTTTTCTTAGTACTGTCATTACGGCAGATGCAGCTCCACTGCAACTGCTGGCATCCCGCTGCGCAGGAGCCATCTTGGATTGGAAACGCAAGGCAGCAAGCGGTGAATTAGAGGGTGGAGATTGCTTCTCCATAGTTCTTGTATTTTCGTAACGATTCTTAGGCAATCCGGAAACAGAAATCTCGAGAAACGGCAAAAAGGGGTAGAAAATCCCAATCACGCTGGAGCAAGATCGTAACTGCTCCTTTCCAGAACACGGCTGCGCATGAATTGAACGCGTGCACGCACGTGGGATCTCCTATATTCTCATACGCAGTAGTGCATAGTCTTGATGTCGAGACTTACGAAATAAAATAAGCAGTTATGATTACACAGAGCCATTTAGATTCAACAGTTCCAAGTTTATAGATATATTGACATAACTAAGGGGTTTTTGTTGTTGTTGTTTTTTTTTACATGAACAGGAAAGTGTCTGTTTAGAGCGCCCAACCCATAATACCCTGCAGTACTACACAAAACGCATATATTTTTGTGTGAAAAAAAAAAAAAATCTTTCAGGTCATGGGGCAAAAACACATACAAATATCGACTCATAAATACAATTAAGCTCGCATAAGTCGATCTTCTCAGGAATGAGCAAAACACATCGACTTAGGCAATTTTCGACTTGTGCGTAAGTCGAAAAAAATTGACTTACAGTTACACCACACATCGATGTATTATGTACATGTATGTTGTCTACTCCGGAGCCGAGAGCTGGAGCGGTGTGCCGCAGCACGGGTCGCCTGGCAGGACCGCGGCTAACTTTGCATGGACAGTGCATTAATATTGGCACAGGTCCGATTACTTTGGCACAGGTCGGATTACTTTACACCCTTGTTAAACCTTGGGGAAGTGAATATGAACGATATTTGAGCAGTGATTGATTCCAGTTTACCATACCGTGGCTTGAAATGCATGTAGAGGTGTAATTCTGATTTACCCGTGCCCGTAACTTTCCCCCTACTTTCCGCTTTGAAAACTCAGCAGCTTCATCCATACCCAGGGCTCGTACTCGTCAGGGAATTTAAAAATACTTTTTCCAGAAGCAAAAAGTCAGGGAAAGTCAGGGAATCCATCTATTTCTTCTGGAAAGTCAGAGAAAATCATTTTTTCCAAGGTATTTGTTAAAATGGTATTTGATTTCTCTTATCAACAAAGGAAAAACAGTTTGTCAAATTTGTGGTTTCTTGTATTAAGACCGTTTTGGTAATAAACTTCACACAGATACTGTGTCTATTGCGTCCTTCATGTGCAGTGCACGTGTACTTGTATGTATGACTATCGACTTGCAGTGGTGTAAGGTGCCGTGGTGCCTTTGTGTACACATACATTTATGTGTGACATGAGCGCTGCTGGTGATGTGATTGGCATTAATTGCATGCATGATCGAAGCGTCAGTCATCTAATAACACGAATGTATGATTACTTTTGGATCGAGATAGTGCTTTGATTTTGATATAAAATTTGCATTAAAGCATTCTACCACAGAATATTGACAACACAGTCATTTCAGTGTATATAATTTTGCATCATATGCCACTCATGTGTTCTTATTAAAGAAACTCTCAAAAAATTGTGTCTACTTAGCTTACTCGACGGACGATATCGCTACCTCGTGGTTGCTTATTTCCAAAGGCGCAATTATCAGTATCGCAAGTCTGCATTTAGGCTGGGCATGCGAGCTCTAGCTAGCTTGCACTACTTTGCTGCAGTGCGACCGGCCTATTTCATGGTTGTTTTCCGCAAGTCTACCTTTTTTGCGAGATACGCGTGCATGATATTAGGTCAGACCAGAGCGCAACGAAAAAAAAAGAAAATAGCACATTCAAGAACTTTTCATGTAGCAACACTTGTGACCAAAAATGGAAAATTGAAATGCGTGTGCAACTCATCATATACTTTCCAATTTTAGTTCCGACTTCCAGTTCTTTTGCTGGTTAGCTGAGTGTGGATGATTAAAGCCGAAATAATTAATGAATTCATCGCGATCCCGCCGGGTGACAGTAGCGTAAAAATAGTTGAATAATGCATGTTAACCTACTTAATCGGTGTTCAGTAAAAGAAACAAACGCATTTATTAGTTTTAGTAGAACTGAATTTGTTCATTATCATTAAGCAAATGATAATTTAAATATGAGTGTGTATGATTAAAGCCGAAATAATTAAATCATCGCGATCCCGCCGGGTGACAGTAGCATAAAAAGAGTTGAATAATGCATGTTGAACCTACTTAATCGGTGTTAAGAAAAAGAAACAAACACATTTATTAGTTTTAGTAGAACTGGATTTGTTCATTATCGTTTAGTAAATGATAATATAAATATGAGAGTGTATGTTTAAAGCACATTACTAGTGAAATCATCGCGTTAAAATAGTTGAAAAACGCATGTTAACCTACTTAATCAGTGTTCAGAAAAAGAAACAAACGCATTTATTAGTTTTAGTAGAACTGGATTTGTTCATTATCATTTAGCAAATGATGATTTGAATTGATTTGAATATGAGTGTGTATGATTACATCCGAAATAATTAATTAAATCATCACGATCCCGCCGGGTGACAGTAGTGTAAGAATAGTTGAATAATGCATGTTGAACCTACTTAATTGGTGTTAAGAAAAAGAAACAAATGCATTTATTAGTTTTAGTAGAACTGGATTGTTCATTATCATTTAGCAAATGATAATCTAAATATGAGTGTGAATGTTTAAAGCAGAAATAACTAGTGAAATCATCGCGATCCCGCCACGTGACAGTAGCGTAGAAAGAGTTGAATAATGCATGTGGAACCTACTTAATCGGTGTTCAGAAAAAGAAACAAACACATTTATTAGTTTTTATGCCTCCGCCACGAAGTGGTGCCGGAGGCATTATGTTTTCGGGTTGTCCGTCCGTCCGTCCTTCCGTCCGTCCTTCCGTCTGTCCGTCCGTCCTTCCGTCCGTCCGTAATAAATTTTGTGGACAGGGTAACTATCAAAACCTTTTAAGGTATCCTAATGAAACTTGGCATGTATGTGTATTAGGGGGTGAAGTTGTGCCTATCAACTTTTCGGTGCACATGGTCAAGGCCAAAGGTCAAAAGGTCATGGTCAAATACGTAAAATTTCACTATTTCCTCCATATCTATGCAATGCCTCAAGATATTTTCTTGAAACTTAGTGTATACATGTATTACCCAATTAAGATTCTCTGGTGAAAGTTTTGGGTCATGAGGTCAAAGGTCAAAAGGTCAAGTTAAAATATTAAAACTTTGCTTTTTTCTCTGTACCTTGGAAATTGTTCAAGGTATCTTCATGGAACATAGGATATATACATGTACTGACTGGCAGTTATTATCTAGAGAATCTAGGGTTCATAAGGTCAAAGGTCAGGGGTCAAAGGTCAAGTGCAACACTTCAAATTTTTACTATTTCCCTCATGTATGTATTTATGTAATGCCAGCAATTTTTTTTTTTTTTTTTTTTTTTGCACTTGGTGTATGCATGTTTAACCTTTTCTTTTTTTGGGGGGGGGGGGATTTGCCTCAAAGGTCAAAAGGTCAAAGATCAAGGGAAAGTGCTGAACTAACTTTTTCCTCCATATCTCAGAAGTTGCTCAAGTTATCTTGAAACTTACTACATATTTATGCATGTTCTGCCTGACAGTGATTATCCTATGAATTTTAGGGTTAAAGGCCAAAAGAAAATGGTAACAGTGTACTTTTCAATACAGAAGTTACACTTTTTCTCCATACCTTGAAAATTACAGTGTTCATACACTTATGAATGGGTCAAAGTCAAGTTAAAATCCTTGAATCCCCAAATACATGCTCTCATATTCATCTAATTAAACCTAGGTAAAGGAAGGTGAACATTCAACACATTTGTGACAAACATGTAATTTCAATATTTTGCCAATATTGTGAAAATGTAATTATACATTGTCCACATGTACTATAGACCTATTAGGAGAATCATGCATTATGGCGGAGGCATAGCAGTCGCCTTAGCGACATTTCTAGTAGTAGAACTGGATTTGTTCATTATCATTTAGCAAATGATAATTTGAATATATGAGTGTATGATTAAAGCTGAAATAATTAATGAAATCATCGCAATTCCACCGTGTGACAGTAGCGTAAAAATAGTTGAAAAACACATGTTAACCTACTTAACCCATACCATACTGAATTCTTAAATCTCCATTGACTTAATTCACAGCTAACCAGGTTCCCGTAGGGAACGGGTTAATCAGTGTTCAGAAAAAGAAACAAACGCATTTATTAGTTTTAGTAGAACTGGATTTGTTCTTTATCATTTAGCAAATGATAATTTGAAAATGGGTGTGCATGATTGAAGCCGAAAGTAAAATTACAAATTAAAACTAACAGAGCACATCATGGTGCGTGGATGCATCCAAACTTCCGTCTTTTTACATTTTTATTTTGGATATTCTATAATGAAAACTCCCACCTCTCCGTTCGGACGTTTCTTTTTTATTTTCCTTACCATGGATACGTCACATTTCCCCCGCTTATTTTGTTCAATGGGTTTTCTTCCACAAATTTAATGATTTCATACTTCTCTTCATATGACTTCGTTGTTAATTTTCTCTTTGGAGCCATGATGAACGCATGTGTACTGTACGAACGCCTTACTGCGAGTGGAGCAAGCACATGGAGCAAGTGAGAAAAGTGTTCCTTCAGCGAGGCTGCGTGCGAAAACAAAAGACCCAAAATATTCGTGCGACTAGAGAATGGTTGCATAATCTCTCAACTTTCCCACACCACATTCCATCTAAAGTTAGCAAGAGTCGAAAGAGGAGAGAGGGGGAAAGATAGGGAGAGAAGCGTCGTGAAGTCTGGGTCTTATGTAAACAAAAACTGGCGTCTCATGATTTTGACAGTGATTTGTTACACGATAAAATTTTATTCGACTTAGGCACAGTGAATTCAATGGTTTTTCCGTGAAAGTGTTCTTGGAATTTCTTCGACTTAGGCGAGTATTCGACTTACAAAATTCGACTTGTGTGTGAATTAATACACGTAAGTCAATGGGGAAAAATCGGGACTTTTTAAAATCGTTGACTTGCGCGATTATTCGACATATGCGATGTCGACTTAGGCGAGTTTAACTGTATGTATGAAATCTACTGATTTATTTTTTCTTTTCTTTATTTTACTCCTTCTCCTTCAGGGTATTGTTAGGACCACAAATTATTTTTTTAAAAAAATGATCGCCACCATCAATTGATTTAAATGAAGTGATGCACTTTTAATATTTTTCTGTGAAGAAGAAACATTATGCTTTTTTTGTCAAAAGAGCATTATTGGTTTACTTCTTGCTTGAAGTAATATAACTGTTTTTCTTTTCCTTTTCACTGGTATATCAAGGCTTGCAAATACATCCCAGATACCAAGATATAGGACTTTGCACCGAAAGAATTCTAAGATCAATATAAACGAATCTTCCTATTCATAATCATCATGTATTGCAAAATGTCCCTGCATGAATGAAATAAAGTAATCAACAATGAACAATTTTTTTTACCCTAGAATTACCTCTCACTTTGAGCAACATTAGTGTTAAGTTTCAAACAGTAATGACAGTACATGCCTTATGTACCATAATACAAGATGCGCCATATTAACTAAACCAGACATTTAAGTGCAAGCAAAGAAATATATTTGTGCATTTGCCTTGAGGTGGAAACTTCACTAAGCTTCGAGAAAAAAAAGAAAAATGCTAGCAAAAGCAATCATTAGTAAGCATTATAAAACTGTTGGTATAGCTGTACACAAGCTTTTTTATAGAAAAGATGGTTACCATGCTTGCAACCACATCATTGATTAGGCCTACAAACTCTGGTAGCTTTATTTTTCCGTGGGACTGAATGAACTATATAGTAATTTGAGTGCATATATTGCATGTGGTAAACCCGAAACTTCTAGATGATTTAGCCTTAAATATGTGCTGAATCAAAAATCAAAAGCTCAAGCCCCCCCCCAAAAAAAAACAAAAAGAAGATAATTATGATAAATAAATAAATGAATTTAAAAAAATAAATAAAATGAAAAAAAAATGTAACCATGAACATACTATGGTGATGACATCATTCCCTATCAAAGGGACTGCTGCTCTTTGTTGATAACCTTTGACTTCCCAGATGTATTGAAATGGCCTAAAGTCAAAAAATTTGCCTCGGTTATAATTACTGTCATGGTAACTGACATTACATACTGGTGTATGACGGTTCGGTAAACTGATGTTACACATTTTGGAGTGTTCATTTTGACTCTCCAGTATGGCAAGTATCCTTATTTCTGGTATTAAAGTGAAAACTAAGTTTCGGTAAGTGCTTGAGAACCCGTCTAGCACCATTTCATTTTTTCTTGCAATATATCGAAAGAGTCCACTAAGAAACTTACCTGGCTGACGCGGTTTGCCGGAATGATGAGTTGGTTTAGAGTATTTTGAGAAAAATAATAATAGTAGGAAAACCGACTTTTATTCCAGAAGGCTCCAGACTAACTCGGTCTCGGGGAAATTCGACCCTACTTCAGACAATTCACACGCAGTTCGTGATCGCCACATTCTACTGGCCACTGCATAATACCAAATGAGGCCTAACTGAATGGACAGGAAAGTGCGTGCTAACGTAATCCTGTACAAAACAAAACAAAAATGATAGTGCGCGGTCCTCAGTTGCTGAGACACGTGGTCTTTGGAGTTTTTGTTGTTGTTTATCAAGCGCCTTTGATTGTTTTAGAGGTGCTTGATAGGCGCACACTAATTTTGCATGCGCGCAAAAGAGGTTTTTGATGCGCGCGTTGTAACAACTCGGACCATTACTGCGAGTAGCCAGAACACGAGGCGCTAGTTTATACAGGCCGCTCCCATAGGACAACACTTTACAATCAGAGGGACAACCATTACAACTCATCCCGCCGTCAAAGCGAAGCCGAGTTATCCCCGAGTCCAAGTTTAGCCTGACCCCGGGGGGGGGGGGGGGGGGGGGGGGGGGGGGGGGGGGGGGGGGCAAGTGTGTCAGGGAGCGACATTGTTATCAAGTAGAAAAATTCAATTGTGTTCTTCATGCCCCCGCTCTCCCCCCCCAAAAAAAAAAAATAGAAGAATTAGTATTCTTCATCCCCCCCCCCCAAAAAAAAAGAGACAAAAAACACAAATGAATTCAAAAGAGGACAATAAGCATGTATGGATTAATTTTAGAGCATTGATAATGCCATCGTGCTATTTTTAATAGGCTTTCCCAGTTTTTAGCTAGAAAATGGACAAGATATAAATTTTACCTCTTCTCTTTCCCGATTCACTAGTTACTTATTCTATTTTAGATATTCTACCCTCCTGCTTTGACGTTTTGCAATAAGATCTGTTTGTAATTTTCTCTGTAACTATGATGTAATTCTACTGCTTAAAGCATTTTATGTCGCAGGGATTCACCTCAATTTTGTGGCTTGTGTTATTCTCCTCCGAACAGTACATTTTATCGCGAAATACAATAGCTGTTTTCATGGATGCATCTGGGGTTTTTTTCCGAATCCCTAACGCTACCTTAATAGACGACTACGTTATTTTTTATTTTTTATTAATACTAAATCAACACCCTCACAGGTTTATTGTAGAAAGATCTGTTACACACTTTTACTGTACTTTGTTCATTTTTTTTTTCACAAACACACGCCCATGCAAACACAATTAAAGATCCTGATCATTTCAGGGGGGGGGGGGAGGAGGGGGGCAACTGATGGGATAACACCCTGCCGGAGATGGCAACTCTTCTTTTCCATCTCTCATATCTTCCTATGCTATTATCAGGACACCCTATACAATTTATTGGTATATAGGTGGCGCTGTTCATCCTGTCGGTCTCGTGGGCCTTCTTTGCTTAGGGTCGGTCTCGTGAACCTCTTTAGCGTAATGTCGGTCTCGTGAGCCTTGTATGCATATCGTCAGTCTCGTGGACCTTTAAAGTGTAGAGTCGGTCTCGTGGGCTTTGTTTGCTTACTGTCGGTCTCATGAGCCTTTTGTGCGTAGTGTCGGTCTCGTGAGCCGTATAACTTCTGGGCTTATATTACTTGATGTCGAACTTGTGAGCTGTATGACTCGTGGGCTGTATAACTTGTGGGCTGTATGACTCGTGGGTGTCGGTCTCGTGACGTGCACCCCTAGTAAAGTGGATATACAGAGAGTAAGTTATGTGACAATACACTCTTTTTACCACTGAGTTATAGGCATACTTTGGCAGCCATTTTGAAAAACAAAATGGCCACTTTTATTGAAAAACATAATGATTCTTAAAACTTCAACTCAAGTATTGTCTGAAAATGTATGGTGTTTGAAACATTTTGAATTTTTGGCACCTGTGTCCTATATACCGTGGACTTGCCCAGTTGCAATCTTAACCTGTTGAGGACAAGTCCCCAGTATACTTGGGCAAACATCTATGGGAAATGCATGTAGCAAAATCAAACCGTCCTGAATGGGTTAACAAATTTCATTTGTAGAGGGAGACAAATTAAAGAAACTCACACCAAAAGCCATATTGTCAGGAATATCATTTTTTTTTTTGGGGGGGGGGGGTTGCAAATATGCATTTGCCTGATGCTAAGCTTTGTACCAATCAATATGAAATATGCTTGTCGCTTTTTTTTTTAAAGAAATTTTGCCAAAGTCACCTTTGCGCATGTTTTTATTCCTTTTGTGATCGCTGACTTTGCACAAGTAACGTGATGACGCATCACATTTATGAATAGCTATCACTTATCCAAAAGAAACAACGTGAAATATCTTGTCAAATTCATGAAATTCCTCTGTCGAGTTCGTATGCCCATGATTTTTTTTTCATGGTTACTACTATATAAACACTGATCAATTCAGTGCTTATTTATGTCAATGTAGGGCAATTTGTCAATCAGTTGCTATCAAATATCTATTGTCTTTACAGTGCACTCCTGTTAGAACAAACACGGTCATAATGAAATTTCAGTATAACAAAGTAAAACTTCTGGTCCCAAAATTATTACCATTAAAGTCTATGGTACGAAATTCGCTTATAGCAAATTTTTTGTTATAATGAAATCTCTTCTGAGGGCCATTGACAAAGAAAAACATACTTAGGAAATGTGCTTCATTATGACAAAATGCTGACAGACTACAAAAATACATAGTGGAACAAGCATGTACTGAGCATCTTTGCGCAGGCTAGCACTTCGCATCACTCTGCATTCACTCCGTGTGTCACACACCATTTCTGAGGAGAACTTGTGTTATTAATCATAGTCTCTGGAATGCATAAAGGTTTGTTTTTCCGACAGTTTCTTGTTATGAAATACACAGATTTGGATATATATGTCCAGATGTCCGTCGTTTTTTTTTTTTTTTGTCTCGCCCACCGGAGGTGAAGGCGAGACTAAGGGATCCAAATGGCGTCCGTCCGTCGTCCGTCCGTCGTCCGTCACAAATGTTAAAGTTTACCTGCAAGACTCTCTTATGATGCATAACTTGACAACTGTTACAGCAATGGCAGCCACACTTGTGTGATAGAAGTCTTTTCTATGTTAAAGTTTACCTGCAAGACTCTCTTTTGACAAATAACTTCACATAAGTTGCTTGGATTACAACCTAACTTGGGTCATAGATGCACTGGGGGTACCTTCATGTTATGGTGCCGTTGGAGGTCACAGGATAGGGTCAAAGGTCATTTGAGGTCATACGTTAAAGTTTACTTGCAAGACTCTCATATCACATGTAACTCGACACATGTTGCTACAATGGCAATCAAACTTGGGTGATGGATGCACTTGGGTACCTCATGTAATGGTGCCGTAAGAGGTCACATGATAAGGTCAAAGGTCAATTGAGGTCATACGTTAAAGTTTACTTGCAAGACTCTTATCACACGTAACTCATCACATGTTGCTACACTGGCAATCAAACTTTGGTGATGGTAGATGTCTCTTGGGAAGTTGAAGGTAACCACAAGGTCAAAGGTTACAGACAGGGGTCAACAAACTTTTAGGGCCCAATGTTAAGTTTTTAGGAGGCATTTCGTTTATGGCTCATAACTTTTGATCCCTTTGTCCGTTTGTGACCAAACTTGGATGGAAGATGTCCCTTGGGGAGGTAAAGGTCGTCACAAGGTCAAAGGTCACAGACAGGGGTCAACAAACTTTTAGGGCCCAATGTTATGTTTTTAGGGCGCGTTTTGATTGTGGCTCATAACTTTTGATCCCTATGTCCGTTTGTGACCAAACTTGGACGGCAGATGTCCCTTGGGGAGTTAAAGGTCATCACAAGGTTAAAGGTCACAGAAAGGGGTCAACAAATTTTTAGGGCCCACTGTTAAGTTTTTATGGCGCGTTTCGATTATGGCTCATTACTTTTGATCCCTTTGTCCATTTGTGACCAAACTTGGATGGTAAATGTCCCTTAGGGTGTTGAAGGTCACCAAAAGGTCAAAGGTCATAAGCAGGTCAATTAACTTCTGGGAGTTATAAAAGATATTAATTCCTTGTACGCGAATGGGCGAGACACAATTTGGCGATTGCCTTGTTTGGAAATGAATTAGCGTACATTATTACAAACATTGTGGCGTTATTTCAAAGGTTCACTATATGTATTCAAGGTTCGTTAATCCAACAATAAAATAGTTTTCTAATAAATTTTGAAGATTGGCTGATACCGAAAATGGTAGGAATCTCTGTTACCGTATTCCAAACGTTTGTTGATCGGAAAATGAAAAAAGCACATTAATCCAAAAGTGAAAAAAGGTGGGTCCACTAACAAACTTCTGCAATTACAAACCTTACAATCGTCTTTAGATGAACAAACCTTCGAAATAATGAACCTTTCTAATTTTTGAGTGAACAAACCAGCAGAATAACAGCCTTATTTTATGTTGAGATTAACAAACCTTGGGAATAGTGAACCTTTCTCATTTTTGAATAAAACTTTGCGGAATAATGAAGCTTATATTCATTCTCGGAAGAACAAACCTTCTGAAAATGAACCTTAAATCTCTCCTGGAATTATGAATTTTCGCAATAATGATCCTCGGAAGAACGAAGCTTCAGAATAATGGACCTCATTTAATTCTTAGATTAATAAACTATCAGAATAACGAATCCTGGAATGGTGAACCTTCAGAATAAGGCGCCTTCAGAGTATCGAACCTTAGTAATAACAATCCTTAGTAATAACAAACTGTAACCGCATCCTAAACCATCATTTTCTAAATATGTGTTTTGAAACCAGGCATGACAGTTTAAACAAAGTATTGTATGCTCTCTCTTAAATGTAACATTTAAACAAAATTAATAAGATAGCATCCCATTTGAAATGGCTTTGAAGTGTGTGATGAATATTCAATATACAGGTATACGCATGGTTTGTGTGTTTTTATCACATTCGGTGTTTGTTCAGTTATAGCGAAATTTCATTATAACCAAAGAAAACTGCCAGTCCCAAGGATTTTTATAACAGAAGTGCACTGTATATTGAAATTCAGTCATCATTTTTGTAATCTGCTTAATGTAAACTTTAAAATGGTATGTAATTCATATAAGTGTAATGCTTAGAAATATTAAGAAATATTGATTAGAAACTGATAGGTGCTATGGACTAGTGTGTCTATAAACCTTTGGATGTGACTACGGCACAATGTGTATATGGGTGAGAATTTTGAACGATGTACAATTGCCAATTTTTGCACCTTATGGCACTCTTTCCCTTAGAACACACTAGAATGATCTAAGAAACCAGTTTCTTTCATGTGATCTCAAAGCCTGATAAATTTCCTTTCAGGAAATGTATGGGTTGGTATACTTTTGATATTTTGCATTTGACAAGTACTTAAGCGTAAAAATACGGTAAAAAACACTATTTTCACAATGATTTTTGTTTTTTAAACCAATAATGTACCCTTTTAAGGTACATGGCATCTATTATCTGACCATGTTCTGGATCTGCCTATGACGTAATCTAAACTACCATGAAGTTGATTTTTAAAGAAATTATCATTTGTGCTAAATTATGCTAATTTATGCATAATGATGCATGAAATCAGACAATTTGGTATAAATCACTAAATAAAGCTCAAAACGAGCACATTTTTTTGTGTAAATATTCTTTTTAGTGTCCTAGTGAAAAATTTCTTAAATATTTTATTGTTTTTTTAATTATGTATATCCTTGTTTTTTCAACTTTATGTTTTTCATTGTTTTTTTTATGCGATTTGCCGTGACATTGTTCTGAACAAGAAAATATGTTATTAATTGATTTTAATCAATAAAACACCAAAATAAACATGCTTTTATGAAATTTGCCTGTAAGCACAGATTGCATTGAAATTGTACACGAATTCATGTTTTTGAGCGATTTTTGGTCTGACATGCACTTACATATTTCTGTGCAACTTCGGAACGGCGCGCCCGGGCATCACAAATTTGGTGTCAAAAGATGCAAGAGACTCGAAAGAAAAAAGTCATGAAACGTCGCGGCGATAGCTTTTCGCAATAGCGATACATCGCGCGGAATGTCGAGGGGGGGTTCTCGGAGGCCTCCGCCCCCCCCCCCGGCCTAGTTAGGGTTAAGTGAGTGCCAGAATCCAAACAATAGTGAGAGGAAGTGAGGCAAGGCACTGTGAAATGTTTGGTCAAGAGTTTAGAGGCTTTAAAGAGGTCTTAAGTTGACATCATTGTCCAAGCTATTGCAGCTATGGATTATCTGGTAGATCAGTGATTGCAGCATATGCTTGAGCTACAGGATATCCCATGGATTGGCAGTTATTGGTTAAGATATACAAAATCTATGCTGCAGATATTGAATACTGTTTGTGTGTGTGTTTATCTCATTTTTTCAACACTCAATGATTTTGACATTGTGATATTTACCATACAATGTGCATCTGTGATTTATCCTCATGTCATAGTTTTCAAGCTAGAAACCTTGCCACTCGAGTGGAAGTGATAGTGGATTGAGTTTGCAGGTATGTCTACATTTGTACTAATCCCTCTTTCTCTCTTCCTTTTTTTTTACGACTGTGTAGTTCTCTGTCTTCATCATCATCTGGTCCCGTTCCTGTGCCTCCCAGTGTCATGTCAAATGCTACTGTATTGACACAGGCTCAGCAGCAGGTGCTGCAGCAAATATATGCCCAACAGATGACCGCATACATGCACTAGTAAGTAGTAAATTTTTATATACTGTTGATGACACTTCATTGGCATGGAGATTAGGTAGAGACCTGGTAGGGACTTGAGTCTCCCTGGTTCTGGAGATGTCCCCAGAACATCTCCTGGAAACTACTTTGTAGCTTGGTCTCTAGGGAGTCACAAGAAAATTGGATATGTTTGATTTTTAAAGATTTTTATGCCTCTCTCTATGCCCGAAGAGTGCCGGAGGCATTATGTTTTCGGGTTGTCCGTCCGTCCCCATTTGTTTATGCGATAACTTGAGTAATATTGAGTGGAATTTTACCAAACTTGGTTTAAGTATAAAGTGTGATGGGGCAATTACTTGATTAGATTTTGGGTGAAATCGGCCAGAGGTCAAATGTCAAAGGTCAGGGTCAAATCATGAAATTATATCCGTTTACGTGATTACTCAAGACTGCAGGCCTCGAATTAACCGACGGCCACCGACGGCCATGGCCGTCAGTGCCCCTCTCGTTGGCCGCAATGCCTTTCTTTCCTTGATCAAAGTTACGGCAAAAAAAAAGAATGTGCCCTTTTTCTTGTGGCAGTGGTGCCCCTTTCAGAATGAAAGTAATTATTTATGACGTATAATATGCCCTTTCTCAAAGTCTACTCAAATATCATACCTTCAGTTCACTCGCATCCCAATATATCTGATTCAAACTCAAAGTATCTTTCCGAGATATGAGACGACGTGTACGTACATGTGTCTACACCCGACATGGCTTTTTTACCGTCCCGACTGCCTCCGCAGCGCAGCAGCCATAGAGTTACTAGCTAGGCAGCGGCGAACCGGAGCAAGTGGTCGCACGCCATGCTAAAAAATGCCAGGCCTGTCGGACGGCTGCGAGCATTGCCAGCTCTCTCGCTCTGCATTCATGCCCACCCGCCCGACCCGCGCCGCATGCTCAAAGCAAAATGGCGCCTGAAGTGCTCCAGAGCGCTAAGCGAGCGCGGCGTGTGCGTTGAGAACGTACTGTATTACAGAACCTACATCGTATTGCGTATGGCCTACTGCCTAACGTCTGCTGCGGAGAGATCTTATGCGTGCGTGCGCTGCTGGAGTGTAGCAGCACGGTCGATAGCATACAGCTCTATGGGGCGTTCACATCACGTATAAACACCCAACATGCCCTTTCGAATGTGGCCTTGGTGCCCCTCTGACTGACCCAAGTGCCCTGGCCTCTTGGAAAAAGTGCCCTTTTCTAAATGGCCTTGCCCCTCCAAAATCCTATTTCGAGGCCTGAGACTGGATTAATTCAGTTACAGGGGATGGCTAGTAACTGATCAGTGAGAATCAGTGGGAATACTGGGGGATGATTGTTCCAATCTTTGTGGGATTCATTAAGAGGACATTACATATCTATTGTTGTGTGAAATTATTTGCTTCAGAATGGTCTCATATTCAAGTAATGTGCAGTTCAATGTTTCCAGGTTAGTATGCCTGTACAGTGACAGGGCGATCGTTAACAGGCCATCAAAAGGTCAAGGTCAAATGCTCCAAATTTCATTAATTCCCCCATATCAATGCAATGCCAGAAGGTATTTTCTTGAAACTTATTGTATACCTGAGCCCCGTTTTATCAAAAGATAAATTTAACGTTAAGTCAAGATAATCTATGATTAAAGGGATGGTACAGTATTGGTGGAGATGAGAATTGGGCTTTTAACTTTTTGCAAGATACCAAGAAAACACTTATGATATAGTACAGAGCATACCATTTTAAGAGGAATTCAAAGTTTATTCAATGAAAATCGGGTTTGGAATGACTGAAACATCCAAAAACAAAGTAAAACAAAGCGATCGTAAGGAAATGTGGGTCCCACACTTTATTAGAATCGCTCTTTTTTGGATATCACAGCCATTTTAAAACCAATTTTCATCAAATAAACGTTGAATTCCTCATAGAATTACATGCTCTTTCATATTTCATAAGAGGTTTCTCATTATCTCACCAAAAAATGTTAGAAACCTGAAATTAGGTCTCAACCAAAACTGTACGATCCCTTTAACCTCTCAAATCAACTCTAAGTCCACTTAATCTATGATTAACTTCCAAATAAACTTCAAGTCCATTTTATCAAGAGACCCAGAGTTGAAATCAACTCCAACTTCCTCCCAAATCAACATATAAGTTTTCTCAACCGCTCCAAATCCATGATAACTTTACAGTTGATAAGATGTTAACTCTAAGTAGAGACAAGTCTAGCTAGACTCAATTGTAAGGCAATTTACAGAAGAAAGATGACCGTCACACTTTCCTAGTCTAGCTGGGATGTTGTCACAAATGTTTGTCTGTTAACTGCTTACTTTCTCTAACATTTAGTTGCGTTTCTTTCATGTAATTATGGTCTTTTCCTTGCATGAAATTCATGATCGGCACGCATTGCTTACGCGACTGCTGCACGCAAACACCCTAGACAGCAGTCTCAATCCCAGCCTGCGCGCCCGGCGCCTCAGCCCGCCCGCCCGCCAATCAAGCCATCGCCAGCAAGGGTAATTAAGTAACCGAGTAATGCATATCTTGCCACAGAACCCATATGCGAGGAAGCCAGTGATTTCTGACGTGCGTAGGCCTACGTAGAGCTGGTTCGTCAATAGTTACTATTTAAGAGTTGAGTAAACCTATACAGAAAATAAAGAGTTTAATTCTAGACTCTATAGCACTGCGTACGACAGTAACTTAAGATCTATCCAGTGAATAGGCCTAACATTAGACCTAAGTAATGTTACAGCGAGTCGTTTGTACTTACCGTAACACTGCATGACTAGCGGCATCTACTAGGTCTAGAATTTCGACATGTAGACTGGCGATCTATTCTTTACAAAGCCGATCTGCGCCCTAGAGGTAAAAACAAGCTACTGTAGTCACCACACTCACAAGTTTCCATAATCCTACACGTAAACACACAAGACTTGAAACAATACATACACGACCTTCACCTTGGACAGTCGGGTACTGTACGTTTATATCCATGTCAGTGAATACTGTTATAACGTTAGATTTACTGAGATCCTACGTAGTGTGTGTGCGGGATCTTTACGGTACGCAGATTTTCGTTGAGCTCGATTTGTGCTAGATCTATCGACCTACTTTCTTCAATACAACGCAAAACGGCGTAGGGCCTATTTTGTGGTTCTGTTGCAAACATACTTCTAATTCAGCGGCTGTAGCGCTAATAATACTGCGTCACACTAGCAGACTATGCTTCCGTGGCTTGTTGTTTGTTTTGCTTTATGTATTGTATTGTTTTTAAGCAGACAGTAACGGAAACCAGCATAGTCTTGTGTTTTTTGTTTTTTACTAAATCAATAATTAAGTCATGGTGATGAGCTATAACTATAATCGACTATTAAGTCTCTTCGTAAAACGGAAACCTACAGTTGATTTAAAGTTATAGCGGACTTCAAGTTGGATAAAGTTAGTGTTGATTTCACAATCAACGCTAACTTTATCTTGATAAAACGGGGCCCTGTACTACCAAATAAAGATTCTCCAGAGAGATTTTCAGGTCTTGAGGTCAAAGGTCAGGTGAAAATGTTAAAATTTTACTTTTTTCTCCATATCTTGCAAATGGGTTCAAGGTATCTTCATGGAACTTGGTACATACGCTTGTACTGACTTGCAGGGATTATCTAGGAAATTTATGGGTCGTGGATCGAAGGTCAGGGGGTCAGAGGTCAAGGTCAGCTCCTCAAAATTTCATTTTTATGCAATGCTTGCAGGATTTTTCTTGAAACTTAATATAAATGTTACCTAATGGAGAGATTCTGTCAAGTGAAAGTGCTATATTTCACATTTTCCTCCATATCTTGAAAGTGACTCAAAGTATCATGAAACTTAGTACATTCTATGCATGTTCTACCTGACACTGATTCTCTTGGGAATTTTAGGGTTATAGGGTCAGAGGTTAAAGGTCAAAGGCTAGGCTAAAATTCAAGAAATTTTCTATTTAATACTAAAATTACACTTTTTATGCCTCCGCCAACGAAGTGGCCAGAGGCATTATGTTTTCGGGTCCATCCGTACGTACGTACGTACATCCGTCCGTGCGTACATCCGTCCCGTTTTGTTTTTGTCGATATCTCAAGAACCGTGTTCTGGTTTTACATCAAACTTGGTATGAGGGTATATCCTGGGGGGATAATACTTTGTTTGGATTTTAGGGTCACGGGGTCAAAGGTCAAAGGTCACAGGTTATTTTGTGAAAAAAAAGGTCGAAAATTCATGTTTTTCTCCATATCTCGCAAATGGTTCAAGGTATCTGCATGGAACTTAGTATATATGCTTGTTCCAATGGGCAGGGCAGTGATTATCTAGGGAAGTTGGGGGTCATGGTTCAAAGGTCAGGGGGTCAAAGGTCAAGGTCAACTCCTCAAAATATCACTGCTTTCCCTATATTTATGCAATGCCTGAAGGTTTTTTTTTTTTTAACTTGATGTATACATGTATTACCCAATATATATTCTGTGGGAAGTTTCTTGCCAAAAGGTCAAAGGTCAAGTGAAAGTGCTGAATTGCACTTTTTCCTCCATATCTCAAAAGTAGCTCGAGGTATCATCATGAAACTTACATATTTATGCATGTTCAACCTAACAGTGATTTTCTTCGGAACTGGGAGGTCAAAGGTCAAAGGCCAGGTTTAGATAATGCTATTTTCCCACTTGATGCTGAAATTATACTCTTTCAATTCAATTCAATTCAATTCAATAGTTTATTTATTTCCATCATCACAAAGAAAAGAAAAGAAAAAGTTGACATAATCCAAAGTGATACATTTTTTTTCATTTCTCTTCCACTCGTCCGATAAAGGATTTTTTCAATACAATATAAAGTATATTATACACGAATGATGTCGTAAAAAAAAAAAAACAATGCACTTTGTCATGGCAACAAAAATAGTAAATAATCACAATGATGGAAAACAGTGTTCCACTAAAAAAGCCACGCTTGTAGAACGTGGAACACTGGAACAAAACAACAACAGCACCAATTTGTTATACCAATAAGACATATTCTTTTTAAATTCTTCTATATACTATTGTACATTTTACTCATTGATATAATGATGTTGATACTATGAACAATACTTACTAGGATTTTAGGATGCAAACATATAAACTATATAACATATCACATTTGTGGCACAGACACTATGGGGCCAGGTGTGCCAGGAAAATTGAACGGAAAGGAAGATATGCAATCGGCCACAAAAAACAGAACGACGACAACAACAACAACAACAATAACACAATACACAGAGATAACAGAGTTTGAGGAAATGCACTCAGACAGATACTGGACAACGAAGAACGAGGAAAAAGGAGCAGGGAAGAAAAGAGAAGGAAAAGGAGAGGGATGGAAAAGGTCTGTGGACACACTACAAAATCTCAAGGAAAAGTGAAACATGACGGGTTTTTTCATTGAACAGAATTAACTGGTATATTTAGAAAACAAATATTTTTTGAGTTTATACTTAAATGTAATTAACTTCACAGATTCTTTTAGATCATTATCTAAGCTATTCCAAAATCTGGGTCCGGTATAAACAAATGTATTTTGAGTGTGTACAGTTCTAACTAAGGGAAGATGAAATTCTTTAGATTGTCTAGTGGGATAATTATGTACGTGGCTGTTACGGTGAAATAAAGAATAAAATATTTTGGGTAGATGATTGCAGTTGTAATTAAACATAAATTGACCAAGTTGAAACAAATACAACTCTTTTATTTTCAGAATTTTGTGCTCAAGGAAAAGCTTGTCAGTATGTGCTCGGATATGAAGGTTAAAAATGATTCTGAGTGCCATCTTTTGCAGAAGAAAAAGTTTATCTAACAATGTCAAATATGTATTCCCCCAAGCAAGAATTCCGTAATTCAAGTATGGCAATACCAAACTTGAATAAAGCGTAATCAAAGCCGAAGAAGGAAGATAATATTTCAATCTATTCATTATGCCTATGTTACGTGCAATTACTTTACAAATATTGTTTATGTGACACTTCCATGATAACTTATTATCAACACAAACACCTAAGAATTTAATAGACGAAACCTCTTCTAGAGGAGTAGTGTCAAATATAACATTACCTGGTAATCTATCTAAAGAATTACTGAAAAACATATACTTTGTCTTCTCAATATTCAGTGACAATTTATTTGCATATATCCATTGTGAGACATTCTTCAATTCATCAGTCACTGTACTAATCAAAGTATTAGGGTCAGGGTGGGAATAAAAAAGATTGGAATCATCCGCGAATAATATGAAAGAGAGTTTATCTGAAGATCTATAAAAATCATTAATGTAAACTATAAATAACAGTGGGCCTAACAAACTTCCTTGCGGAACACCACATTCTATTTTCTTCATAGAAGAATCAAAACTGTTCACATGTACATATTGAAATCTGTCAGATAAATAACTCGTAAACCATTGCAAGGCTTTTCCGCGAATACCATAATGGGATAACTTAGAAAGAAGTATACCGTAATTAATCGTATCAAAAGCCTTTGAAAAGTCCAGGAAGATGCCTATTGTGTGCGAAAATGTATCAAGTGCATGTGTAATCTTTTCCACAAAGGTAAGTAAAGCGTGGGTGGTGTTGTGATTTTCTCTGAATCCAAATTGAAAATTCGTAAATATATTACTCATATTGAAAAATTTTACAGTTCGGATATATACTATTCTTTCCAAAATTTTAGAAATTGAAGTTAATAACGATATTGGTCTGTAATTATTGACATCATTTTTTTCCCCTTTCTTGTATATAGGTATAACTTTGGCAGTCTTCATTTGACTTGGTACAAGCCCAGTACTAAGTGATAGATTAATAATATATACTAAAGGATCTATTATTTGAAGAATTATATTTTTCAACAAATAATTATCGATTCCATCACAACCTGGGCTTTTCCCTTCTTTCAAATTATGAATAATATCAATAACTTCTTCATTATACGTAGGGTCCAAAAATATAGTTTTAGGATTAGGTATATCTAAAAAATCATAAAATACTTTATTAGATGAAGGGATACTTTGTGATAAATTTTTCCCAATCGATTCAAAAAAATCATTAAAAATTTCGGCCATACCAGCAGGTACATTGCTTTTTCTCAATACCTTGAAAATTACTCAATGCATAAACTTATATAAGGGTCAAAAGTCAAGTAAAAAATCATCAGTTCCCCAAATACCTGCACTCTGACATTTTAATTCAGCACATTTGTGTCAAACCTGTCATTTTAATATTTTGCCAATTGTGTGAAACTGTCAT
The DNA here is from genome assembly GCF_040938485.1 of Diadema antillarum. Lineage (NCBI taxonomy): Eukaryota > Metazoa > Echinodermata > Echinoidea > Diadematoida > Diadematidae > Diadema > Diadema antillarum. Next base: position 736,559 of record NW_027271963.1, on the reverse strand, counting down.
CACACATTGTCAAGACATTGTACTATAGACCTATTAGGAGAACCATGCATTATGGCGGAGGCATATCAGTCGCCGTAGCGATATATCTAGTTCTTCATACCTTGAAAATTACTCATTGCAAAAATTCAAAATCGTCAAATCCCAATATACATGTGCCTGCACTCTTAGACAATATACCTAGTAAACCTAGTTCAAAGGGAAGTGAACATTTGTGACAAACCTGTCATTTCAATATTTTGCCAGGTACATGTGTATGTGAAACTGTCATCACACCTTGTCAAGAGATTGTACTATAGATGCATTAGGAGAGCCATGCATCATGGCAGAGGCATACCAGTCACCAGAGCGACATTTCTAGTTTCCAGTCTCCAGCTGAGATATCTCTGCATTGTTAAATTAGTTGCGGCCAAGTCACAGAGTCTAATTTTGCCCTAGACATCTCCAAGACTTTCCTGCAACCTCGCAGAGACCAATGGCAACGTACCGCTGATTATGTGGAGACATCGCAGAGATGTCTCTGCAACTGAGAAGATGTCTGGGAGATGTTGCAGCGATGTCGCTGTGACTTACAGGCAGATGAGTTGTCACTTTGTTTGTTGGTGTCTCTAAAGTTGTCCTTGAATTACCTCATTCTTGAGATCACAAGCCATTTTTAGCTCACGTGAGCCAAAGGCTCAAGTAAGAGCCAAAGGCTCGAGTAAGCTATTGCGAGCACTTACTGTCCAGCATCCGGCATCCATCGTGCTTGTATCCATCGTTTGTCGGACGTCGGGCATAAACTTTTCACGTTTTCATCTTCTTGAAAACTCCATGATGGATTTTCACTGAACTTGGCAGGTAGCGTCCATACGTGGATAGGATCTCAGTTTGTTTCAATGGGCACCATGCCCTCCTGGGGGCCTGTTGAACCCACAAATGTAGAAACGGCCACTAATGTAGAAAAACATCAACCACATATGTGGAAATGCCCACTAATATAGAGATGATTTGCTATCATCACCCACAAATGTGCAGACAGTAAATTGGTTATTGGCTTTTGTTGATGGACATACCTATCTAGCGTAGATTGAGTATGCTGTGTACAGTGTGTTCGTATGTGTGTGTGTGTGTGTGTGTGTAGACCAGATTAGGAAATTATGTGTGCGTATGTATACTGTGTGTAACATGTTGGTGTGCTGTGTGACCACGTAATATTGTGCGTGGGTGTGTGTTTGCGTGTGTATGTGTGTGTGAAATATGATGGTATTTTATGCAATTGGTATGAAGTAGATGCCAGTATGCGCGATTACAGTAACATATTTCTCTCCCCCTCCAAAAAAAAAATAAATTTCTGTTGCCGTTTCTGTTTCTATTCTGTCGGTGTACATTGTACTCAGAATTAACTGTACTCCACCAACATTGTGATTAATTAGTATGGTCGTGTAAGTAATGTGGAGGGCAGGAGAAGTGTTTCACATTGAATTTCAAGTCTCTTTAAAGACTGCACTAGCGGTAGACATGACTGTTTTCTCATCAAGTTCTTACTTATTAAAGTTATTACAATGCACTTTAAAATTGTGCAGTCGAGGAAGATTTAGACCTATACACATAAGTGTTTTATAAAATTTCTAGGGGGCCTTTTACTTTGATAGATATTAGAGATGTTCATCAGAAATGTGATTTTAATGAAAAACGTATAAGGAGAAAGTTTTGGGGCCTGGAACCTCGAAACATATTGTGGGTCTTAGAGAATTTCTACTTCATAGGGTGGTTTATATAAGGAGCAGTAATGAAAGTCTTGTTTTGATGTTAGAATTTGTGTTCAGCACCCTCAAAATAAATAGAAGAAAAAAGACCTCCAGAAAAATTTATGAAAAAATTGAACTCACAGTACACATAGGTGACTACAGCCGAAATAAACTACATAGAGTTTGGTCTACATAATTAAAACACCTACTAATGTAAAAATATGTCAACCGCAAATGTAGAAGTTTTCTGCATTTGTGGTTGATATATGAAACTTTGCTACTACATTAGTGGGCACTGTCCGTTACTACATTAGTGGGCACTGTTCATTTCTACATTTGTGGTTGAAATTTTCTATATTTGTGGACGATTTCTACATTTTTGGTTGATGGATTTCTACATTAGTGGACGTTTCTACATTAGTGGACATTTCTACATTTGTGGGTTCAACAGGGTCCCCAGCGGCCCCAACCTCCCCCCAAAAAAAGTAGAAAATAAAAAATAAGGAGAATTACAAAAAACAAGTCATTTTTACCTGTGTGGTGGAATATGCAAATGGACACCATGCCCCCATAGAAGCTCTCAAAGCTGCCTCCTGCTCCCCAAGTTTGCAATGTTCCCAGGTAGTAGTTTGCAAGAATGCATGGAAGGTGAACTTCTGATAATCAGGTAGGTGCGAGACCCCAGGTCTCTTGTTGGTCTTTCTAGTTGCACGAGTCACAGCAACGTCTCCTCCAGTGAGATAGGCCCTTTAGCTCAGGTTCTCTTTACATTACACTTCAGAATGTGTGAAAACAGTGCTTGAAAGTGATGATTGTGATATTATGTTATGAGCTTCTGCTCATAAAAGAAAAAGTGTCTAGAGTATTTAGACTCTTGTCTGGGAAGCTGTCAAAAGTACAACATATGTTTACAGTTCTGAAATAGCAGTTGTGATTGTAACAATGCAGTGAAAATTTAATTTTGACAGAATTCTGTTCTACATAGCTATCAAGAGGTTATTGTGGACTAACCGAAAATTTGTGACAAATGATAAGGCACATAATCATGCTGTTAGGCCTGGTTTCATGTTAAACTCGCCTTGCAAATTCTCACTGTTGCAGTATCAATATGATAGCAGCTGCTGGTGGTGTGCAGCCTGGATGGAGTTCCATGTCACCACAGTGGGGTCACCCTGCTTCACATCCTGCTCCCACCACATCCTTATATCAAGCCCAGCCTGCCCCTGATCAACAGCAACCTGTGGCCCAAGCACCCAACATCCCCCAGCCGGCAGCAGCTCCTGCCAACAATGCCCCTCAGAGAATGAACGTAGGTGGGGGCATGGCCATGGATGATGACAATGAGGAGGGAGCCAGACGTGATTGGCTTGACTGGACATTTATGCTCTGCCGCTTTGGAATCCTACTCAGCATAGTTTATTTTTACTCTTCTGTCAACAGATTCATTATTGTTGCTGGAGCAATGTTCGTCATGTATTTGTAAGTATTCAATTATTGTAGAATGGGAGGGAGATAGGCTGACAATTGAGTGTAACAACTAAATGTAGAAGCCATTCTGACACCTTGCTATGATAAGATTTGTTCCACTGGTCTTCACAGGGTGTATTGCCTTCAAAATGTTTACATTTTTAGTGCTAACTGGATTTTGATGTGTTAAGTATGGTGATGTATATGGGTCTGTGTACATGCATGATTAACTCATTTACGTAGTGAGATAACCGTGGAGGGAAATAAGTACCAGTAATTACATGCATCAGATCTTCATTCAGACATAAGATAAGCCTTGCTCAGGAGCCCTTGCACATTGTATTTAATAAGTTATCAGCAGTTTTGAGAAAGCTTTGCCCCATTCCTACACATTTGTTCCACAAGGTATCAGGCAGGCTACTTCCAACTGAGGAGAAGAAACCGTGCACAACCACCAGCCATTCAGCCCCCAGAACCAAATCCCAGGGCAGAAGATGGACATGCCCAGGATGGGTCAATAAATATCAATGATGATCACGTTAGTATTTTTCCTCTTTCCATTTACCTTTACAGTGAATTTTGTTGACTGCAATCACCTTTTTTTTTTGTTGACTGCAATCACCTTTTTGTGTGTGTGTGAATGATTCAGTTCAACAATTTGGAGTGAATGTAAGAGCATGTAAAAGTCATGTCAATGAAAGATAGCCTGGTTTTGGAAAATCTATGTGGGAATTTTGGTGAGTAATTTTTCATCTGTTGCCGGGAAGATGAATTTTGTGTTGTTTATTACATGGAGTCAAATATAAAAAAGATTCGATTTGGTCACTGGGACGAGATAAGTGATTCGCAGGATCGGGGTAGTTTGCAGGCACAAACCCTTCTTGGTCGTGGAGGAGTCTGCGCCAAGACTACTATATGCACCACTTCGGCATTGTCCCATAGGCCCTGTGTTGTAGCTTCTCGGATTTGCGTGTATTAGTCTTGGCACATGCAGACTCCTAATACAACCAACAAGGGTTTGTGCCTGCAAACTAGGATCAGGGGGTGGGGGGATGATAAACAAGGTATTAACCAAGATATAATGTAAAGATGAGATATTAAACTCATCGCTTGAAGACAAGTTGGGTGATATGCTGGGGGGTCATCAGATATCGGTCACCCGTGATCGACAACGAAAAGGATGTGATATAGCAACTTGAAATTATATTGAGTTATGTTCGTGAAGTTGAGTTCTTTGTACCTACATTTCATTTCATTTCATTTATTTTTTTCCATCTCCAACAGAACTTGTAAATACATTTTCCTTCCACATAAAATATAGATACATATATATGGCAATATTACAAAGTATGATAAATGGAATTTATGGATATACAAATAATAAGGTGAAAAAGAAAAAGCCCAAAAAACATTCTGAAGTTAAGAAAATGCAGGAGATGGGGAGGAATGCTGAAGAAGCAAAGCTTGTAGGTTGCATTCCCCCCAAACATATAGTAACATCTTATATCATTGATCTTCTACTTAGCACATGAGACTAAATTTACAAAAAGAATCACACAAACTACAAACAAAAACCTAACTAGCCCTAGACAAACACCCAGACAAATCCACAAACTAAGTCGCTGTCATGCAGAAATAGAACAGGAAAAGTAAGACAGAAAGATGAAGAAGAACTGATAACATGGTTGGAAAATAGAAAGAAAAACAATGTCGATTGTGAGGACGAAAAGTGATGAGTGAACGGAGCCGCTAAGTCATACGCATGAAAGTAAATATTACAGTACTTCTACATTCATTAAGAAATCAACAATTTTATCCCATTGAGGTTTTGAGTATATACACATATATATATATATATATATATATACACATATATTTAATGATGACGTTCGAATGAAATCTTATGAATATCTAAAAATAAATTCTTTAATGATTTTAAAACAATTCAAACTTGGGGCCGCTTTTTAATTATCACTAAGGTTATTCCAAAATTTTGGTCCAACAAAAGTAAATGTGGATTGAGTAAATATAGTCTTGCAGGGGGCCCGTTTCATAAAACTTGTTATCAGTGACAACTGCCACATTTCTATGACAAATTTGCTCTTAGCCAATCAGATGCAAGGATTTCAGTAGCTTGTCACAACTATGACAACTTGTCACTGATAACAAGTTTTATGAAACAGGGCCCTGGTTAAAGGCAAATGAAATTCATTAGAATGACGAGTTTGGTATCTGTGGAAAGAATTCTTCTTCACAAACGTCCCAGTAAAAATGGGAGGTAATGAATTATCACTAAATTTATACATAAATTGACCAAGATGAAAATAATAAAGATCAGTTACTTTTAAAATCTTATTTTCAAAAAATGAAATGTTAGTGTGAGATCTCCAAGATGCATTGCAAATTATAGTGAGGGCTTTTTTTGGACACGTAGCAGTCTATCAAGATGCATTGAATGAGTGTTCCCCAAGCTATAATACCGTAATTAAGATAAGGCAGAATGAAAGTTGAGTATAACATAAGGAGGGTGGGAATGGGAAAATGAAATTTTACTTTGTTTATAACACCAATATTACAAGATATATATGTGACAAATATTATTAATATGTGTCTTCCATGAAAGTTTATTATCAATTGTCAATCCTAAAAACTTCATTGATGAAACTACATCTATAACAGTATCATCTAATATGATATTATTAGGAAGACTATCCAAAGAATTACTAAACAGCATAATTTCGTTTTGAGAAGGTTCAAAGACAATTTTTTGGATCTTGTCCAATAAAGCAACTCTTTCAGTTCTGAATTTAAGGTATGCACCAAAATGTGGGGATCCGAATGTGAAAAAAATACATTTAAATCGTCTGCGAACAACAGAAAAGATAAAACATGAGAAACATTTATCATATCATATATATACAGGGTTCATACAGGTCATGGAAAACCTGGAAAGTCATGGAATGTAGCCTAGTCTTTTTCCAGGCCTTGAAAGTCATGAAAAACTTATATTTCCATCAAAAGGTCGTGGAAAGTCATGGAATTGCAAGAATTATAGAATTTTATCTGTTATTTGTGTGAGATGTGTGTGTATTCCCTTTGCTTTGCTTTGAATTGAGATCAAATTTATGGTTTAATGTGTTAAAAAAAGAATTGTGTAAAAGTCATGGAATTCTGGCTAAAATGGTCATGAAAAGTCATGGAATTTAATTCATGAGAAAGAGTATGAACCCTGTATATACGTTAAAAACAAAAGAGGTCCTAATAAACTGCCTTGAGGAACACCGCAAGTAACAGATTTCTTTGTGGAACTTTGACTTTTGGAGAAAGATACAAATTGTTTGCAATCAGTAAGGTAGCCCCTGAACCACTCCAAGGCCTTCCCACGGATACCATAGTGACACAATTTATGAAGAAGTATTTTGTGATCGATGGTATCAAAGGCCTTGGAGAAGTCCAGGAAAACTCCCAATGTATGGTAATGTTGGTCTACGGCTTTGGTAACTTTTTCAACAAAGGAGAGAATAGCATGAGATATGTTGTGCTCTTTACGGAATACGACTTGAGAGTTAGATATAATATTATGCAAATCAAAAAATTTAGGAGTCTAGAATGTACAATTTTTTCTAACAATTTAGAAATCGAAGACAGCAGAGAAATTGGTCTATAATTACAAATATCTTCTTTATTACCTTTTTTATAAATTGAAATTACTTAAGCGATTTTCATTTCCAATGGAACAACACCATTACTTAGTGATAAATTAAAAATATCAGTTAATGGTTCAACAACACTCTCACTAATATTCTTTAAAAGGATATTATTAATACCATCAGGTCCAGGGCTTTTTTTGTTTTCCAAATTCATTATGATATCTTTTATTTCTAAACAAGTGACAGGATCAAAAACAAGTGAGTTGATATTGGGTTATGAAAGAAATTTATGGGAATTCTTCTGAGATGTGGGAATATTTTTAGCAAGATCATATCCAACCTGGGAAAAATAATAGGGAGCTTTAGATTTTGACGCATGGACGATTGAGACGACGAGTGCGCTGGACATTCTCCTCTCCCTTGCGTCGTGCTGAAAAGCTTGTGATTACGCTGGGACGCAACGTATAAAAAATAAAATCGCGCCCCCATATGATCGATGCATGAAGTAGCTCTCTACGTTGCAAATTGTGCGGACTTAAAAATAGCAAAGTACGCGTAGTGAAAAACTCAGGCAACGCAAGCTAAAAATAAGTCGACTTGACGCGCACTTCTGCGCATGCTCAGAACATGTTTTTTCCTTCTGAACGTCCGCGTGTCTAAAATCTAGAGCTCCCTAATGATTAAATGTATCCGCTATCAACGCAGGGTCTGTTGTTTACATACATACAGATGTCCCGCTTTTGGCGGAAAATCATCACTTTCTCGCCATAGGGATTTTTACCCCAAAACTCCCGCTGAATCAATATTTTGATTATCATGCATGTGTATGTGTACATTACTCAATGCGCTTCTGTATGGCGCAATAGTAGACCGTGTGGTGTGTTGTTTATTTTGGTTTTTTTTAAACAATTGCCAATTTGACGAGGAAATCAGTGCACCGATCATTCTTCTAATGCGTATTGCGAGCACTACCAACTGTCGGGGTAATATCCTGTTCAAATGTATGATCTTCAAATTGGTTTGCAGTGTCTGGATGTAATCGCTAACTTCAGTTTATGGCTTAAAGGAACTGAGATTTTCTTCCATAGAAAAGCACACGAGTCGCACACCGCTCATGAGCAATCTTCCATACGTTCATACAGCATGAGCTTGGTCTTAAGTAAGACCAAAGATCCTGTACAGTTGCAGTGTGTTGGATCTTTGCCAACAAGTGAGAGCACGTGTATGTGTTAAAGTTTCGAAAGAAATGCTGCTATCAAAGAGACTATCCTTCCAGCACAATAAGGAAAGCAAAACATACAACACAGATTGGGCTTTGACAACTAGCAAACTGGAGAATACTGTGTAGGAATTAAGTAGTCAGTGAGGTAAGGCTTCAGATTATTGCTAAAGAAATGTCTCTCCATGCAATCATTTACATGTAAGAAAAAGTTTGGAAGTCATTCATGAGAATGCACATTGTTAATGTGTCAAAGTAGGCCTACATGTAGTTAGTGCATCTCATGAATAAATTGAATGCATTTGATTTTACAATCTACTCGACCAAGGATTGATTGAAATATTATGTGTAACAATCATTTACCCATTTTTATTTTTTTTATGTTAAGACAATGAGTTAGTACATTTGTGACTGTAGTTTCAAGTTTGTTCATGGCGGAATCAGGGGTGTCCCCCTCGGGACCCAGGGGAGGGGGTGGGAGGGGTCCTAATGGAGGCCTAAATACAGTGAGACCCCGTTATAACGAGGTCCATGGGACCGGCGATATTACCTCGTTATAACTGTACGCATCAAAAACAAAGAAAAACATAAGCACGACGTCATATGCCCATCAATCCAACTTAAGAACATCCTTTTGCGTTGTTATTACAAAATTATGGATCATTGTCCCCGCCGAACGAGTTCGAGCAGGGAACTTTGAAACGGGCTCCGTACGTGTGTGCATCCGTGTGTGATAAAAATCTTCAATTTGCTACTTCTCTGTCAGTTATGAGCCAATTTTGATTCTGTTTGCTTTATATGATAGCACTACATGGGAGCTTTGAAATTTCTACACAGAATTTCAGTTGTAACCTTTGACCTTGACCTTTGACCTATATTGTACATTTTGCTACAAAATGCTACTCCTTCGCCATTTCTAACCCGATTTCGATTCCGTTTGCTTTATGTGATGGCACTAGGTGAGGGCTTCAAGACTTTTGCACAGAATTTGGACCTTTGACTTCTTTGACCTTTGACCTGGATTTTTTTACCTATATTGTACATTTTGCCACAAAATGCTACTCCTTCGCCATTTCTAACCCGATTTCGATTCCGTTTGCTTTATGTGATGGCACTAGGTGAGGGCTTCAAAACTTATACACAAAATTTTGACCTTTGACTTCTTTGACCTTTGACCTTAATTTTTGACCTGTATTGTACATTTTGCTACAAAATGCTACTCCTTCGCCATTTCTAACCCGATTTCGATTCCATTTGCTTCATGTGATGGCACTAGGTGAGGGCTTCAAAACTTCTACACAGAATTTTGACCTTTGACTTCTTTGACCTTTGACCTTGATTTTTGACCCATATTGTACATTGGCTACAAAATGCTACTCCTTCGCCATTTTTAACCCGATTTCGATTCTGTTTGCTTTATGTGATGGCACTAGGTGAGGGCTTCAAAATTCCTGCACAGAATTTTGACCTTTGGCTTCTTTGACCTTTGACCTTGATTTTTGACCTACATTTTGATGTAAGTTTGCTACAAAATGCTACTCCTTTGCCATTTCTAACCCGATTTCGATTCCGTTTGCTTTATGTGATGGCACTAGGTGAGCGCTTCAAAACTTCTGCACAGAATTTTGACCTTTGACTTCTTTGACCTTTGACCTTGATTTTTGACCTGTATTGTACATTTTGCTACAAAATGCTACTCCTTCGCCATTTATAACCCGATTTCGATTCTGTTTGCTCTATGTGATGGCACTAGGTAAGGGCCTCAAAACTTCTACACAGAATTTTGACCTTTGACTTCTTTGACCTTTGACCTTGATTTTTTACCTATATTGCACATTTTGCTACAAAATGCTACTTCCAGCGGGGACATATATTACGCACCGTGTAATTTCTACTTTTCCTTGTTGTTATTGAGAGAATTAAAGGAAATTATTTGCGAATTGATTTTTAAAAAACACGAAAAAAAGTAGGGGTTGAAATGCATTATTTCTTTATTTTTCTTCCGAAAATCTCTTTGCATAATAGTTGCTCATTATGTTCTTGACAAGTAGACCTATATTTTATTCATGATTCTTTCTACACCTATATCTTCCTCTTGTATTGAACCATTCTGAAAGAATATTTTTCATTTCTGAAATAAAGTGTCAAATGACATTGAACAAATTCAGATTGTATAAAATGCGTTTCTTAAGTTTTTCTAAACACCAGCGCAAATAGAGTAACAAACATGCGTTGTTTACCGTAACTTTCGAGGTATTTTACGCTGTTGCTGCTCAGCGGGAATGCGATGATTTCATGAATCATTTCGGTTTAATCTTATACAATGTATGATCGTTGAGCCCGAAGGGATTAGAAATGCGTTTGTTATTTTCTTCCGAAATTCTCTTCGCGTTTTGTACATCTGTTCTTGCAAAATATGCGACAGGGAATTTGGAAGGTCGTGATCCTTTTAACGCAAATCTGTACCTCGTAGACCATTTTGAAAGATGGGAAAATCTTCATTGTGAAATGCAATGTTAAATGATAATGAACGAACGCAGATCTTTTCAAACGGTTGAATGCGTTTGTTTCTTTTTCTGAACACCGACTCAAGTAGATTAACATTGACTTGACGTCGATGCTAGACCATAGTGTACTTACATTGATTTCTCATTGCAATTTTGATTTAGGTTTCAAACTTTATTCTTAAAATCTCTAAAGATTCTCTCTCTTCCTCTCTCTCTCTCTCTCCCCCTCTCTCTTTACCAACCGCGGGTTTTGCCAGTATTCAGTGGTGAAATTTACAAGAAACTTTGCTGTTCATGTCACTCTCATTACCGAAATCGTGATATTGTACTCAGTTCAGTTATAGAGTTTACGTTTATTTTCTAAAGTTAATGTTAGAACCGATAAATTCAGAGCTGGTTTATTGCCGTTTTGATTCTATGTTGCTTTGCGTAAGGCAGATAGTTACGGTCGATTATTACTCTTCAATACTTTTTTTTTTCTTTCTTGTGTTTTTGTATGTCTGTGCTCTGCAGTCCTGCAGATCATGTCGGTAATTTTGTTTCAGTCACTCCTCTATGGTCAGTTACAGCACGTCACGCACCGATGCACCTCATCGTATACATCCCGTGTATACGATGTGCACTGCACTTCACGTTGCACCATGATAGGCCATTATTATGTAATGTCACTCATTGTAAATGGATTCTGATTTTGGAATAGATGACCAACAGCTAGTCAACCACACAAGCCAGTATTTCACTATTAATGAATTCAACAGTCAGTTTTTTTTTCAATAAGGCAAATCAGATTTGTGCTAATTTCAGTTTAATTCACTTTAATTCAAGAAGCTTAACTAAAAATTTTGATACGTTTGAACTATTTTTAAGTTCCCTCAATGATTTTCCATTCTCCGTTATAGGAGTCACCGAAACATGGTTGCACACCAATTCCCCGGACCTATTTGGCATTGAAAATTATAATTTTATTCGTAATGACAGAAAGCATGGCATAGGAGGTGGGGTTGCCATGTACGTTAATAATCACATTAGATTTAAAATTCGAACTGATTTAGGTATTCAGGGAGCAGAAAGTTTATTTATTGAAATCTTAAATGATAATGAGAAAAATATTATAGTTGGTACCATTTACCGTCCTCCACAAAATGACGTTCAATCTTTTATTGACAACTTCGACCAATGTGCTAACGAAATTTTTGGAGAAAGAATATCCATTTCTTTGATGGGAGATTACAATATAGATTTATTACAACCCACCCATTTCCATGACATATTACTTTCCAACTCACTGCATCCCCACATCAATAAATCTACCAGAATAAATAACACCACTCATAGTAAAACATTAATAGATAATATACTGTCTAATGTTATAACTGAAACCTGTACGAACGGTATTCTTTATTCAGATATATCTGATCATTTACCGATTTTTATGATTAATGATAAATCTGTAATAACTCCAATATGTCGCCAACCCAAACAATATTTGAAAATGTATCGAAATGAAACGCCACAAAATATTGATTCATTGAATCAAGATTTATTCGAAGAACAATGGAATGACGTCTTTGAACTCCAAGATGTTAATTCTTCCTATGAAATTTTTTTTACAAAAACTATTAGATTATTATGATAAACATATTCCTTTAACTCCCAAAGTAAATGGAAGGAAAAGAGCTCGGCAACCGTGGATTACTCAAGGTCTTATACATTCCATTCTTACTCGAAACCGTCTTTATGAAATATCTCTGAGGAAACCTACTCCTGAAAACGTGAAAAGGTATAAAACATATAGAAGTAGATTAACTTCTTTGATTCGAGTTTCACGTAAATCATATATTTCAAATAAACTCGAATCTAATAAGGATGATAAAAATTCTCTTTGGTGGATTGTTAATGAAATACTCAAAAAGAAACCTACGGAATGTCCTGATAGCATTACCCATAATGATAAAGTTATCAATCCTGACCAAATTGCAAATATCTTTAACAATTTCTTTGTTAATATTGGTCCTTCTTTAGCTGCATTTATTCCCATAAATGATATCAAAAATTATAAAGATTACTTACCTGAAAGTAATCAAAACTCTTTGTTTTTTACTCCAATTAATGAATCAGAAATTATCGATATTGTTCGATCTCTGAAATGTAGTAATTCCTGTGGGCCTGACAACTTAAGGGTGAATTTTTTGAAAAAAATAATTTACCCCTTAGCAGCCCCTCTCACCCATATATTTAATTTATCCTTACTTAACGGTGAGTTTCCAGACTCTTTTAAAATCGCCAAAGTTATCCCCATTTATAAAAGAGAAGATCCATCATTGGTGAAAAATTATAGACCCATCTCATTGTTACCTGCAATATCGAAAATTTTAGAAAAATTAGTTTATAAGCGTCTCTCCTCGTTCATGATTGAAAATGAAATATTAAATGTGAATCAGTTTGGTTTGTTTTAGGAAAGGATTTTCTACCGATTATGCTATAATCAAATCTGTTGATAATATTATTGATGCGCTTATTAAAAAGGAGCACATAATTGGAGTTTTTATGGATCTTAGTAAAGCATTCGACACTATTGATCATGACATTTTATTTGAAAAATTACATAATTATGGCGTGAGAGGGATTACTTTGTCATGGTTTAGAAGTTATCTAAGTCATCGAAAACAATATGTTGCATTTAAATCCAGTCATTCGTTCCATTTGAACGTGTCATGTGGTGTCCCTCAGGGATCTATCCTCAGGCCCCTACTTTTTTTGATTTATATTAATGATATCATTAATTCCTCTCCTTGTTTAAACTTCATTTTATTTGCAGACGACACCAATGTTTTTTATTCCCACAAGGATATTATAACATTGGTTGATACATTTAACATGGAATTAAGTAATATTTCGAAATGGTTTAGAAGTAATAAGCTTTCATTGAATATTGATAAAACATGTTTTATACATTTTCATACGCTTCAATCCCAACCCACCCTTCCTCAAAGTATTTCTATTGATGATATAAACATTGCTGAGAAACATTCAACCAAGTTCCTAGGAGTGACCCTAGATAACAATCTAACTTGGAATACTCATGTCCAGAATATTATAACAGCAATATCTAAAGCAACTGGTGTTTTAAGGAGAATAAAATACTTAATTAATGATCAAACTTTAATGATGTTATACAACACCTTATTTTTACCATATGTAATGTACTGTAATATTGTATGGGGCAACTGTAGCAAAACCAAATTGAACACAATTTTTCTTCTTCAGAAAAAGGCTCTTCGTATATGCACACATTCAAATTTTTTGACTCACACTGATCCCATATTTTATCGCCTAAAAACTCTAGAGGCCCATGATATACATTCATACCTAACTGCTATATTTATGTATAAACACATTTGAAATTTATTACCATTTTTCCATAATGCCCTAGTAACTAATGATCACGTTCACTCATACCCTACCCGTCGTTCCCATAATTTTCATTTAAGTAATCCAAAGCTTTTACTTGCTCAAAAGTCGATTAGACATCACGGTCCGGATACATGGAACACTCTTCCTGAGGAGTTGAAACAGTGTGCCTCCTTGTTTTCATTCAAAGCAAACTTAAAGAAGCATATTTTATCACAGTATACTTCAAATACGAACGGCCCTCTGCATTATCACTTCTTAAATATAATATTGTTATTGTAATCCCAGCTGCAAAGCCATGCATACTGTAATATCATTAATTTCCTTTTATATCATTGTTTATGCAAGTCAAACGACTCTGTTTCAAATATACTTTGTGTGTTTCCCATGTTCACGATTATTCAATCTGTGTATATATTGATTTGCAGAAAATAAAGTATCTACCAAACAAACATGCTTATTCAACTATTTTTACGCTCCTGTCACCCGGCAGGATCGCGATGATTTCATTAATTATTTCGGCTTTAATCATACACACTCATATTAATTTACATTATCATATGTTAAATGATAATGAACAAAGCCAGATCTATTCAGCTGTGAAATGCATTTGTTTCTTTTTCTGAACACCGACTACATTAAGAAAATTAACATGAGTTATTAAACTATTTTTACGCTCCTGTCACCCGGCGGGATCGCGACGATTTCATTTCGGCTTTAATCATACACACTCATATTTACTAACCAGCAAAACAAGTGTATGTCGGAACTAAAAATTTAAAGGATATAATGATGAGTTACACACGCATTCCAGTTGTCCATTTTTGGGAGGGGAGACTTAAATGGAGACTTAAATTGTACATGTTCATATTCTTCTTGAAAACCCGGTGATGAATTTTCACCAAACTTTGCAGGTAGTATGCCTAGGGGGTTAGGATCTCATTTGTTCAGCTGGGCACCATGCTCCCCTTTGTGGCCGCTGGGGACCCCAGCCCACCCCCCCCCCCAAAAAAAAGAGGAATATTTACAAATCTTCTTCTCTAGAATCAGAAGTGCTAAAGCGAAGTTAATACCTGAGTTAGTACATTGATGACTGTAGTTCCAAATGCGGGGCCTAAATTGTACATTTTCATCTTCTTCTTGAAAACAATATAATAGATTTTCACCAAACTTGGCAAGTAGCATTCCTACGGGGATAGGATCTCAATGTGTTCGAATGGGCCCCAGGGGGCCCAAATCTCCTAAATTAAGGAACATTCAATAATATTCTTCTCTAGAATCAGAAGTGATAGAGCTTTAAGTCTTTTTTTTTTCCAAAACTGCATAGTCCAACTTTCTAAGTACAGTGTACTTGGCAGATATGTTTACCATCGTGATGGAATATGAAAATCAATGGACACCACGCCCACAGCTCTCAAAGCTGCCCCCACCCCAAATTTCCAGTGTTCTCTGTTAAGAGTTTGCAAGAATGCATGGAAGGTGAACTTGCAATACTTGGGTGAGCGCAAGACCCCTGGGTCTTTGTAAAGAATATTACAATGATATTAGCATAATATGCTTTAAAAGATACCTCTTTCTCCCTGAACAATGAAGCAAATCTAATGAGGTTTTCTGCAAGATGTAGATGATAAGTCATAGCTTCATTATATTAAATCTGATATTAAGGCTTTTATGTAGTGACTGTCTCGTCCATTTCATGCTTTTTTGTAGTTACATAAAAGCATTTTTTGTGATTATTAGTGTACTCTGTGCTTTCCTAGCGCATGTACACATGATCTGTACATACAGTTAAATTGGCCACGCAGAGCTTGATTCTGAATGCAGCTTAATTCTGCCAAACATGAACACAGCGTATTTCTTCAAATATTTGGAATGTATTTGAGGATATTGTTGATTATAACGGAAGTACGATATATTTAGACTGTCTCGTGAATAATGCAGCTTAATTCTGCCAAACATGAACACAGCGTTATCATTGCGAAGTTATCATTGTGGAGGTGACCGTTGTAATTTTTTTGGGGGGACATATGGTATTTAGACTGTCCTGATGAATAGTGCAGCTTAATTCTGCCAAACATGAACACAACATATTTCTTCAAATCTTTGGAATGTATTTGAGGATATTGTTGAATATACAGTAAGTACAATGTATTTAGACTGTCTTGTGAATAGGTGACTTTCTTCGCGTTTTTCACGTTTAAAAGCTGATATTTACGTGTAGTATTGTGTGAAACAAACACTTTGTTTGTGGTTTGCGAAGTATTCATGTTTGATCGCCTCGCTGATGCTTGGTACATACATACAATGTATGCACCGTTACGTACTGTATACATATATGTATTATGTGTGTGTGTGTGCACGGTTACCATGAGGCTGTTACGAATACTCGACGGCTTGGAGAAATAATTTTTAAATATATGTATTTTGTTATCGTGCAAAACTTGAAATGGGAACAAGTCATTTCCTAAAGGCCATGTCACACCTTTCTGGGTAAGCCTTATGTGCGACTTGCGAAGAACAATTTTTGCTACCCGGAGGTCCCCGCAGATGACCTGCACATGAGAGTACCTAGCACGTATCTCACCCGTAGTTACCCGGAGTTGCGCACACAAGTCCTATTTACCCACAGGCAAGTATTTTGTTAACGTACAAAGCTTGAAATGGGAACAAGTCATTTCCTAAAGGCCGTGTCACACCTTTCTGGGTAAGCCTTGCGTGCGACTTGCAAAGAACAACTTTTGCTACCCGGAGGTCCCCGCAAATGACCTGCACATGACAGTACCTAGCACGTATCTCACCCGTAGTTACCCTGAGTTGTGCACGCAAGTCCTCTCTACCCGCAGCCAAGTTTTGGCCCTGTCACATCTTTCCGGGCAAGATACGTGGGCTTGATGCGTGTGATTTTCTAGCATACCGGACAATTTCTGAGGGCAGACGAGGATTTTGGCGAGTTGTGCATATACCGGGTGTCCCAAAAGAAGCGGAACGGTGGATTTTTCAGTACCTTGCGGTCTAAAAGTTATATATCTTTTGACATCATTAGAAAGAGCATCTTCCACAGAAGACTATGATACCAAAATCATTTAATTTGGTTCTGTACTTTTTATTCTACGCCAATTTCTGAAAATGCAGTCATTGTCAAATTTCGCCGGATTTTTGCGACTTGTGAGATAATAATTTGAGTGCGATACGCGATCCATACGGTGAATATTGTGTAAGCTCGGTGATCCATGTCAACAAAAGATACAGCTGTCACATTGAGTTCGGGCCAGGAAAAACAGTGTGTGTGTGTGTGCGCGCTCCCAATATGAAAGCGTTATCTTTTGTTGACATAAATCAACGAGCTTTACACAATTCACCGTATGGAACGCGTGTCGCACCCAAATTATTATCTCATAAGTGGCAAAAAATTGAAAATGACTGCATTTACAGAAATTGGCGCAGAATAAAAAGTGCTCAACCAAATTTAATGATTTTGGTGTCATGGTCTTCTGCGGAAGATGCTCTTTCTAATGATGTCAAAAAATATATCATTTTTAGAACGCAGGTACTGAAAATCCACCGTTCCGCTTTTTTTGGGACACCCAGTATATATCTTATTTGCTGAACGCGTTCTGTAAGTATCTCTTGCAGGTGTTCTGTGTGACCTGAGTGCCAGGCGCGTGGGGGCTGACAACTCAGTGAAGAAATTCCTCTGAAGGAATGGCAGAAGTCCCACAGAATGTCATTATCTTGGCCGCATATGGAGACTGCGAATTACCTGTGTGGGAGTTGCCTGCGAGGTGCTGCTGCTAAGGGCCTCCTACTGGCGTTTTGCATTGACTTCTACGGGCAATCCCTGCGACTCACCCGGGAAAAGTTTTGGTCATGTTCAAAACTTGTCTGCGGGTAAGTCACACTTGCGTTCGCACCTCAGGGCAAGTATGGTCGAGATACGCACTAGGTACTGTCAGGTGCGAACCAACTGCTGGGAGGTCCGGATAGCAAAAATTTTTCCCCACTAGTCAACCCGCAAGGCTTCCCCATACACGGTGTGACAAGGCCTAGAGCATGCTCAAAACTCATTCCGGGTGAGTTGCGGGGGTTTGCCCGCAGAGGTATTAGTGGGCCAGATATGAAGCAAAATTGGTCGACATGCTCACATCCTGCGGAAAGTATGAAATTTTGGATATAGGGGTATTTTGGGGCGCTGATTTCAAAAATTGCCGGATCCAAGAGATCTGACCATGGGGTCAGCCGACATTTTGAATTCCAATATGGCCACCATCACAAAACAAATTTGGAGATCCCTATCTACAGTTCTGAATAACCTGTGGCACCAAAATATGGTACACAAGAACATTTTGACATATTGAAATTGATGACAGATTAATTTGAAGTGTCTGACAAACATCTAATGGCCCCCATTTTGAATTCCAATATGGCCACCTCGACGAAATGTTCAAAATTCCTATCTCGAGTTTTAAGTGATAAGTGACACTGAAATTAGGTGCAAACAAGTAATTAAAGGCATAGTTTACCATTTGCAGATGAAACAAAAACCCAGCATTAGTGCTTTAAGATAGTTCTAAAATGTGAGTTACGGATAGAAACAACCACTGTATAAATTTGAATCAGTAAAATCGATGTTAAGTATTGTTAAATATACAAACTGTGAACAATATTTATGATAAAAATGTTTCCAGACTAAACCGTATACAGTTACGGCTTTTTGAGAAAAATACTTAGCATTTGTATATCTCCTTATATTTTAGGCTTTATTGTGAAAATTTTATATGGTAGGATATTTTGTGGTACAACAGACCTACTCATATGCATCAAATGTGAAATCTTGCACATTTTTTTAATCACTGCTCCCAAAGGTATACTGGACCTTTAACATACTGAGTTTTAAAAATGGACTAATGTGAAGTGTCTGACAAACGCAATGCCCACTATTTTTAATTCCAATATGGCTGCGCAGACAAACATCATGACTAACATTCACGGGCATGTCAAAAAATGAAGCAATAACGAAGCATGATGCACCTTTCACTGACGTCACAATGTACATACAGCAGCGCGCACTCAATCAGTTACAAACGCGCGCTCAATCAGGTAGCCTAATTTACAAACCCAAGATAGGGATTTTCAATACTCCAACATGGCAACTATGTAGGAAAATTCAAATTGGCTGCCGTGCAGCTTGTCAGACATATCAAATAAGCCTTATTGAAGTCATCATATCACCATGCTTTTTATGTATCAAATTTCAATGGCTTATGTCATTCAGAAATGAAGATAGGGATCTATGATGGTGGCCATATTGGAATTCAAAATGACTGCCAACCCCGTGGCCAGATCTCTTGGATCCGGCAATTTTTTACATCAAAATACCACTATATACAAAATTTCATACTTTCCGCCGGATGTGACCCTCTTTTTCACATATCTGCCCCACTATATGTGCAGAACACCAGTAGGAGGCCCTTAGTGGCAGAACCTCGCAGGCAACTCCCACGCAGGTACTTCGCAGTCCCTGTATGTTGGTAGCTGATAATGGATTGATTTCAAAGCTCTCACACAGGTCACATGGAATACACGCAAGTAGCAGGTAAAAAGCATGCCTCTAACAGGTAAGACGCAAGTACGGAACTCGCTAACATCCTTGTCTGCCTGCAGAAAATTTTCCTGCGTTCTGGAAAATCCCTTCTCGCAATAAGCCCACATAGCTTACCCGGAAAGGTGTTACAGGGCCTTAATTGATGTATTTTTCTCCTATTTTTCAATGTATCAAAGCAATATCACGTCAACTTGTCAACGAACCTAAACGAAAAATAGGCTCGGCTCACAGCCTATCTAGACTACATTGTACAGTGTACGTGTGGGATACAATAAACTTAACCACTTGCCACATCAACAATGAACACATTTTTCCTCAAAGAAACATTGGGATTCCAATAGCATTGAATAATGGAAAAATGTAGAACTGGCTAATTACATTCTGTCTTTTTGAAGCTGAATGATACATATTTTGAATGTGACAGGTTGGCAGCTCTGCCAATATCTGATGACCCCCAGCATATCACCTAACTCATCCTAAAGGTAAAACATAGTTCCGGTATACCTTAACAACTGTCAAATTTCGCTCCAAAATGTACCTGTATGCCTAAGAAATGTGTGGAATAACGATGTAATAGCGAGATATTCGTTGGGTAATGACAAAAATGTGAAATATTAACCAGAAATGTTCACGTCTCAGAACTTACCCGATCGGGGTCAGGCTAACTCGGACTTGGGGTCAACTCGGCCTTGCTTTGATGGCGGGGCCGGGTTGTCCCTCTGGATTGTACAGTGGTGTAATATGGGAGCGCTTCGCATTCTGGCTCGTCGCAGTTATGGGCAGAGTTGATAAATGCGTGCATCAAAGAAGCTTTTGGCGCGCATACAAAATGAATGTGTGTGTATGAATAAAATATTGGCAATCACAAACTGCGTACTTTGCTGCGTCTGAAATAGGGCCGAGTTGTCCCCAAGTCCGAGTTAGCCTGGATCCTTCTCGAATAAAAGTTGGTATACCGACTTTTATTTTTTTATTTCAAAATACTCCGAAACAACTCATCATCCCGGCAAATCGCATCAGCCATGTAGGTTTCTTGGTAGACTCTTTCAATGTTCTGCAAGTAAATATGAAATGGTGCAAGACAGGTTCTCAACCCTTACCAGAACTATGTTTTTTTTCACTTTAAAGTGACAAGTTTCATATTTCGTTTTTTAAAGTTATATGCAGAAAGAGCATTGCCATAGTGACTACTAATGGCCCTCAAAATCAGGATAAAGGAGACCTCCGGGTGATTTTCAGAATTTTACAATTTAAGAACTACAAATCAGTTATGCCGAGTATAGAATTTCAGGATTTATGATGATTAGGATGAAGAATAAAAATGTTTTTAAAATTTATGACAAATTGCAATGAACAAGGATGATGACATGTCATCACCAATAAGAATGCATGAGTTGGGGCTCAAGGAAGCAGAACAAAAGAAGAAGGCATGTGTAGATTATACACAGGTGAACTTGCAAGCAAGTAGTATTGTGATGGAAATACACTGCTACATTTCTGAAATATGTGAGCCTCCCATGTCATCATCATTGTTCAGTTTAAAGGGATGGTACAGTATCGGTGAAGATGAGAATTGGGCTTTTAACTTTTTGCGAGACACCAAGAAAACACTTCTGATATAGTACAGAACATACCATTTTAAGAGGAATTCATAGTTTATTTGATGAAAATCGGGTTTGGAATGACTGAAACATCCACAAACAAAGTAAAACAAAGCAATCGTAATAAAGTGTGGGTCCCACACTTTATTAGAATCGCTCTTTTTTGGATATCTCAGCCATTTCAAAACCAATTTTCATCAAATAAGCGTTGAATTCCTCATAGAATTACATGTTCTTTCATATTTCATAAGAGGTTTCTCATTATCTCACCCCAAAATTTTAGAAACCTGAAATTAGGTCTCAACCAAAACTATACGATCCCTTTAATTTGTTTAAGGTTTTTCAAAGTATTGTTTCTCTGCTCGAGGACCTTAATAATTCCACAAATTTACACATGGAGCTGTCGATTTATGTACTACATGATGTAAAATTATGAAAATCGTCAGGAATGCCCTTTAAAGATAGAACTTCTTCAATAGTTTGTAAATGAATCAAAAGAAATATGGCACATATGGTGACGGTGCTATCAAGTTGTGCAAGGCACATTTTTTAGTGTAGTGGAAGTATGTTGCCACAGTATCAGTGCATTGTGGCCCCAAATCAAGAAAGTGAGTAAAATCAAATTTGGTACACTTGTTGAACTTAAACAGAGCTATGCAGGACAAATGAGAAAGAGTGTAGGGAAGTAAGTTGCTTTGGTAACAGTCCATTATAAATGTCCCACTGCAAAAATTTTGAAATTTTTACAGTAGTTCCTGAATTTAATAAATTCATCTTTTGAGTCATGAATTTAAAAAGAATATCAGTCCTTGATCTTCTTTTAATCTGGGTTATATCATAAAAGTGAAGATATCACCTTAAACAAATGGAAGTTTCATTGACAACACATCAAAGTCTTGCTATTTTTCTTCGCACAGGCATTTGTCTTGTTTTTAGGTTTTTGTTTTGTGTTTTGTTTTGTTTTGAGAGAGAGAGAAGTTGATCATAAGCCATATTCTTAAGTGAGAAGATGAAACCATTCAGATCCATGGGAGGGATGTTTACACCTAACTAATAGAGTTGTCTTGCCAAATACACCAATTTTACAAAGCTGTAAAGCCATTTTCAAATTACAAAGCTCCCCTTTATTTTTATTGAGGGATTAATCCTGTGTAGCGGGGGGATTTTAAAACATGAAAAAACTTCCGCTTAAATTTTGCCACTTTTTTCTTTCATGCCTTGTGACCCTATTCGCGAAAATCATGGGTATGCCTGCCAAGATATAACACATTTTCGTGACCAATGTCACCGAAAATAGAAGTTTCCAATTACTTTTGTGTGTACATTGTTTTGGTTTTACAAGAAGTTTAAGATGAATGTTTTTCCCTGTTTTTTCTTAAAAGACATCCCCTATAGTTATCAACTATTCTAGATGAGAGAAACAATTAAAAACACAGATTTGAACAATAAATACTTCTTAAATACAAAACGAAGAAAGACATGAAAAGTTTAACCCGTTGAGGACAGGCTGATTTTAATACAACACTCATTTCCCATAGACCTCTGCCTGAGTATACTCGGGACTCGTCCTCAACAGGTTAAAAAAGAAATACGTAAATTCATTTTGTTACCATGATTTTAATGTAAATTTGTTAATTATACTACAGTAGCCCATTTGAAGCTTTGTTTAAGAATTTTAAAATGTGATGCATAAATAAGCAAAATTAGCATAACTTTGGGAAAATGATCATGTTTTGGGAAAAATTAATAAATCATTATTCGAAATTATGGATGGGCAATGTGCGTGCTGACTTTCGCCATAATTTGGCAATTGACGACCAAGATCTTGGGGGGGGGGGGGCAAGTAGCAAATACAATGCAATTTCAAAGTAATCCGGGCTATATTTGATTAAGGCAATGGGCAAACCAAGATAAATTTGTAACCATGCAGGTTGTATACTGACTCTGTAAATGGCAAAATTTATAGCAAGAAGAGTGGAAATCCATTTATCATTCATTCATTTTGCAGCCTGATGAATCAGATGGCAGTACTAGTAACAGTGATGACACTGATGGAGCAGAGGGCACAGAGCCAGATGATCCACCCAGACCAGGATTACTAGCAACAACCTGGATCTTCATATCTACCTTCTTTACATCGATAGTGCCACAAGGACCACCTCAACAGATTCCAGCAAACTGATTCTGAACTTCTTCCTCTTCTCTACAAAGCATGTTTTCTTGACATGTTAGATAACATATGAGTGATTATGAGTGATTGAATTCATTAAAATCTTTCAAGGACACATCAAGATGCTGCAACATTTTGTCAACCAAGACGGGAAAGATATACTAGTACAGGCAAACCCGTGATAACAACTTACTGTTGACCACAAGATTCTTACTAAAGCTAGTGAAAATGGATGTCCAGGTTGCTTCATTAGTACTAACACTGATTGTGGCTGAAGCTCCACCTGCAGGTAACAAAAACATAAGTCTTGTTTGTGGGAATATCTTGCTTTCTCTAAGAGAAAAGTAGATTATAATTTTTTAATACCTGCATTTATAAATTCACAGTGAAACCACAAAACTTGGTATTAATATTCTGTCATGGAGGGGGGCGGGATGTTCTACATGCATCCAATAACAAGCTTTCAGGGGTTGAAGCATCCGCTAATTGTAGCCCATAACCATCAGTTATACCCTCTCCTCTGATCACCTGAATAAGTTGGCAAGTAGTACCATGTGCTGTGCTTATGTGTACTTCAGTGAAGCTTCAGCCCTCATAGACATTGTTAAATTTTACTGTTCAATCAAAGTTTATTTCTTCATATATCTTGAACTGTAAAGCACTTCAAAACATTGGTAATAGGTGTTGTATGAGTTTTTCATATTTTTACTTAATCTTAACCTAATGCTTAAGTGAGCCATAGTCATCACTCTTTGTCTGACGTCTAGCTTGTGTTATCCATCATCCATTGTCCGTCGTGTGTAAACTTTTTACCTTTTCATCTTCTTGAAAACCTCGTGATGATTTTCACCAAATGTGGCAGGTAGCAGCCCTAGGGGGATATGATCTCACCTTGTTCCAATGCGCACTATACCCCACCTGGGGACCCGAGGAAGTCTTCTTTTCTTTAACCAGAAGTGACAGAGCTTAGTTAATACTGTGAGTTAGTACATTGATGACTGTAGTTTCAAGTTTGTTCATGACGGATCCAGGGGTGCCCCCCATGGAGCCCGGGGGGCTGGGTCCAAATTAGTGTATTAATTGTACTGTACATATGCATCTTCGTCTTGAGAATGCATGGTCAGTTTTCTACCTCGGCATGTATTATCACTTGCGTGATAGAATATGTATGTGTACAAATGGGCACTATTCCCCACCTGGGGGCCCCAGGGAGCCTGGAACCAATGCCAGAGTTGGGGGTGGAGACTGACAAAACCCCCAAATTAATGAACTTTGCAAATCTTCTCTTAAATTATTAAAGCTACATTAGTGCTAAATGTGATTTACATTAGTAACTGTGGTTCTAAGTTTGTGGCAGATCAGGGGAATGAGCCAAGGGAAGCAAGGGGAGGGAGACCAAATTGAGACCAATCTTCACATTTACATTTCTTCTTGCAAATACATAATCACCACCCCCAAGTTTTGAAGGTTCTCAGGTAAGAGTCTGTAGGAATGCGTAGAAGGTGAACTTGCGGTACTCTGGTGAGTGCGAGACGGGGCCTCTTGTTTGTAATCATGACCTTTGCACTGCACAACAATCCACTTTCTATATGTAGTGAGCACACAATGTGTGCCACATGTTTGTGTGTATACCGTGTAAAAAGATATGCCCCTGGTAGTGAATCCTGTGGCCTGCACTGACTTGTAGCAAACAAATCAAGTAAGATTAAAAAATGAATGTTTTTATGCCTCCGCCACGAAGTGGTGCCGGAGGCATTATGTTTTCGGGTTGTCCGTCTGTCCATATGTCCGTCCGTCCGTCCGTCCGCTTTCGTTTACGCGATAACTTGAGTAATATTGACTGGAATTTTACCAAACTTGGTCCAAGTATGAAGTATGATGGAGCAATTATTTGATTAGATTTTGGGTGAAATCGGCCAAAGGTCAAGGTCAAATCATGAAATTGTATCCGTTTACGTGATAACTTAAGACTGGATAGAGCAAATCTCACCAAACTTTGTTGGAGGATGATGTATGATGGGACAATTACTTGATTAGTTTTTCAGTGAAATCGGATGGAGGTTAAAGGTCAAAGATCAAGGTCAAATCCTAAAATTTATCTGTTTACGTGATAACTCAAAACTGGATGAAGCAGCTTTCACCAAACTTGGTCGAAGGATGATGTATGATGGGACAATTACTTGAGGAGATTTTAGTGACATTGGCAAGAGGTCAAAGGTCAAAAGGTCAAGGTCAAATGCTACAAATGTTGCAATTTCCCCCATATCTATGCAATGCCCAAAAGTATTTTCTTGAAACTTGGTGTTGACTTGTACTACTGTGTAAAGATTCTCCAGAGAGAGTTTCATGTCATAAGGTCAAAGGTCAAAAGGTCAAAGGTTAGGTGAAAATGTTGCAATATCGCTTTTCTCACAAATGGTTCAATGTATCTTCGTGGAACTTGGTACATACGCATGTACTGACTGGCAGGGATTATCTAGGGAATTTAGGGGTCATGGGTCAATAGTCAGGGGGTCAAAGGTCAAGGTCATCTCAAAAATTTACTATTTCCCTCATATACTAGTATGCAATGCTTGCATTATTAGTTTCAAAACTTAATACATGCATTACCTAATGGAGATTCTCTGGGAAATTTCCAGCCAGAAGGTCAAAGGTCAAAGGTTAAGAGTCAAAGGCCAGGTTTCAATGCCCCCCCCCCCAAAAAAAAAAAAAAAATCCATTTTGTACCGTCATTACACTCTTCTTCATACCTTGGAAATTACTCAATGCAAAAAAGGTCTGTCAGAATTCGTACAAGTAAGAATTCTCAATTCCCCAAATATGTGTACCTGCACTCTTAGAAAATTAAAGCAAACCCAGTTCAAGACATTTCTGACAAACCTGTCATTTCAATATTTTGCCAGTTATGTGAAACTGTCACGGATCACCCATTGTGAAGACGTTGTACTATACACCTATTGGGAGAATCATGCATTATGGCGGAGGCATCAGTCGCCATAGCGACATTTCTAGTTATATGTCATGCTCGTACACAGAATCTTGTTCTGTGCTTCAAAAATGAAGTTGCTACATCAAATGAGTTGTGCAATATAATTATGTGTTTTGAAATACCCACACTGGGGGGATTTTGCAGTAATGACAATTCATATCAGTTTTTATGCCTCCACCACGAAGTGGTGCCGGAGGCATTATGTTTTCGGGTTGTCCATCCGTCCTACCGTAATGAATTTTGTGGACGGCGTAACTAAAAAATCTTTTGAGGTATCCTAATGAAACTTGGCATGTATGTGTATTAAGGGGTGAAGTTGTGCCTATTAACCTTTTGGGTGCACATGCTCAAGGTAAAAGGTCAAAAGATCAAGGTCAAATACATAAAATTTCACTATTTCCACCATATCTATGCAATGCCTGAAGATATTTTCTTGAAACTTAGTGTATACCTGTATTAACCAATTAAAATTCTCTGGTGAAAGTTTGGGGTCATAAGGTCAAAGGTCAAAAGGTCAAGTAAAAGTATTAAAACTTTACTTTTTTTCTCCGTACCTTGGAAATTGTTCAAGGTATCTTCATGGAACATAGTACAGTATATATACATGTACTGACTGGCAGTGATTATCTAGGCAATTTAGGGTTCATGGGGTCAAAGGTCAAGGGCAACACTTCAAAATTTTATTATTTCCCTCATGTTATGCAATGCCAGCAGGATTATTTTTTTTTTTTACTCTTGGTGTATGCATGTATAACCTTATAGAGATTCTCTGGAAAGTTTTTTTTTTTCTTTTTTTTTGCCTCAAAGGTCAAAGATCAAGTGAAAGTGCTGAACTAACTTTTCCTCCATATCTCGGAAGTGGCTCAAGTTATCTTGAAACTTCCTACATATTTATGCATGTTCTGCCTAACAGTGATTATCTTACGAATTTTAGGGTCAAAGGCCAGATGAAAATGGTAACAATTTACTATTCAATACAGAAATTGCACTTTTTCCCATACCTTGAAAATTACTCAATGCATAAACGTATGAATGGGTCAAAGTCAAGTTAAAGTCCTAAATCTCCAAATACATGCTCTCCTATTCATCCAATTAAACCTAGGTCAAGGGAGATGAACATTCAACACATTTGTGACAAACTTGTCATTTTAATATTTTGCCAATTTTGTGAAAATGTAATCACACATTGTCCACATGTACTATCTAGACCTATTAGGAGAATCATGCATTATGGCGGAGGCATACCAGTCGTCATAGCGACAATTCTAGTTGTTATTCAGTAATTTGGTTCACCTGTTTCCTGTAAAAAAAGTTGTATAGTAGTCTTCGCTGAATCAGGTACAGTGAAACCCCGTTATGACGAGGTCCGTGGGACTGGCGATATTACCTCGTAAACCGGTACCTCGTTATAACCGTACGCATCAAAAACAAAGAAAAACATAAGCATGACGTCATATGCCCATCAAACAAACTTATGAACGTCCTTTGCGTTGTTATTACACAATTATGGATCGTTATTATTAAGAGAATTTAAGGGAAATTATTTGTGAATTGATAAAAAAAAAGACGAACAAAGTAGGGGTTGAAATGCGTTAATTCTTTATTTTTCTTCCAAATGTCTCATCGCATAATAGTTGTTCATACGTTCTTGAGAAGTAGGCCTACTCAGCAGGATCATATTCGTGATTCTTTCTACACCTATCTCTTCCTCATGTATTGAACCATTCTGACAGAATGATGTTTTTTTCGTTTGTGAAATGCAGTGTAAAATGACGATGAACAAAAAATCAGATTGTATAAAATGCGCTTGTTAAGTTTTTTCAAACGCAAAAAGAGAAGAAGCACACATACATTGTTTACCGTAACTTGTGACGTATTTGATGCTGTTGGTGCCCAACAGGAATGCAATGATTTCATGAATCATTTCGGCTGTAATCATATACAATGTATGATCGTTCCGCCCGAAGGGATCAAAAATACGTTCTTTATTTTCTTCCGAAAATCTTTTCGCTTTTTTTGTTCTTCCGTTCTTGAAAAATATGCGGCGGGATTGAATTTGGAATTGATTCTTTTTTTACGCAAAGCTGTACCTGTTGGTGCCCAGCGGAAATGCGATGATTTCATGCATTATTTTGGCTGTAATTATATGATCGTTGCGTCCAAAGGGATTAAAATACGTTCTTTATTTTCTTGCGAAAATCTTTTTGCGTTTTGTACTTCCGTTCTTGAAAAATATGCAGCGGGATTGAATTTGGAATTTGATCCTTTCTACGCAAAGCTGTACCTGTTGGTGCCCAGCGGGAATGCGATGATTTAATAAATCATTTTGGCTGTATGATCGTTGCACCCGAAGGGATTAAAAAATATGCGTTCTTTGTTTTCTTCCGAAAATCTCTTCGGGTTTTGTACATCCGTTCTTGAAAAATGTGGGCCAGGATTAAATGTGGAAGGTTGTGATCCTTTTTACGCAAATCTGTACCAGTTGGTGCCCAGCAGGAATGCGATGATTTCATGAATCATTTCGGCTGTAAACCTATAGGTAGTATGATCGTTGCGCCCGAACCCTTTTTACTTTCTTCCGAGAATCTCTTCGCGTTTTGTACATCCATTCTTGAAAAATATTTGACAGGATTGAATTTAAAGGTTGTGATCCTTTTTACACAGATCTGTACCTGTTGGTGCCCAGCGGGAATGCGATGATTTCATGAATCATTTCGGCCGTCATGGCCGTAAGTCTTATACAATATAATAATGATCGTTGCACCCGAAGGGATTTAAAATGCGTTCTTTATTTTCTTCCGAATATCTCTTCGCGTTTTGTACGTCCGTTCTTGAAAAATATGCGACAGGATTGAATTTGGAAGGTCATGATCCTTTTTACACAAATCTGTACCTCATAGACCATTCTGAAAGAAAGAAAAATCTTCATAGTGAATTGCAGTGTTACTAGAGTTATCGATAATGAACAAACCCAGAGCTATTCAAACTGTTAAATGCGTTTTTTCTTTTCTGAACACCGCCGCAATTGAAAGTAGATAACAGGCATTGTTCAACTATTTTACGCTACTGCCACCGGACGCGTATCTCGCGAAAAAGGAAATCGAATGATTGTATTCAGTAACTTAGTATAATAGGAACATCGGAAGGTATTTCTGTGTTTTATTGCGTGGTTTAGAAGAAAACACGGACGGAAGGGTACTCTGCAAAACGGGAAAGAGACTTGGATAGCGTGAATTTGGTTTTCAATGTTTCGTTTGTCGCGTGTTTGAAAGCGGCAAGTCAAGAAAATGGAACCTCGTTATATCCGATCAAATTGCGTATGTTTTTCTTTATCATGATGCACCAAAATTGTCCTCGTTATAACCAGAATCTCGTTATAACCGAACTCGTTATAACCGATTAGTTTTGCCATAGGTTTACACGCGAAGGAAAACGGGACCAACGCCGTCACCACGTTATAAGCGGTTCCTCGTTATAACCGAACTCGTTATAACGGGGTTTCACTGTATAGCGTCGAACAGAGCATTTCTCACTCGATAAAGTGTTGTACTGATTTAGTGGTATACTGATTAACTGGAGAGCACTCTCTTTTTGTACATCACAGCGACCACACACTAATCATGCACCCATCTGTACTACATACACAACACAGTATGTCTCCTAATGCTTAACCCTAAAGGGGCCGGGCTTTTTTGGCTATGCTCAGAGTGGGGGGGGGGGGGGGGGGGGATGGATTCCGCCCCCCCTCCTGAGATCTCGGCCATCGGTGGTGCAATCGCAATGAAATTTTGCATGCGTGAGACCCGCGTCATAATCTACAAGATTGTGTCATAAGATTTTTTGAAACAATCAATTTCTAATTTTAATTAATTAATTATGCAAATTAAGCTCAAGATGATATTTTAGCCTAATTAAAAGCAATGAGAGTCTAATTTTTGATTTGCAAATCTGTTTTAGCATATTCAACAATTGTACATCACAAAAACTTCCAAAACTCATTTCAATTCTTATGTATTTTATTGTTTTCAGAATTTCTTATGTATTTCTTTGTTTTTCAACTTTTGTTTTTTTCTTTGTTTTTCATTGGAAATTGTCACTGACCACTTTTCTACCATAATTAGCACAAAATTAATCAGTGAAAGTGATTAATTGTAAAAATAATCAGGTTTTTATGACTTTCATGACAGAGCACTGTTTTTCATAGGAAATGTACACAAAATCACAAAATTGTGCCCGTTTTGGGGCTACATTCCATTACAAAAATGGGCGTGGCTTCGCAAAAGTATGCACGGACGTTGCAAATTTGGTCTCAAAAGTTGCGCGAGACTTGAATGAAGAAAGTCAAGAAGACTCGCGACGAGGCCTTCTCGCGTTACAGAATTATAGCGCGAAACGTCGAGGGGGGACGGATTCCGCCCCCCCCCCCCCCCCCCGGCCCTTTTAGGGTTAAAGGGAAAATGACATATTGATGTACAAACACAGTGAAGGGTTTACCCTGTTGATGATTATCTGCAAAGGATAATCAGCAATCTATGCTGACGCTCTGCTTGCACAAGTGCAGGCTCACCATTCATGAATGTACAATGTACTTTTGACCAGTCACGTTATGATATAAGTCACATTAAAAAAATGCAATTGTTACCATATGCCATTTCTGTGATGGTGCAGTTGTGTAGGTCCTGTTAAAGAATTATAATGATAATAAATGAATAACTGATAAACAGATTTTCATTTTTCTCTTTGACCTTGGTTTGATTACAAGTTTTATGCAACAGGTCATAATCATGACAAGTCAGCAAGATTTTTCCTCTCTCCTACCCTCATCTTTTTTCTCTGTAATCCATGTGTAGAGTGAATGTCTACAGCATGATTTTGTAAACAGTGGGCATGTAGCCCCAACATCATGCAAACCAAGCCCTCATCAAGCCATATGTGCACGGCTAGACATGCCTCATGTGCAGCTGGACTTCAATGCTTGGCATGCAGCCACATGCTGCAGCAAATTTTGCTGCCACCTCATGTGTAGTGGCGACCATCGAGTTTTCACGAACAGCCTAAAAAAAAGTCTCAGTGGAGCCAGCCTATTCTTTTAGAACAAACTAGACGCTTGTAGTTATTAGTATGTCGTGTATGTGTGTGTGTATAGTTTAGGTAGAAAGAGTGTTGCAGGTACAAGGGTTTGTACATGGCATGTATAAATGCATCACTTGTACTGATATGGTAAATTGACTGCACCCTTCCCATTCATATTGTCAAAACATAAACATAACAAGCTCTGTTGTCTCTTGGCACCTCATAGATTCTTCAGAATTCATAATATTTACCCCTGTTTTTAAGGACTTTAGCAGGAAACTGAAGATACACTAGGTTTATCTGGAAAATGTCTACCCTAAAGAACAGATGAGGTTTATTTGGAAAATGTCTACCTGATTATGCAGTAAAGATAACATGTATCAGACCTGTTCCAGTTTGTATCAGTTTGTCAAGCGTCCGATTAAGTTTAACTCCCTGAGTTTTTGAGGAGTTGACTTGAAGTTTGGCACATGTAACCATTATAGTATGTAGATGTGCAAACTTTATCTTACATTGATCATTGTCAGTGTGTTGCTATGGTGACAGCATATTTTGTTCAAAAATCATGCAGAAATATATATTTAGCCAACTCCTTCAGTTTTTGAACATTTGACGTTAGATTTGGTACATATGACCATTGCAGTTTTAAGATGTGCAAAATATAATGTCAATGAAATGTGGCACATGTGATTCCTTCAATATGTAGCTGTGCAAACTTCATCTTTCTTCAATGTCAAACAATTGTCATGGTAACATTTTTTTTCATGAAAATCACAAATTACCAGTGGATTGAACGCCCTCAGTTTTTGAGCATTTGACGTGAGATTTTTCATGTGACCAACATTATTCTTAAATAAGCAAAACACATCTTTAATCAATGTTGAACAATGCTTTGCGATGATAACAACTTTTTTTTCAATAAAAAGCATGCAAAAATATTGTGGATTGAGCCAATCCCCTTTTTAGGTGGGGATGTTCTTCACATTCAGTGATAGTTTTAGTTAAGGCTATTACCATGTCATTGATTTAATTTCAAATCATAAAACATTTCTGAATTGCAGATAATATGCTGTAAAGATGTCTCTGCACAGCCTGGCTGTGTAGGAAGGAAAGAGGCATTCCTGAGAATGTAACAAATATGTTGAAACTTGCAAAGAAGAAAGGCATCATGCTCTTGAAGTCACTCTGTAATTTCGTATGACCTGTATGTTGACTTATAACTTGTTGCAGTTGTACATAATGGGAAGATTATCCCTGACTTAGGGGCCCCCAGGGGACCTAGAACCCAAAATTACAGAATCTTTACAAACACATAGAAATCTTCAATAAACTCAGAAATGCTGTAAATGGCTACATTTGTGAGTGCAGTTTCTACTCTGTTCATGTCATCTCCAGGAGTGTGTCCATTGAGGACCATTGGTGCTTGGGAGGATAAAAGTGGGGGCTAATTTTCACATTTTCCTCTTGTTGAAATGGCATGGTCAAATTTTCACCAAACTTTTCAGCTGTTATTGCTACAATGATAGAATGAATGTTGATAAATGAACACCATTCCCCACTTTGGGCCCCAAATTTGAGAATCTTTAAAAAAGATCTTATTCTTTAAAACAAGCAATCCTCTGAGTGAGTACTTGAGTGTACATACATGTAAGTCAGTGCATTGTAAATTTGTTTATGGCAGATACCAGGTGTGGCCCCCTTTGGGCACAATTTGGGGGCCAATTTTTACATTGTGATAATATTTTCTTTCGAGAACATGTGCTCAAAAGTTTTCCATACTTGGTAGGTATTTTTGATAGTGTGACATAAAATACAATACACCATGCTCCCCCACCCCCTCTATGTTCATGTTCTTCTTTAGTACTGCAATGTACTTGTCTCCAAGAATGCATGGAAGGTGAGTGTCTGGGTGCTGGATGTCTTGTTAAATACAAATGTAGTACACTACATGCGTATCCGGGCACTTACCCCCTGGGCAACTACTCTCCGGATAACTACCGCCGGGATAATTACCCCTCAGAGCTATTCCCCCCTAGGGCAACTACCCTCCTAGGGCAATCACCCTCCAGGGCAATTACCCCCTAGGACTATTGCCCCCTCCCCCGGACATCTACCCTCCTATAGGGCAACTACCCCCAAGGGCAATTCCCCCTAGGACAGCTATTCCCCCCCCCCCCCCCCCCCCAATATGTATGCCGAAGGATGCCGGAGGATATAGGCCATGGGCTAGTAGGGGTCAACCTGCACCCCCTCTGCACCTAACATTCATTGTTGTTTCCATGTAGCCCTTGGTCTGGAGAGTCAGAAAAGTGATGTTAACAAAAGAAAAGTTGGGTCCCAAGACCCGCCCCGTGACATTTTGTAACGTCACTTCCGGAACGACCTTTTAGCAAATATGGAGGAATAGCATTTGGGTATTATCCTAATAAAGTGGTCCCCATGCCTTTATTTTTCAATGATAACCAAAGATTTTGGTATTTCTAGATTTCTCAGAAGATGGGCAATATGATGCAATGCAAAGTTTGGCAATACAAGCCCTCAGATTGTCGTCATCAACAACGAAATGGGCAACAATGTCGACAAAATTCAACAAAATTTTACAAAATTTGTGCAATTTTTCAAGTTTCACCCTTTAAGTTTGTATACTTTCGTGAAAAATTTGTTAAATGACTTGATATTTGGTCTGGATATTAAATAAATATCCCTTTTTATGAAACCAAAAGATTTCGGCCTAATTGTAATCCTATCTTCTTCTGTAGACATTCAAGTGCGCATGCGCAGTGTCTAGAAATGAGCCTCCCAAATACCCTTTGTTTGACTTCCATTATCAAAAATGAGTTAGAACTCATCATGTACACAGTAATTCACAAATTCAATCATATTTTGCAATCAGCAATCACCTGATTGAATAAAAGTTGCCTTGAAATGAGAAATCAAAGGTGACCATGATTCTTTTTGATGATGACGATGGTCACGACAGCGAAGATGAATACGACGTCAAAGACTATAGAATTACAACATCGTAGAGACTCTTTTAAATCTCTTTTAATCTCTTTTAAAATTTGGTAAAATATTGTAAGTCATGTTTGTAATTTTGTTAATCACATATGTACATTTATTGTTGGTAATGATTTCATTAACGTCAATATCTGATTGTTTATTCCTTTTATTTCACTGAATAGATATTCACATGATTAATACACAGTTGTGACCTATAACTATTTATTTTCTTTCGAAAATTTGATAATAGGGACTTGCAGGTCATCAACAATGAAATGGGCATAAATGAGATCGACAAACTAAGTCATTACTTTGGGGTTAATTCACTATATGAATTAGAATTCAGTCTGGATGTTAAAGGATAAGGCCAGCTTCATGTACATGTAGGTGAAGTGAATGCAGCAATATTAGTAGAATTCCACATAAGTAAAAGTTGGGAGGGGGGGAAGCGGACAATCCATTCAAAAGTTTTGAATTTTTAAAGTATCTGCACTGTCACTGCTGGATGAGAAGACTACCAGTTTGT
Source organism: Diadema antillarum (assembly GCF_040938485.1). Classification (NCBI taxonomy): domain Eukaryota; kingdom Metazoa; phylum Echinodermata; class Echinoidea; order Diadematoida; family Diadematidae; genus Diadema; species Diadema antillarum. The sequence goes on along the minus strand of NW_027271963.1, from coordinate 701,617 downwards.
GATGTCACATGCGTAGAACAACATATACAATGTAAGGAAAATATAAAGACAATTCTACAAAATCTTATTTTTTGAAAAACGTGCATATTTCTTCGACATGTCATTGACTTATTATTGACTTATTGACTTATTGACGTAAGGATATCATTCTCCCTGCCTTCTGACAGAGACAAGTGTTCTTTATTTTGTAAGAAAAGTGAATATATGTTGAATTCTCTTAATATCATTGTCTTTATATCGTTCTACACATGACAGTGACATCACAAGCTGTATTACTCTTCTAATCCAGCAGTGAGCAAGCAGAAACTTCAAAAAGTTTATAGCTTTTGAACGGATTGTCTGATTTTCCTCAAACTCTCACTGATGTGTTCTACTAATATTGCTGTATTCACTCTATCCACATGTCTGTGAAGTTGAACTTGTCCTTTAAATAAATAGCCATCTTTGCTTAACAAAGAACAAATGAGCCATTATATTAATCCTGGCCTCTTCTGTAGACATTCAGGAGGGCATGTGCTTAGCGCAAAATAAGAACCAACAAAATGCCATTTTTGGTCTCTAGTAAATATCAATATTAACTCGTATATGTCAAGTAATATCGGAACTTTAATCATTTTGTTTTAATCATCAAACACCTGCTGAAATACATTTGACTTCAGAGATGACAGCAAAGACGGCAAAATTCACATTGTAGGGGGTGTCGTCTATATCCAAATTCAACGGAATGTAGCAATTAGTTTCAAATGACCCTTGAAGATCAACACCAGTAGCTGTGAGGAAAAAAAAGATTTTGATTACATCTGCATTTTGCCTTCTCAACAAACTCGAATCCTTTAAAAAGAATTTAGTATTTGTTTTTTTAATAATCCTGTAGTCTTTAAAGATGTTTAGTGTGCAAGCAAGTTGTGTGAAACAAGCCGCCGTGAGTTCTTTTCAACCCGTTCTATTTCAGAAATAGACTTTCTACATTAGTCTAAAAAATTAGACTGATTTTGCTAAAAATAGGTGCTCAAAAAATGGGAAAATCAGTCTACAAATGATCGAAATTTTAAATCTTAATCTGAAATTGTGGTGCAAGGTTCGGCATAAACAAAATGGAATTAACAAATCTATCCTTCATTTCTTTCAGAATTGCATCAGTCATAGCTGGATATGTCAATGTTGGTCTTCTGCCAAACCTGCTGAGCTGTCAAGGTTCGGTTTTAGACGAACCTGCCAAGCTGGCAAGGTTCGGCTCTAGACGAACTTGCCAAGCTGCTAAGGTTCGGCTTTTGACGAACCTGCCAAGCTGCTAAGGTTCGGCTTTTGACGAACCTGCCAAGCTGCCAGAGTTCGGCTTTTGACGAACCTGCCGAGCTGCCCAGATTCGGCTTTTGACAAACCTGCCGAGCTGCCAGGGTTCGGCTTTAGACGAACCTGCCGAGCTGCCCAGGTTCGGCTTTTGACGAACCTGCCGAGCTGCCAAGGTTCGGCTTTTGACGAACCTGCCGAGCTGCCAAGGTTCGGCTTTTGACGAACCTGCCAATCTGTATAGGTTCGGCTTTTGACGAACCTGCCGAGCTGGCAAGGTTCGGCTTTTGACGAACCTGCCGAGCTGCCAGGGTTCGGCTTTTGACGAACCTGCCGAGCTGCCAAGGTTTGGCTTTTGACGAACCTGCCGAGCTGCCAAGGTTCGGCTTTTGACGAACCTGCCAATCTGTACAGGTTCGGCTTTTGACGAACCTGCCGAGCTGCCAGGGTTCGGCTTTTGACGAACCTGCCGAGCTGCCCAGGTTCGGCTTTTGACGAACCTGCCGAGCTGCCAGGGTTCGGCTTTTGACGAACCTGCCGAGCTGCCAAGGTTCGGCTTTTGACGAACCTGCCAATCTGTACAGGTTCGGCTTTTGACGAACCTGCTGAGCTGGCAAGGTTCGGCTTTTGACGAACCTGCCGAGCTGCCAAGGTTCTGCTTTTAACGAACCTGCCGAGCTGCCAAGGTTCGGCTTTTGACGAACCTGCCGAGCTGGCAAGGTTCGGCTTTTGACGAACCTGCCGAGCTGCCATGGTTCGGCTTTTGACGCACCTGCCGAGCTGCCAAGGTTCGGCTTTTGACGAACCTGCCGAGCTGCACAGGTTCGGCTTTTGACGAAACTGCTGAGCTGGCAAGGTTCGGCTTTTGACGAACCTGCCGAGCTGCCATGGTTCGGCTTTTGACGAACCTGCCAGCGGCTGCACAGGTTCGGCTTTTGACGAACCTGCCGAGTTGCACAGCTTTTGACGAACCTGCCGAGCTGCCAGGGTTCGGCTTTTGACGAACCTGCCGAGCTCCCAAGGTTCGGCTTTTGACGAACCTGCCGAGCTGCCCAGGTTCCGCTTTTGACGAACCTGCCGAGCTGCCCAGGTTCGGCTTTTGACGAACCTGCCGAGCTGCCCAGGTTCGGCTTTTGACGAACCTGCCGAGCTGCCCAGGTTCGTCTTTTGATGAACCTGCCAAGCTCCCATGGTTCGTCTTTTGATGAACCTGCCCAGCTGCCCCGGGTTTAGCTTTTGATGAATGTGCTGAGCTGCTCAGGTTTGGCTTTTGACAAACTTGCCTAGATGCACAGGTTTGGATTTTGCTGAACCTTCCCAGCTTTGTGTGAGAGGTGTCGTCAGCAAAGAAAATGAAACAAAAATTATTGCGAAGAATTGTAATGTATAGTTTGCATAAAATGCGAATAGGTGTTCAGACATATTAACGTGGGATATGCTACACTTTTAATTGTTTGAAAGGAATCCTATACCAATATAGAAAAAAATATGAAATTGCATGTAATTTAATAGTTTTCAAATCAGAGAACAGCCATGCCTGTGATACATATACTATACTCACTTCATTTGTATGAATCAATTTGTATGATCAATTGTATAAAAGACTACTCAATTCAGCAAGAAATAGGCCAACTACATGCTCTATATTTCGATGTCTTTCAGAAATGGTCTTAATTAATCGCTGAAAAAAATGTTATTGATGGAGACATAAGGGCTCATAATATTGTCTTTCACACACAGACACAGTCTACATGGCTGCATTAAGCATGCAGTGTAACTGAAGCTTCTAATATGTGGAGCAACATACACTAAATAAATAGACTTTTCAAATTTACCTTGTCAAGCGATAGGCACACTTCAATTGATTTCCAGTACAAAAAGAGTACTGAGAAAATTGAATCCATGATTGTTAAGAAAAGAAGAGTCTTGAACTGTATTTTTTTTTTAGTTTGTTTAAAGTGGCCTCAGAAAGTGGTGAAGTTATTCTCTGTGCATAACATTACTCAACACTGAAATAGAAAAAGGTACTCAAAAGTTTTTAGCCAAGTTAGGATAATTAACTCTTGCTTGCAGGTCCATATGCAGTATGCAGGGTCAAAAATTAACTGTGGCCCATTAGCCTGGTTTTAGGTTGATTAATTGTGGACCATCAATTTAAAAGAAAAAAGTTATCTATTGTCCCCAAAGCAAGCAACTATCATAGAAAATAGATTGTTTTGTTGGTCTTATTTTGGGCCAGTACTCATTTCCTTTTTGGCCACCAAAATTTCAGGCTAAACCATCTTAGACACCTGTTACACACAAACACACACACACATAGTCACACACACACAAACAAAAACACAAACAACAACACATATGGAAAACTTTCGCACGATTTCGCGCATTTAGGGTTGACAGATCAGAGTGCACGTAGTCGCCGAGAGCCAACAGCCGAGTGCACTCGAGCATAACATGGGATGGAGCGGACTCGTCCATTGTACGGGAATCGGGAGCCAGAACCGTGCGTGTGCTTACTGGAGGGACAGAATACGTCTTTCAGGACAATAGCAGATCTGTACTACCATTTGTTTTTCGGACTAGTTTAAATGTTGAAATGATATTAGTATTTTTAGTACCGGGAATCTAGATTTCCTACAACGGCATTTCCATTTCACCACACAAGTTGAAGTCTTAGTGCTGTTGTTACTTCTGTCTGGTGACATGACCCTATAAGGAAGAAACAAAAATTAAAAAACTTAAACACAAACTCTTGGGACAGTATAACACACAGATAGTAAGGTGTTTCCTGTTTAGCAGCAGCACAGAGGTGTTTGTTTTCTGAAGCTTTGTTTGACTTTTCAAATCTCCTGTTTGGTGACCACACATGTACTTCTTAAACTGCCTACATTGTCCACACCTCTTTAGAGGGCCAAGTTTATGCAGAATTAGGATTAAATGCCTCTTGACTATTATATGGGGAGTATACGTGCTGTGATTGCATAGGAAGCACACCAGTAGTGTGAACTGTCTGACCTCACACTGGATTGTAAAAGGCTCATTATTACAGTCATGTAGTATAGCACTTATTTCATCCGATTGTATTGTCGATAGGGTACTTGAGCTAGCGATGATAGTATAAAATGCCAAGTATATTTTCAAATAATTGAGGATGAACCATTCCTGTCATCCCTAGCATGTACATTGTATGAACTATTCAGACAAATTTTCATAATAAATCTGTACTCTCATTTTCGAGGATGTAAAGATAGATTTTCACATACTTCAACACCTTTATCTATCTCCTCTCTTGAGTTATCTTCTTTGTTGCTCATATGAGGCCTCTTCAAATTTTACCTTCTTTCTGGAATCTTTATCAATGTACATTGTACTTGGTCATATATCATTTTCTATCTCTAAACTGCAGTGTGATTACTACATGATGATCAGGGCCTAGTCTATCTGTAAACGTTACCCTTCAAAGTACATTTAGAGACCCGTTAAGTCTTCTACTACATTTTTTTTTCTTTAAATGTTGTGTAAGTTTCAATGTACCTACAACTGTATATATCTTTTTACTTTATACTGTATAACAATGAATTGGGATATTTCATTTTCACACACCAGTCCATTGCTCTTTCTTATTGCCTTATTGAATTTAACATTGTTACATTTTGGAAGAAACAATACACATATTTTTCAGTATCAATATTGTCATTGTCTGCCTAAATTTTGCTCGACAACAATTTTGGTTCCTTTGATCTCAACAGAATAGAATTGCATCACATTTTTTGAATGGGAGGCAGGAAGTGCACATACATAAAGGTTTGCATATGACAAAGGGATGTCAAATGAGCTGACTGATTACTATTCCTTCCAAAATTGAACAGTATTATTATATTTTGAAATTGCTTTGTGTTTATTGCCAGATATTATAACCATCACAGTAATTGGGTATCTGTTGTTAAAAGGAATCTATACATTGTGATGTAGGCAATCAGCCATCGTATGGAGACAGGGATTAAATGCATTTCCTTTCAACATAGACTTATTTTTTAAAATAGTTGAAAGTACTTGCTGAATGTGATTACTACTAAAAACTACAAAGAATGGAACTGTCCGAGTGCAAGACCTCTTTTAAGACCAGTATGCATCATGCGGAATAGCAGTAATTACTTTACTAATGCCTACTTTTTGCTTTGATGCAAATGAAAAACTTACCTTTAACACCTAGGAATACTTTCAGCAGGATATTGATGGTAAGATTTGAATCATAGCTGTGATGTCCAATATCTAAAAGTCAAATTCTTTTGTTGTTCATGAAGGATAACACCAGTCACATGTGTCTTGAGGAGTTCTGTATCATTGATACCCTGTAAAAAAAAAAGAAGACACATAGAAGGGAAAATATTCATTTCGTTTTTCATGCAAGAAACATTTTCTCAATTTGTGAACTAATTCTTGATATACCATGTATATGTCAGCAAATTTGGTTAACTAATTATTATAATAAAGTTGTTTGACACTTATAACAATCATGCATGTCATGAATATCAAGAAATGAACTTGGTTTCAAAAGTTTGTATGAAGCAAAAGTCTATAGAGTTTGTTGACAAGGCTGGTGACAGACTTTCTCAAAATGCTTCTCGTAGCTGCATGTATTTTACATGGATGTGACTGCTGAGTACTGTTTTTTAGGGCATTTAATCCTTATCATCATATATCTGTTGGGTGATCAGCTTGCAGATTTTATTTACAGAAGTGTTGTCGGCCCACTTTTATCAGCATAAAAATGGGTGTCTTTCCATCCTAAATGTGTGTCATGCAGTCACAATCCATGTTTAGCTGTATGAACATTCAAAACTTGTTTTAAGTCTGGTTGAAATATATCACATTAGGACCTTTATCAATAACATTGTTATAAAGAACAATGACTTGTCCAGCTCTAGCTAGCTGATAGTCAAGTTCAGTGTCCTGTTATCAACAACTGGCTAAGCAGTCCAATATACACTGAGAAGTATAAAAGCCCCAACCTGTTAAAGAACAAGTTCGGATCACCTTCATAGACATGTGGGTTGAGTGAATGCAGCAATATTAGTAGAAATTGAACAGTTCAATGAGAGTTTGAGGAAAGTCTAACAATCCGTTCAAAAGTTATCAATTTTTTAAGTTACTGCTTAGTCATAGCTGGATGAAAAGACTACATTAGCTTGTGATGTCACATGCGTACGATATAAAGAAAGTATAAAGAAAATTCAACATATTTTTACTTTTCTTGCATAACAAAAGAACACTTCACTTTTCTCTTTCAGAAGGCAGGGGGAATAATATTACCCTTATATCGGTGACAAGTCAAAGAAATGTGCACTTTACATATTCAAAAAGTAAAGTTTTGTGAAATTCTCTATTCATTTTGCTTATACATGTAGTATCATTCTACACATATGACATAATACACTATAGTAGTCTTCTCATCCAGCAGTGATTTTGAACGGAGTGTTGGATTTTCCCCAAACTTTCACTTAAAGGACAAGTTCACCCTCATAAACATAAGGATTGAGAAAATGCAACAATATTAGTATAACACATCAGTGAAAGTTTGAGGAAAATTGGACAGTCGATGCAAAAGTTATGAATTTTTTAAATTTTTGTGTTGGAACCGCTGGATGAGGAGACTACTACAGCTTGTGAGTCATATGCGTACAACAGTATAAAGAAAATATAAAAGAAAATTCAACATACTTTCACTTTTTTCGCATGATAAAAGAGCAATTGACTTGCCTCTTTCTAAAGGCAGGGGGAACAATATTACCCATAACATTTATCGGTAACGAGTCAGGGGGATGTGTATTTTTTTCAAAAGATGGAATTTTGTGAAATTCTCTTTATATTTTCCTTATATTGTTGTACGCATGTGACATCTAAGTTATTCATACACTGCAGTAGTCTTCTCATCCAGCGGGTACTGCACAAAAACTTCAAAAATTCATAACTTTTGAACGGATTGTCTGATTTTCCTCAAACTGTGTTCTACTAATATTGTTGCAATCACTCAATCCACATGTATTAAAGGTTGACTTGTCTGTTAGGATCAAAGACACAAGCTGCAAGCTGCCTATCTGGTGTGATACCAACTCTTCTGGCCGCTAGCTTCCCAGAAAATGCAGTGGTTGGAGTTACCTGCTCAATCTTGTTTATGTACACACTGATCAGGGAGGTGGAAAATGCTCTCATGCCCTTCACTGGTGGTCAATGGAATGTGGCACAGGGAGGCAAGCAAACAAACAACAACCACCACAGGGCTGTGAACTCACTGGCTCCCTGGCCACAATCATACTTTCATGATATCCCCACTGCATGGTCTGCCAATACACTGAATATCAACTGCATGCAAAGATGCCAGCGTTTCTTACTGCATGGCTCTGAGTGAATTCTCCTACCAAGGTGGAACTGCAGTAGGAGGGGTGAGGAAGGGCCATAAGGCAGGAGTTTGCTCCCCCACGATACAGGTTAGGGAGCTTTTTACTTTAGGATTACAAATTGACAAATTGTGCCGTTAAAAGTAAAGGAGCTGGCTGATATGGTGTTTGAATTCGCATTTGGTGTTTTATTTTGCAACGCGCGATGCTCTCGCCGCGACATTTTATGACTTTTTTCTTTCAAATATCGCGCAACTTTTGAGACCAAATTTGTCACTCCCGGCCATACCGTTTTGAAGCCATGCCCCTTTTGAAAAAAATTTGTCGACCCAAAAATTGCTCAAAAACATGATTTTATGTACAAATCCAATGTAAATTGTGTTTTTGCAATTAATTCATTATATATAAAAATAGATATTTTTACTTTCAGTGGCTGATAATGATTCATTTTAGCTTGATTATGCTTTAAAAAGTTTCTGCGACAAATTTTGACGACAAAAAACAACTAAAACAAAAAGTAAAAAACAAAGAAATACATAAGAAATTCTATGAACAATAAAATACATAAGAAAAATTACGAAGCTGAATTTTTTCTTCAATATTATTGTTGAGGATAATGAAAAAATATGTTTACCAAAAATTAGAAGTTTTGGAGCTTTACTTTTGGATTTATAGGCAAAAAATTATTTTTGCTTAAATAAGCATTAAGTTAATATAAAATACATAAATTAAAATTTGAAAAATCTAACTATACAATCTTTTAGATTATTGGCCTCTACCTAAGTGCAAATTTTCGCGAGGATCGCGCGATCCACGACCGTGATCTAAAGGGGGGGGGGGGGGGGAGGCCAAAAAAGTTTGTCCCTCAAATAACCCAGTGGGATTAGGGTTAAACCCTAATCCTAGACACCAAGTGCATACTTTGAATGTACTTGTATATGCAATCACCCACTGACACAAAGCACTGCATCCTTTAATTGCACAAACTGCTTCTTAGAAAGTTAGTAGGTAGATAAACTATTAAAGATGATTGAAAAGGCTTCTTCAACTCAAAGAGATACCTATATTACCTCCTTGTTCTGCTACAAAGACCACATAAAACACAGAAAGGTGATTGGCCTTGACCACTGTCTTATCCCCAGTAGATAACCAGCCAGTAGGTATATTCATCACATCAGCTCAGTATCTTTTCTCTGTAACTGCCATTTCATCTACTTTTTCCCCTTATCATTCTGAGATACTTAGTTATTCTAAAGTCAAAGACAATCATTTGCAGGGAGATGTTAGACCCAAAATTGTGTACTTCTCCCCACTCCTCACTTCCCTCCTATACTTAATGTCCTTGCACTACCCTATGACCCACTGGTTTATTTGGAAAGCACTCAGTCCCCACTGACCTGTTCTACCCACTTCTATGTGCCCCTTTGTTTCAGGCTACTGACCAGCACATTCCATTGTGTTGACAACCACTACAGCAGAGCAGAGAGTTCATTGATAAAATCTCATGACCATATCAATTTAATTCCATTTCAATTTTTCTTATTGAAAATCAGACATAGTCAAAGTACAATTTGTAATGAATGACATAAAGCAAATGAATATGAGCCCCCATGAAACAGAGCTTATGACCATGGTGCTGTAAGGATATCGTAGGAAGGGAGTGAGGAGTGGGGGAAAAATACACAAGTTTCAATGCATAGATGTAATTTAATTAACTTAATTAGAATTGCTCTGTTATGGATATCTCAGCCATTTCAAAACCAATTTTCATCAAATAAATGTTGAATTCCTCATGGAATTACATGCTCTTTCATATTTCATAAGCGGTTTCTTATTATCTCACCAAAACATGTTAGACCCTGAAATTAGGTCTCAACCAAAACTATACGATCCCTTTAATATGCATGTGAATTGAGAGAAAGTAGCAATATTATAAGTACAATACATCAATGCACGTTTGATGAAAGTCTGACTACTGATCTGTTCAAAAGTTATGAGTTTGTGAAGTTTCAATGCTTCCATGGCAGGATAAGAAGACTAAAACATCTTGTGATGTCACGTATGTGTACAACAAAATAAAGAAAATATAAAGAAAAATCAACATACAATTGTATTTTTCACTTTGCAGCATTTTTTTGACAAGAACAATTGACTTGTCTCATTCAGAAGGCCGGGGAATGATATTACTCTAATTATACATCAGTACCAGTTAAGGGAATCCTTTGTACTTTCTTCTCAAAATGAAATTTTGTGGAATTCTCTTAATAGAAATGTTTTCTCATTACATATCATTCTATACATGTGACATCACAGACTGTAGTAATTTTCATCAGGCAGTGACTGTACAGAAATTTTTAAAAATTGCTAACAAATTGAACAGATTGTATGATTTTCCTCAAAACTATTATTGATTTTCCTCAAACTGTCAATGTGCTCTTCTGATAGCGCTCTATTTTCTCACATACTCCACTTGTCACATGAAGATGGACTTGTTCTTTTATCTGATTTCAGACGTTTTACTCTAAACAAAACACTGTTCTTCAGATTTTGAAAGCATTGATATTTTTGCGGTACTAACATTATTTGTCTGCATTTTGGATTATTTGAATTTGTCCCACAAATGCTTTCACACCCCTTTTGGTACACATTATGCAGACTGTGCTACAAAAAGGGAAACCCAAACTGCAAGTTAATTCTCTGTGGAAAGGAAAAAAATTCATGAAATATGATGTTGCACATCAATATAAATTTCATATTATATTTGGGAAATAACATGGCATGGTATAAAAAGATGTAAACATCATGATGATGGAAGATGATGGACATAGACCTTGAGGGATTGTGATTATGTGACAGTTTTACCATCAAGCAGTAGATCGAGTTACCATTTACTGATACACAGATGAAATGTATAATAGTTTCCTGAAATTCACTTACATTTGGCTTTCATTGTGCATCATCATTGCATTCTCAAGCTCTTTCCTTTTTGGTCTGGTTCATTTCCTTGTCTAGTGTCTTCTCCAGGACAATACATTTCTGGCATTTTGAAGAAATCTCCAGTCTGCATGAAATGAAAACTGATGAAGTTAGAATATCAATTACACCAAACTCTAAATCTGAAATTTTTTATGCATGATCAAATCACCACTCCCATCAAAGTACTGCAGTGCACAAAATTACATGCATTAGAATATAGGGATATTAAAAAGCAAGTGTGCATAGGTTAACCAGAACACACATTCAAATCCCACCAGTAATTGAATGACAGCTACATGTACACTGTAGATGTTTCCAAATGTACCCCTTGATTAAGAAATTGAAAATTATATGTTTGAAAGACAAAATAAAATGACTTCACAGGTCTACAAAAACTTTCTGAAGCACTCTCAATTTATTTTATTATATTTTCAAGTGTCACTTAGAATATACAACCGAAATGCCTCACAACAGTCACAATTGTGTGGATGCCTGAATCATCAATTGTGATGTCATTAATTCATATAGCACCATATCTGAAAATAAGAAAGAATCCAATTGAACATTACATTTTCAATGAGTTTATAGAGCTGCGATTAGCTAATACGAGGTAATGAGATATATCTGCATTTTTAATTGTGACACTATAAAGAATATGGATAGGTTTTCTATGTATCATGTATTCCCAAATAATTCATTAGCACTTGTTGAAAAATAAACATGTTGAGCCTTCTCTGTTGGTGCAAAAACTCCCCATGATTGGCAAGTATGTTTGCATAAAACTTACCTTTTTCACTCTCACTTGCCAGAAGAACTTGAACGATGATTTGTAGAATTCAGCTCGGCCAAGAGTAGGATCCAGTATTTCTGCCTTGCCACAAAGATACTGACTGTTATGTCTCTCTTGGTGCATATTCCATGAGGCAAGCGAATTTCATCTTTATGTGGCATGCAAACTCCTCTGTAGGAGTTGATCTTTCAGCATCATGTCTAATATGAGCTCATCAAAGCTCAGGTGAGATAAATCCATCATGTCAGAAGCTCCATTGGTATTTGTTCTTGTTGATAATTTTGAGGACAAAATGTTAGCACCATCTCCATCATCATCAATACTGAGCTGAGATATCAAGTTCATTGATATTTCCATCATTCGTCTCCATTGTAAGAAAATTAGAATCATAGTTGTCCAGAGGAACATGTGCAGCTGACGAATGTGATATCTAACCAGAGTACACAGCTGGTATGGATGGAGCATCAGTTCACTTTCTCAATGAAGGCTGAGAGGAATGCCATGGAGCTTTGAGTTTCAACCACAGACTGCCCAAACATTGTTTGCTGACTGTGGTTAATTGGCAGACCACAAAGCACTTCTCTGAGAAACAAACCATAGGGCTTGGCACTTCCCCAAACCAGCAGAGCATTAGGGCTATACATTGTATCTCTTCCCCCTCCCTGGCTATATCAACAATCTGATCTTGGAGGTGCACAAGAGAGTTTTCATTGTCTCTGATGAGGAGATAATTTATTAGGATTGCCTGCTCAGTGTAGCTTATTGGCAAGGGCCTGTTTTATAAAGGTATAAAGGTATAACCTCATTGCATGGACTATCCAACCAAAGCCTTATACGAATTGCCCACCCTGACTCATATTATCTTGCACAAGGAGAAAAGGAGGTTAGTGTAGTGCACATGTTCCTACACCACAAGTGGAGGATACCACACATCAAGAATCATCAGTCATCTTCTCCATCAAACAGGTATAATGCATCTTAACTCTCTGTGATTCAATATGGCATACTACTTTATGATCTTGTATTACTTTTACATGGGCTGTGTTTATGCTCAATTTGCTATGTAGAATCAGTGTTTCGAAATACACTGTACTGATTCAAAATGCCATTCACAGGATTGAGTACCGATGTGCTCAGTCTTTTTGAGCTCCAGAAAGAGACGATACTGCAAATATGCTATGCTTATTGTTGAAACACGCATTTTTCCACAAAATCTGCCATAACTTTTAAACTATTTAAGAAGCAAACTTGGGGCGCCCGGATTCTGAATGTAGACACTTTAGGGATTATTTATGTGTACATATCATTATTGTAATATTTGTAGTCGTGACGCAAATTTGATCAGAAAAGTACCTTATGAGTAGATTTGTCTATGGCGAACAGTCCAAATTTGACGAATTTGAGCATATTTTGCCGTCTTGCAATTCTTCCACACGGGATATCTCGAGAACGGAAAGCCGCATGAACTTGGGGCGCACGGTTTTAGAAAGTAGAGATTCTGCCCATTTTTGTGATATAAGAATCTTGTTCATTGGTTGAGCAGTCCTGACGCAAATAAGCAGTAAAGCTAGACTACCCAGTCACAATTGCTGTCATAGGGAACGTGTACAATCCACACAGAGCTATCACGTGACGAGACTACCAACGAAAATTTGAGCCGTTGACCTTCACTGTCTGCCGTCGTCAGCAGTGTGAATTCCTGTGATTTCAAGCTTTTGTTTCTAGCCAAATATCATTTTCAATGCAATATCAAGATACAGTTGTATGTGAGACATTATCTAGATACGTAGCAGCCTTATGAGCAACATAACTGTTAAGTTTGGGAGCAAAAACAACCAAATATATTTCATATTCCGTCTCATTTTTCGATGATGGCTCTAGTCGGACTGGTGCATTTTCTTCGGAGGTGGTAATAATGTAAGTAGTTGCAACGGTCGCTTGCCACCTGCTGTCTGCAATCGGGTGCTTATATACACGTGTTGTGCACAGGTAATCAACTGAAATAATGTTGTAAAGGAATGATAAGGTCCTAGATTATATCTCAACTGTAGATTTAACCCGATTTCTGCCGCCTACACACAACACACTACGCGTGAAATTATGTGAACATGATGTCCCTCCACGCACGGTGCTGCAGGCCACCCCCCATTAACGTGTCGACTAGCCACTCGCCCCACACGCACTCACTTTCTCCATACTTTGAACTGTACTCTACTGAACTATTCAGCTTGCATACCGTATGTGTTTTTCATATGTTTCATATGTTATAGTGCTGGAGCATAACATTCCTGAAGCTGAATATTAACTCTTTATGTGCCATGGTGGAAACCCCCTGTATGCCACGTTATTCTGGGACACGAAGGTAGACCATGCTTTGAGAAAGAATTCTGTTTTTCCAATTTGTGTAACTTCTACAAATTTCAGCTGTTGAGCTTTGACATAATAGTGAGCAAAGTTTAGAGGAATGCCAAACTTTGCTTCGATATAAATTGTATGACAAATCTATTTTCAATTTTCTTTTGAATGACCAGTTTGCTACATTACTGTGAAGGCATGACTTTTGCACATGAAACCGTGACAGAAACTTAGAATGTACACACAAATCTATAGTTGGGAACACCGCTTGACAGTCAATCACCACATAGAATGCAAGCCGTATGTGAGAGGAACAAAAGCGCTAGAAACGCTTTCATTGTACCGCAGGACTAGCGATTTATCGATCGGTTTTGGCGGCTTTGTGTGTTGAGCAGAATGTGCGAAGTTGGCACGCCGTCGACTGAGTCGGACGTGCGAACGTGGCACATAAAGAGTTAATAATGAAAACATTGTTTAGTCAAATGAGCAATTAATGTTCCTCAAATTTTTATCTTACCCTTTGTGGAATATTCTCCTTTTTTCTGCAGCATATTTTGTGACTCTGGCAATTGAAAATGTCACAATTAAGCTAGTGAATAAAATTTTTTTCATTTTCATGTTTGAATATCACGTTTTCACTGCAGTTTGGTCCCCAAATTGGTATGCATGAACCATGTAGCTTCTTGTGGTTTTCAGCGTACTGGATAATCAAAACAACACAAGAATGAACCTTTCAATGTGGCATGATAGAAGTGCATGTTTTTGCATTTCAACAATGAAAAAGCATTTCGCTGAAAACTGATTAAACTGAACTGCATTTAAGATGTATTTCTGCCTATTATTCACTGCAACTAACTGTTTCTAATCCCTATTTTTGTGATCTTCGCAAAGGGACATTGCAACAGATGAAAAATTTGGAGCCTGACAGGATCATTAACCCTAACTAGGCCGGGGGGGGGGGGGGGGGGGCTCCGAGGCTCCCCCCCCCCTCGACGTTTCGTGCGATGTATCGCTAACGCGAAAAGATTACGCCGCGACGTTTCATGACTTTTTTCTTTCAAGTCTCCCGCATCTTTTGACACCAAATTTGCGATGCCCGGGTGCGCGGTTCCGAAGTTGCGCATAAATATGTACGTGCATGTCAGACCAAAAATTGCTCAAAAATGTGAATTCGTGTACAATTTCAATGCAAACTGTGCTTACACGCAAATTTCGTAAAAGCATGATTATTTTGGGGTTTTACCGATTAAAATTAGTTAATAACATATTTTCTTGTTCGGAACAATGTCGCGAACAAGTTTCATCAAAAAAACAATGACAAACATAAAGTTGAAAAAACATAGATATACATAAGAAATTCAAAAAACAATAAAATACTAAAGAAATTTTTTCCGATGGCACAATTTTTTTCTCTTATATTTGCTCAGGACACTAAAAAGAATATTTACACAAAAAATGTGCCCATTTTGAGCTTTGTTTAGTGATTTATACCAAATTGTCTGATTTCATGCATCATTATGCATAAATTAGCATAATTAAGTATAAATGATAATTTTTTAAAAATTTAACT
The DNA here is from genome assembly GCF_040938485.1 of Diadema antillarum. NCBI lineage: Eukaryota > Metazoa > Echinodermata > Echinoidea > Diadematoida > Diadematidae > Diadema > Diadema antillarum. The sequence goes on along the minus strand of NW_027271963.1, from coordinate 686,238 downwards.
TCATGGTACTTTAGATTACATCATAGGCAACGTGTGTGCGAATTTTCGTCGCGATCATGCAGTCAACGGCGAGGTCTGGGGGGGGGGGGGGGGCCTCCCCCCCCCCGGCAGCTCGGCAGGTTCGTCAAAAGGCGAACCTGTACAGATTGGCAGGTTCGTCAAAAGCCGAACCTTGGCAGCTCGGCAGGTTCGTCAAAAGCCGAACCTGTACAGATTGGCAGGGTCGTCAAAAGCCGAACCTTGGCAGCTCGGCAGGTTCGTCAAAAGCCGAACCTTGGCAGCTCGGCAGGTTCGTCAAAAGCCGAACCCTGGCAGCTCGGCAGGTTTGTCAAAAGCCGAACCTGGGCAGCTCGACAGGTTCGTCAAAAGCCGAACCTTGCCAGCTCGGCAGGTTCGTCAAAAGCCGAACCTTGCCAGCTCGGCAGGTTTGTCAAAAGCCGAACCTGGGCAGCTGGGCAGGTTCGTCAAGAGCCGAACCTTGGCAGCTCGGCAGGTTCGTCAAGAGCCGAACCTTGGCAGCTCGGCAGGTTTGTCAAAAGCCGAACCTTTGGAGCTCGGTAGGTTCGTCAAAAGCCGAACCTTGGCAGCCCAGCAGGTTCGTCAAAAGCCGAACCTGGGCAGCTGGGCAAGTTCGTCAAAAGCCGAACATGGACAGCCTGGCAGGTTCGTCAAAAGCCGAACCTTGGCAGCTTGGCAGGTTCGTCAAAAGCCGAACCTTGGCAGCTTGGCAGGTTCGTCAAAAGCCGAACCTTGCCACCCTCGGCAGGTTCGTCAAAAGCCGAACCTTGGCAGCTCGGCAGGTTCGTCAAAAGCCGAACCTTGCAGCCCGGCAGGTTCGTCAAAAGCCGAACCTGGCAGAGCTCGGCAGGTTCGTCAAAAGCCGAACCTTGGCAGCCCGGCAGGTTCGTCAAAAGCCGAACCTGGGCAGCTGGGCAGGTTCGTCAAAAGCCGAACCTTGGCAGCAAGAGCCGAACCTTGGCAGCAGGTTCGTCAAAAGCCGAACCTTGGCAGCCCGGCAGGTTCGTCAAAAGCCGAACCTTGGCAGCCCGGCAGGTTCGTCAAAAGCCGAACCTGGGCAGCTGGGCAGGTTCGTCAAAAGCCGAACCTGGGTAGCCCGGCAGGTTCGTCAAAAGCCGAACCTTGGGAGCTCGGCAGGTTCGTCAAAAGCCGAACCTTGGCAGCCCGGCAGGTTCGTCAAAAGCCGAACCTTGCCAGCTCGGCAGGTTCGTCAAAAGCCGAACCTTGTCAGCTCGGCAGGTTCGTCAAAAGCCGAACCTGGGCAGCTCGGCAGGTTCGTCAAAAGCCGAACCTGGACAGCATGGCAGGTTCGTCAAAAGCCGAACCTTGCCAGCTCGACAGGTTCGTCAAAAGCCGAACCTGGGCAGCTCGGCAGGTTCGTCAAAAGCCGAACCTTGCCAGCTCAGCAGGTTTGGCAGAAGACCAACATTGACATATCCAGCTATGACTGATGCAATTCTGAAAAGATTGAAGGACAGGTTTGTTAATTCCATTTTGTTTATGCCAAACCTTGCACCACAATTTCAGCTTAACATTTAAAATTTTGATCATTTGTCGACTGTTTTTCCTATTTTTTGAGCACCTGCTTTTAGCAAAATCAGTCTAATTTTTTAGACTAATGTAGAAAGTCTATTTCTTGAATAGAACGGGTTTTTCTCTTGTCTATTTTTCATCAAAGATCAGAAACTTCAAGTATTATGATTTGTATTAAAGAAAATATAAAAGAAAATAACTAAGAGAAAATTGGCCTAAACTGGGAAATTAGAGGCAACTACAATTCTCTTGTCATCATTTCTAATGATCATAATGACAACATTTGAGTAATTCTGTCATAATCTACCACGACAAACCATTCAATGTGAATAATAAAGGCATGCTTATTGTAAGCAATTCCCAATTCAGGGGACATTTTCTGAAATGGATGATAAGAGTTTGATTTCATAGATCATGTTTAAGGCATATGATATTCATTCATTCTTTGCTAAAAGTTGGTTGCTTTTTAGATACTCAAATTGCCAAAGCCTTTTTTCAAGAGTGTTCTTTTGTTTAGTCAGGTTTTGTAACTTATGCTTTGAATATATTACTAGCATTCATATTTTATAGTCAGCACTAACCGATTGTACTTGTGATATCTCTTTTTAAAATTTTCATTCCATCTGAAGTATAAAGAAACTTTTTAAATGTAATATTGTTCCTGGTAGAATTCGTTATATGATGTTTCATGGAAATTATTTGCTAATTAGTACGTATTTTTTCCAGCATGATTTACTTCAGATGAAACTATTGAGAGGCAAACATCGAAATGCTTCAAATGATTACCACTGGCTTCATACCTATATGCTGAAATTGATGAAGTCATCTACCAGCTCTAAGTTATCCTTTCAAAGTCTGACACTTGTTTGCTCATGAACACTGTAAAAATTGAATTCCAATGTCACTATCATTGTAACTCTGTGATTCTATTCGTTGAATGAATTCATTTACACTAATTTCACTGTCACTATCAGTATCGGGCTCCGATTCATAAGTCATGGTGCCTAACTAGATGTCCACAAGCTGATGCGAAATCTCATCTCCCCATCATGCCAGAGTTTGACATTCATTTGCACATGAGTTCTAAATCAAATTACATGTAAATTCAAATGTCACATATGGTAATTTTCTGAGTGCGGTATATGTTGAATGAATCCATTTTTATTCATGTCACTGTTGTCATACCAGTAGACCTATTGGCTCTGATTCATCAGCCACAGTGACTTCCAGGATACATGTCCACAAGTTGACGCAGCAGCACCTCCCTTGAGTTTCACAGAGGTCGCGTTAGATCTTCATCCTTTGTCCATCCATGTTCTTCGTTTGGGTTTGTTGCTAGCTTCAATATTCTGGCAAATAAGGTCCATGAGTCCGAAAGTATGAAAACAAGGCCCGCAATTTTGACACCATAGGTAAACAAGGTCCATGAGTTTGACAAGCAACACCCCCTCCCCCCACCCAAAAAAAGAAGAAGAAGAAGAACAAAAACAACAACTCACGAGTTCGACATTACATCACAGGGCCGTAAATGTGTTTTTCTCATGAGTCTTGTTTATTACGTGTCAAACTCGTGGGCCTGGCTTGCCTAGTGTCAGACTCAAGGGTGTCGAACTCATGGGCTGTACGACTCACAGGCTGTATAACTGGCGGGCTCTGTGACTTATGGGCTGTATGATTCGTGGGTGTCGAACTCATGAAGTGCACCTGGTGATTCAGCGTCAGCTTCTGGACATCCATAAGGCACAAAGTATTGACTTTGCGTTAAATGTCTACAGAAGATGCCTGAATTAAGAAAATTTAATGCCTTATTTGTTTTTTATTGAACATGGCTATTTATCTACTATCCAGGCTAGATTTAATTCAATTTAATGAATTATCCACAAATAATAGATATTTCGCTGTGAGAACTTGCAAAAAAAATGTGTGGACTTTTAAGTTTGTCAACCTCATGCATGCCCACTTCGTTGTCGATGGCCTGCAAGTCCATACCCAAATTTTCGAAATAAAATGGTTAAAAAATGAATAAGATACATAATCAGATAATGATGTTAATATGATCATTACTAACGAGAAAATGTACATCGTGATTGAATCGTGACTCGAAGTCGGGTTTTGTAATCGAGTCAGGAGTTTAATGCACTATGCCACAGAACTGCCAAGAACCCACAAGTTAGCATTCCCAAGTTAAGGAAACATTAAAGTACTTTAGGCTTCTAAAAGTCCATTGTCTCCATTATGCAACATGTAATGTGCCATTTTGGTGACAATTACAATGTAGATGCAATTTCTGAACAAAATAGAAAATCATGTCAAAATATTATCCATGCCTGAAAGTATTTAGAATTGTGCCAGTGAGTGGAGAGTAGTTAAGATGAGTGTTTTAATTATGAAACTATTTATTAGCCTTTATCTAAAGGGGATATCCTGTCCAAATAAAATTTGTATAGTCTGATAAGGAAAACTATTACGAGTTCAATGGCAAAATCGTAATCGACATCGCATGAAAAATAAGGAGGTTATGACATTTTGGAGTTTCGCTATTTTTTTAGGAAACAGTTCTTGAACGGTCAATATGAATATGCAAATGGCAAAGTGAGCATGTCATCCCCTCACATCTTGCCATATGTATAGTTTGTACATTAAATTTTGACATTTCCAGTTTTTCATTCAAACGCAATTATGCTCGAGGCTCAAATCCTAATATATCTAACATCATTATTACGAAGTTATGCAACCAGGAATAACATCATGTGTCAGACTTCAATGACAGAAACATTGAATTTTCCTCATTATTTGTACAGGATCAACGGAAAATTGTGAGGTTATGACATGGTCAGATCACTCATTTGCATATTATCCACTGTACAAGAAATGTTTTGCAGAAATTAGCAAAAATATATTAATTTAAAAATCCTAACTTCCTTATTTTTCATCAGATTATAGTCAGATTCTTACCGTTGAACTCGTAACATCTTACTCTTTATCAGACTAGCTTATTTTTAAACTGGATTTTCCCTTTAAGCAGGATTTGAGTTTATCACAAAGAAGTCAAAATGCTAATAGAATTGAAAATTCATTTTCTTAATTTACTTTTCTGTGAATAGTTTATTTATGGCTAAAATCAATCAATTGAAATGGAGATTTGTAAAAGAATCATTGCTATGACGTAATTCTAGTGTTTGATGTCGTCTTCATCTTCGATGTCGTGATCAACGTCATCATCAAAAAGAACCATGGTCACCTTTGATTTCTCATTTTAAGGCAACTTTTATTCAATCAGGTGATTGCAGATTGGAAAATATGATTGAATTTTGTGAATTACTGTGTACATGATGAGTTTTAACCCATTTTTTGTACTGGAAGTCAAACAAAGGGCATCTGGGAGGGAGACTTATTTCTAGACATCGCGCATGCGCACTTGAATGTCTACAGAAGAAGATAGGATTACAATTAGGCCAAAATCTTTTGTTTTCATAAAAAGGGATATTCATTCAATATCCAGACCAAATTTCAAGTCATTTAACAAATTTTTCACGAAAATATACAAACTTAAATGGTGAAACTTGAAAAATTGCACAAATTTTATTAAATTTTGTTAAATTTTGTCGACATCGTTGCCCATTTCCTTGTCGATGACGACAATCTGAGGACTTGTATTGCCAAACTTTGCATTGCATCATATTGTCCATTTTCTGAGGAATCTAGAAATACCAAAATCTTTGGTTATCATTAACAAATAAAGGCATGGGAACCACTTTATTAGGATAATACCCAAATGCTATTCGCCCATATTCGCTAAAAAGTCGTTCCGGAAGTGACGTCACAAAATGTCATGGGGCGGGTCTTGGGACCCAACTTTTTTTTTCCCCCGCCAAACGAAGTTTGAAGGGGGTATATAGGAATCAGCGGACGGTCGGGCGGTCGGGCGGTCGGGCGGTCGGTCCGTTGCAAATCTTGCGTCGCGAACTACTTCCTCAGTTTTCAACCGATTCCCATAAAACTTGGCACGGATGTGTGCCTTGGATTGTAGATGTGCAAGACGTATTTTTTGACAGTACCCAAAAGTACGTTGCCATGGTAACGGCATATTATGGGCAAAAATGGGTACAAATCTTGCGTCGCGAACTCCTCCCACAGTTTTTGATCAATTTTTATGAAATTAGGTACAGATGTTCATCTGAATATGTTAATGTGCAAGACACATATTTCCGCAGTGGCAAAAAGTGCGTTGCCATGGTAACGGCATGTTATTGGTAAAATATAGGGCAAAATGCTTCATGGCAAAACTGCTTCATCAGTGTTCTTCCAATTCTCATGGAATTCATATTGAATGTTTGTCTTAGGATATAGGTCAGCATGACACATTTCTTGACAGTGACAAAAAGTATGTTGCCATGGTAACAGCTCACATATTATGAGCCAAAATGATGGAAAATTTTGTGTTGCAAACTACTTCCTCAGTTTTTGCCCAATTTCCATGAAACTTGGTACAGATGTGTGCCTTTGGTTGTAGATGTGCAAGACGCATTTTTTGACAGTACCCGAAAGTACGTTGCCATGGTAACGGCATATTTATGGCAGAAGATCAAGGAAAGATCTTGCAGATTTAACTACTTCCTCAGTTTTTTTACCAAAGCTTATGAAATGTTGTTTTGACCAAAGCTTATGAAATGTTGTTTGGCGGGGGTATAACCAGTCGCTGTAGCGACATTTCTAGTTTTTTGTTAACATCACTTTTCTGACTCTCCAGACCAAGGGCTACATGGAAACAACAATGAATGTTAGGTGCAGAGGGGGTGCAGGTTGACCCCCACTAGCCCATGGCCTAATACAATGTACGGTACTTTGGATTCAGCAGAGTTATGCCGCCGTCACATTCTTGTGTGCACTCTACCGGCCACAAACCTTGACGGATTTCGCTTTGTATGGAGGTTCATATTGGTAATATCTCCACTCCTATAACTTTGGGTGATGCTGCCCCCAGTGTTCCACCTTTAATAGGGTAAAATGCCATATTTTTGTGCATAGATTGTGTGCGCTCTAGAGGTCACATTTATGAACGAATTTTGTTCATATTTGGTATGGAGGTTTATTGAATGTCATCCACAAGCCTATAGATTTTAGATGTGCTGCCCCCAGTGTTTCATCCATTATAGGGTCAGAGGTCATGTCAGTGGATGGTTTGTGTGCGCTCAATAGGCTACATTTCTTAACGGATTTTGTTCAATTTTGGTATTAAGGTCTACCATGATATGAGCTATAAGTAGAAATATTTTGGATGTGCCACCCCCAGTGTTATGTCTTTTATATGGCCAAAGTTTATATTGTTGATTAATGGTTTGTGTGCACTCTATAGGCTACATTTCGTGACGGGTTTTGTTCAAATTTGGTACGAAGGTCAACTCTGATGGAGTCTACAAGCCTATAAATTTTGGATCTGCTGCCCACAGTGTTCCGTCTTTTATAGGGTCAAAGGTCATATTGTTTGTGGATGGTTTGTGCGTGCTCTATAGGCTACATTTCTTAACAGATTTTGTTCAAATTAGGTATGAAGGTCTACCATGATATGAGCTACAAGTCTAAAGATTTTGGATGTGCTGCCCCCAGTGTTCCATCTTTTATAGTGTCAAAGGTCATATTGTTGATGGATTGTTTGTGTGGATTGTTTGTGTGTATGTGCCACCCCAGTGTTTCGTCCTTTATAGGCTCAAAGGTCATATTGATGATGGATGGTTTGTGTGCGCTCGATCTATAGGCTATATTTCTTGACAGATTTTGTTCAAATGCGGTACCGCTAGGAGGCTCTACCATGATATAATCTCCAAGCCTATTGATTTTGGAAGTGCTGCCCCCAGTGTTCCATCCTTTATAGGGCCAAGGTCATATTGTTAGTGGATTGTTTGTGTGCCCTCTCTAGTGCTCGGGGATACAATCGCATTGCGCGGCAATGGAGATTTCTTGTTTTCCATGCAAGTATGATCGTGCTAGTTTTCAAAGTAAACTTAGTTGATACTTAAAGGGATGAAAAAGTATCGGTGGACATGAGGATTGGGCTTTTAACTTTTTACGAAATACCAAGAAACCAGAGCGTATCACAAAAACGTTGAATCCCTCTTTGAATTACATGCTCTTTCATATTTGGTAAGAGGTTTCTAATTATCTCACAAAAAAAAGATGTTAGAAACCATGCAATCCATTTTATCTGAAAAAGAAAAATGTTTTTTTTTTTTAATTCAAATAACAATCGATGTTTGAAAATAACAATATTAATTTTAACAAGGGGTAATTGTCAAGGGAGGTAATGGTCTGTGGTAATTATACCATGGAGGTGGGAATCTCTTCCCACGTCCGTGATTATACTAGTTGTTAACACCAAATGATGCAGCAGGGCAATTCTGAAATGAGCGTTTACAGTATAACAGTAAAATCTCATCAAAGAAATGCCTAAACACAATTGGTGGCAGTGATAGGCATTGTCGAAATAGATACAGTATCTATCCAATAGTTTATACAATAAATATATGTAGATATAAGTATGGGTGATAACACGGTTACTCAGTGACTTTTTTCCTAGCAGAACTTAACCTGAGTTGTTGTCTGAGGGAAGGGGGATTGCCCTGCAGGGAATATTGCCCTACGGGGAATAATGTCCTAGGAGGAATTGGCCGTGAAGATAATTGCCCTAAGAGGGTTGTTATGTGGTGGTAGTTGTACTGGGGGAATTATAGCCCTAGTTCATCCAGTTTCAGTTAAGATTTGTTTATTTCATTTCCAACACATCCAATTACAACATTTGAATACACATATACATGTACTAATGATTTCAGGGGACTGCTGAAAAGCAGAGCTTGTAGTCTGCAGACCTCTAATAAAAAAAAAATTAAAAAAACATTAGTTACCAAATTGATAAAACGAGGCAAAGTAAGTGAAGTAAGGCAGAGACGAAGTACACACAGACATATTAACACACACTAAACAGCTCCCTAGTAATGAGGGAAACAGGAAAGGTAAGTAAGGGTGGAATGAATGATGGGAAGAGACTGCCTTCACGGTGGACAGAGAAAAAGGAGAGGGAAGAGGAAGATGGGTCAAAACCAGGGCATGTGAGGCATGAGATATAAGCTCCTCAAAATAAAGAAATGTAAAGCGGAGTTGTGGCAAACGATCGACAATTGTAGTTTTAAAAAATGGACTAGAAATTTAAGCTTAGGTGTAACTCATTCTGAAATGTAAAATTTCTTTAAAATTTCTTTAATTTAAGAGTAAAGTTAATCTACATTCAATACAACTGGCCGCCTGTCTCTCAAAAGTATGCTATTAAGGCTACGCCGAAAAAAACCTGAGAGCATATAAGCACAGAGAAACAAAAACAAAAATAGTCACTTACCACACGCACCCTCCTTGCGCCCGCCGTGCACGCACTCGGCGCGCGGAAGTCCGCCATTGAATCATCCTCTTTTACCGCTCGCGACCCGCAGAGTGAGCACGTCTGCTACATCGCTCTCTTTCACCTGCTACCTCGTGTGATCTGACAAGCTCACCCGACCGATAGGTTCGACTAGGGAGACACTAAGGTCAGACCCACCCTTTATTTTCTTGGTAGCTCAAAATAAGCTACGGTTATTTAGCAGACTCGTTATTTACCTGCCACTAGAAAAGATTAATGGCGGTAAATTTCATTAATGGTACAGAGAAACCAGGGCCTCCAAACCAGGGCCTCCGCCCTGGTTTCTCCACCGGGCAGGACACCTTAGGATTCGAGCGTTTACTCTTACAAGTAATGTTTAGCTACGCTCACAGTCCTCCCGGCGGCGTTTACATAGTAAAACGGTTTGAAATCCCCGCCGCCTTAATTGTTGTGCATGTCAACGCCGTACTGCGGTACAGCGTGGACGGGTCTTGGTACTTTTCCACTCTGCCGTATGGCACGCCGCGTCGATAAAGCACGCTCCTTGGGCATATTCTACCATACTCTCGTTGGGTAACATCGAGTTTGAATGGGGAAAAATTTTTCTTGCTTCCTGGAGCCTTGAACTTAGCTGTCAGGCTTCTCGAAAATTCTCTCCAGTAACTGGGGTTTCCAACCAGTCCTGCCTCCGGCCCGGAGGGTGAACCTCCCCCCTACCGAGCCCCGCCCCCATGCCTAATAAAAACCTGGTTTAAGGGGAGCAAACTGCTCTAGTTATTCGACTTCCCATGCCTAATAAAAACCTGGTTTAAGGGGAGCAAACTGCTCTAGTTATTACGACTTCCCATGCTTAACTCAAATTAAATAAAAGGTCGTAAATTTACGGGAAAGAAGATTTATTTTACCAGTACGACAGGCCTTACGTTACCCAAATACACTATATATGCATCTACCTGCATACTGTTGTCTTTTTGACTCACCTTCCCTTACAGGATGGTAAGTATCATGTTCCTTCCCATGTTCTCCCCTACAGTCACTACCAATGATGCCTCGCTGCGACATCTGACACACACGTTGTCCCCGATCCTGACATTCGCACGGTGCCGTGCGAAACGTGCGCGAGGTGGACACATACTGCGTGGGCGGCTAGGGAGGCCTGGCCATCCGCCAGATCAGCCCCGCCGCCTCCTGGCCCCGCAGAGCCATCGGGCTCGCTGACCCCGCCGCAAACTGACCCGCTCCCCCTCCCGCCCCACCAGAGCAGCTCTCGGCCTCGGATACCGACCCCGATGAGCTGTCTCGACCCTGGTTACCCGCCGCGCACTCGCCTAAGGACAGTGCGCAGGATGGTACACCCTCGAGATCCCGCCTCACGCCTGCGCCACACCATTAGGTGCCCAACTGCACTCTTGCGGCACCTCCCTCGCCGGCACCGCCCACTCTTCGAGCGCTTGGGTGCACGCCCCTTGCCCGCGGCAGGAAGCTGCCCGCCACCATTCACGCGGGCCTGTCCCTCCACTGGCTCAGTTCCCTTGCTGGGTTGACCACGTCCGCCCACGGGTGAATTCACCCTTCCAGAACCTACGAACCAGAACCAGAACCAGCGAGCCAGAGCCCCCCACCCAGTGGAATAGGAAGCGCAGACGTTGCGCTCCCTGCCCCACCTTGCCCACTACCCTGGGCGGCTATGGCAAGCCACTTATACCATAATAAAGATAACAGTAAAGAGAATAGGGATTCGTACTACATGTTTCTCCCTAATTGCATGATGCTTTATGCCTACACTTGTACTGCTATTTTTCCCCACTTACAGGTGGTAAGTATGGTTGATCCTACGATATGCTTTCTCCCTCAGAGGGTGGCGAATATTTCACTGATTTTTACACATGTTTCCTTTACAGTGAAAAATACAGTGCTGCTGCAACAATGCACATGCGCAACTCCGCGCGGCAAGACACGAGTTGATCAGCGGCCCCCGGGACTTCCCGAAGCCCGGGCTTGCTGCATGAGGGGTACCGCTGAGGCCAGCAGTCATCCCTCCCAGCTCGTCTGCCCTCGCAGTGCTCACCTGGAGCCCACTCCTTTACCATTAGTTCTCGCGTCCACCTCAAAAAAAAAGTGGATCAGGCTCGGTAGTTTTCCACTTGAGCCATATGGCTCGCCGCGTCGGTATGGCGAGCCGCATGGGCATCTTTACCCCTACGCCCGTTTGTTTCTACCGCGACGGGACTTATCTTTAATGGTTTCGTTCTCGGAGCCTTGTTTATACCTTTGGGCTACCGGAATTATTACCCCCCTAAACGGGTCTCCAAAAATCCTTTTTCATTAGCACCCTCGCTTCCCCTTCCAAGCCCCTTGTCTCCCTTAGCTAAAGGACGACCGGCGCTGGGCCCAAATGGCGCTCCTCACACGATCTACCATGCGCCTAGCGGCCTATGCCGGCATGCTGGCCAGCCTTCGGCGCAGGCCGACGTGCTAGCGGTCACTCAGGAGGACCAGTCCCTACTGGCCTCCCTAGTGATCTCCCTGACCAAACTGCTGTGGCAGCAATCGACGCTGGCAGCTCTGTATACGATGCGGGTGCCTCTGTATACGACGTGCTGCCGTCGCGACCTGAGCTTGCGCACGCACGGTTTCTCCGAACGTCACAGCACCCAGCTGACCAGGGGCATCCCTGTCGAAGGGACTCAGCTCTTCTCCGGTCAATTCGCGCCTCGGCTACTTGAAGAAATTGCGGTGTGACAACAAGCGAGAGAACGTAACTCACACTTCCGCTGCCTCCCCGCCCGCGGCCGCGGTGCCTTCCGCGCCCCGCCCCGGCAGGCAGCCCCCCCCCCCCCCCCCCCCCCCGCTGGTGGCCCCCGCCCCAGCCCTGAGATCGGATGCCTCCTCCGGACAGCGGCGCCACAACTCTCATGGCAGGAACCACGGGCATGGCTCCTCCCGCCCTGGTACCCGCCCCTCCGCCAAGCGCAGCGGCCTTTGAGAGGCAAGCCCTTACGTTGGGACAGGTGGAACGCGTGGGCGGCCGCTTGTTAGCATTCACCCCCACCTGGCGCAAGATCTCGGAGGACCCCTTCGTGTTGGCGGTCGTTCGGAATGGCTATTCTGTAGACCTAATACACGACCTTCCCGAAGGGGTCCCCCGTCTTCCCTCCCCTCCCCTAAAGCTGGTGGAATGCCAGGCCCTCGACAGGGAAATTGCTTCCCTGCTCGTGAAGGGAGCGATCGAGGAGACCCAGACCATCCGCACCTCTCCCTCTCCCCATCTTTCTTGTCCCCAAATGTTCGGGCGAATACCTCAAATCTCAAACACATCAATCATTCGTCTTCACTCCGTCTCTCCGTATGGAGACCTTCGTGTCGATACTGCCCCTTCTCCGCCTCAGAGACTGGACGGTATCGTTCGACCTGAAAGACGCATACCTTCATGTACTCATTGCACCGCGATCGCAAAACCTCCTCAGCTTCGCGTCAGGGGGCAACACCTATCGGCACAAAGCTCTCCCCTTTGGTCTCAATTCCTTCCCGCAGCTGTTCACGCAGACTAGTTTCCAAAGTGATAGGCTTTCTCCGGTAACATGGTTTTATGCGTCTATGCTTACTTCGACGATTGGCTGCTAGTGGCTGCGTCACCACAGCTCCTCAATCGCAAGCTGCGTTTTCTCCTCTAGACCATTCAACAACTCGGCTGGCTCGTGAACTGGGACAAATCCCAGCTCACTCCCACACAGCACCCCACCTTCCTCGGCACCATAATCGACATCCCGCGGGGTCTGGCCCGTCCGACCTTGCAGCGCATCGATACCATCGTGAGCACCTCTCGTTTGCTCAGCACCAGGGGCAGCGCCCCAGCCAGGCTGTGGCTACGCCTGCTGGGCCTGCTAGCCAGCCTCGTGGATATCCTTCCCGACTGCAGGATGCGAATGTGCCCCCTGCAATTCCATCCGCTGCGGCACTACTCCCCGCATCACGACCCCCTGTCCAAGCCCATCCCCGTCACGCCACACGCCCGTGCCCTCATTCGACTGTGGAGTGCTCCCACCTCCCTCTCACAGGGGAAGCCCACTTGCACGGCTTCCCCGTCTGTCACGGTGTGATGCGCTTTGAACAAGGCTAATACCAATAAAGAGGTCTGCAGCAAGTTATCGCTCTTAGATCAAGACATGCCTTCCCAATCATGGTTTTTTGCAAAATTGTTGTGATGGTTTGGGTGCGATCTGCCAGGAATGGAGTGGAACATTTTGATTGTCATGATGTGGTGATTGGGTTGAGTCTTGACAAATTGGGGGCTTGTCCGGGAAAATGAACAGATAAGCTGTTTTCTTTTGCATGTTCCACGCGGATTGTGGTGAGTGTAAGTGCGTAGTGTATAGCATCGATGGTGTATAGGCTCATGTAATATTGGGCCTATGCATATTGCTTGCATGTAGGTTTTGATAGGCCTCATGCGTTTTGGTGAGGATTCTCACGTTTGGTTGTGCACATTGTGTTTAACATTTATGTTGCATAGGCTTTGGCAGTCATTGACTGTGTTTGTAGTTATAAGACTACGTTTTGTGTGAAGGCCTAGTGTAGGTTTTGGTGAGGATTCTCACGTTTGGGTGTACACGTGTGCTGTAAGTATGTAGTGTATGGCGTCGCTGGTATATATAGGCTCATGTCGTATCGGGCCTATGCATATTGCTTGCATGTAGGTTTTGATAGGCCTCATGTGTTTTGGTGAGGATTCTCACGTTTGGTTGTGCACGTTGTGTATGAGACTATAGTATGATATTTATGTTGCATAGACTTTGACAGTCATTGACTGTGTTTGTAGTTAGGTTCTATATAGGGTCTAGACTACGTTTTGTGTGAAGGCCTAGTGCAAATTTTGGTGAGGATTCTCACGTTTTGTAACGTTTGTCGTTTTTGCATGAAGGTCTTGTGTAGACTTATTTGGGTGAGGATTCTCACGTTCAGTTGTATGCGTATATAGTGCATAACGTGGATATTGCGTACTCAGTACCATAGGCTTGCATGTGTTTTGCAGTCGCAGACGGTCGGTCTAGCGAGCCGTGTGTAGGGCTAGTGCAGTTTGTGAGTGTGCGTATGCTGGATGTGTATGTGTGGGGGCTTGCGTACACATTGGCTACGGGTCACGCCAAATTTTCTGGAAGGTTAACCTCGGTTACAGGCTTTGGTATATTTTCCTTAGGCTAATCTTTTGCACAATCGTGCTATGTGGTCGTTTGTATTGAGTTTGTACACTCATTTGATGTCTCTAGATCACATGCTAATGTCATGCAATGGTGTTCTGATTATATGCCTGATTCGAAGGCTTAGGGATTTTGTTGTTTTCTGCTCATCGCAGGAAATTTTTGCATGTTCTGCATGTGTGACTGGGTTCATGCGTGCATGTGTACTCATATGCAGTACATTTCTTTTGGCAAGGCTTTGTAGTTTAGTAAGAAATTGTGACTTCTTGCAAGTTTTGATTTTGATATTCCCACAATGGCTGATGTGGTGCAGACCTTTGTTGATGAACCCACTCAGGAAGGTTTTAGTAACCTTAGGAAGGGAGAAATGGTGGAAGTTGCTCGAATTTTAGAAATCCCTATCAAAACATCGGATCGAAAAGCAGATATCAAGGGCACAATTTCGGAGTTTTTTACCAATACCGGTATTTGGCCTGCCTCTTTGTCAGAGGATGAAGCAGGGACAGATGATGGTGAAATTACCACACCTTTGGTAACCCCTGCAGAAAGTGAATTGAAGAATATTGAGATCCAGCTTCAGATGAAGCAGCTGGAAGTCGAGGCAAAGACAATTGAGCTTGAAATCAAGTCAATCGATGCAAAATCAAATGAACCTTCTTTCGGGAGTTCAACAAAGGCATCAAAATTTGATGCCTTAAGGCAATCTCAGTAGGTGCTGAAATTTCGTGAAGACCGGGTAGAAGAGTTTTTCCAGCACTTTGAAAAAGTGGCTGTGAGTGTAGAATGGCCGAAGTCAGTGCGGCCGACACTGATACAGAGCTCGCTGGTTGGTAAGGCCCAAGAGGTCTATGCGTCTCTCACTATCGAAGAATGTTCTGACTATGAGAATTTGAAGAGTTCCATGGTAAGGGCGCACGAGTTGGTGCCGGAAGCCCACAGGCAACTGTTTCGGAATTACAGGAGAAGGGATGATCAGACATTCGTTGACTTTGTGCAACACAAGGAGACCCATTTTGAACACTGGTTAAGGTCGTCTGGTGTTGATGATTTCCACAAGCTGAAAGAGTTGGTATTGTTAGAGGAGGTGAAGAGGTGCGTTCAGCCAGATCAGCGGCAGTACCTGGAGGAAAGGGAAGTAAATGGTGCCAGGAGAGCTGCTGTCCTCCAGGAGAGCTGATGTCCTCCTTGATGAGTATGTGCTTACCCACAAGGGTACTATCAAACTTGCTTCAAGCAAGAAAGGAGGCCAGGGTGTGCCAAGAAAAGGAGCTGTTGCTCCGAGCACTCCCAAGCCCGATCTTGAGAAAAGCCAAACAAGGCTTGCTTTTATCGCAAGAAGGAAGGACATGTGATGTCAGCTTGCTTGAAGTTGAAGAAGAAGCGGGAAAAAGAGGGGATCAGCAACCCCAAAGCATTGCCATATTCTTTAGCTATCACTCGCACAGAGCATCTGCCGTCGTCTAACGTGTGGCAGAGAATTACAGACCTTCCATATCTTCAGGGTATGTTAGTTTGACGCCTGATAGTGAGCAGGTTCAGGTTCACATCTTTAGAGATGACGCCTGATAGTGAGCAGGTTCAGGTTCACATCTTTAGAGATACAGGAGCATCACAGAGTCTCCTATGTGCAAATATATTGCCATTTTCAGTAGAATCTTCTGTGAATTCAGAAGCGTTTGTGAGGGGAGTTGAAGGTGGGAGTGTCCGAGTGCCTCTTCATAATATTGAATTGAAGAGCGATCTTGTCAGTGGCTCTGTTGTAGTAGGTATTTTGCCTACATTACCAGTTGAAGGTGTCACCTTATTGCTCGGCAATTATATCGCTGGAGAGAGGGTTTTACCTCACTTTCTCCCAAGTAAGACACCCGTGGTTGATGAAGCCACAGAGAAATTGGTTCAGGATATGCCTGATGTGTCTCCCTCATGTGCCGTTACTTGGTCAGTGACTTGTGACATAGAGAAAGAGGAGCAAGAGGATATCTTGGCTGATACTTTCTTCTCTAAACTTGAAGAGTCTAGCAGCAGTGATGATGCATATATTGACTACAGTCAAATGTCAGAGATTTCTTGTCAGAGTCTTGTTGAATTGCAGGGCAAAGGGCAAAGACCCTGAAATAGTGCATTTTGCAAAGTCACTTGTACCTGTGGAATTCCACAGTTGATGTTGAAGAACTCTGAGGTGTTAGCAAATTTATTTGACACATTATCTCATCTTCCAGGAGTAGAGAGAGCTTCAGGTGATGGATTTAGTCCATGAGTGTGAATACCTCTTCAGTGATGTACCAGGTCGTACTAGTGTAGTGGTGCATGATGTTGATGTTGGGGACTCCTCCCTTGTCGAGCAACACCCATGTCGTGTGAATCCGCTGAAAATGGATGTTCTGAGGAAGGAAGTTCAATACATGCTTGAACATGACCTTATTGAGCCCAGTAAGAGTGGATGGAGTTCTCCTTGTGTGTTGGTTCCAAAGCAGGATGGTTCTTTGCGTTTCTGTACGGATTACAGGTTGCTCAATTCGAAAACAAAGTTAGACTTGTACCCTTTTCCCCGCATCGATGATTGTATTGATCGCGTAGGGAATGCCAAATACGTCAGTAAATTTGACCTTCTGAAGGGGTACTGGCAGGTTCCCCTCAGTGAAAGAGCGAAAGAACTGTCTGCATTCGTGACTCCTGATGGATTCTTCCAATACAAAGTGATGCCGTTCGGGATGAAGAACGCTCCCGCTACATTCCAGAGACTCATCAACACCGTCACGTCTGGCTTGGTGGGATGCGAGGCATATCTGGACATCATAGTGTACAGCCATACATGGGAGGACCACCCTCTGAGAGTCAGAGCACTGTTTGACCGCTTGACCAGTGCCAACCTTACGGTGAACTTGAGGAAAAGTGAGTTCGCCCGAGCAAAAGTCGTGTTCCTGGGTCATATTGTGGGACATGGTTCCATCAAGCCTGTTGAAGGAAAGGTGGAGACAATCCTGAATTTTCCCCGCCCACAGAGTAAGCGAGAGCTGAGACCATTTTTGGGCATGACTGGCTATTGTCGGAAGTTCTGCCATAATTTCGCTGATGTTGCCACACCGCTCACCAACATGTTGCGGAAAGACTTGCAGTTCGACTGGTCAGATGACTGTCAAGTTGCTTTCAACCAGCTGAAGGCAATGTTAGCGAGTTCTCCGGTTCTTGCAGCACCGAACTTCGACAAGCAGTTCATTCTTATGGTGGATGCGAGTGACACAGGAGGAGGAGGAGCCCTGATGCAGAAGGACGACAACGGAGTTGACCATCCCGTCGCGTACATGTCCAAAAAATTCAACAAACATCAGCAACGGTACTCCCACTGTCGAGAAGGAGACGTTAGCGCTCGTCATGGCTCTTCATCATTTTGACGTGTATTTGAACACTACAAAGTATCCAGTGGTGGTGTACGCAGACCACAATCCGCTTGTGTTCCTGTCGCAAATGAGGAACAAAAATGGACGCCTAACCAGATGGGCTAGAAGGAGTACAACCTCGTGATACAGCACGTACGCGGAAAAGACAATGTCATTGCAGACGCTTTGTCCCGTGGATAAGATAGAAGTACGCGTATTTCCACGGATAGGACAAAAGGACACAAATGTGCTTATTATCCAGAGATAATAGACTAGTGATGGCTTGGAAGCATGAACAATACCAGACAAAAGAAATGTGTTTCCATGCATTTGTAAGAGGATTATATTTATCATGTTGAAAAAAGAGTACTTTTGATTACTTTGAAATGATGACACAAACATTGTGTACACTGTTTTAATTTATTCATAATTTGTTTTTGTCTGCACGGAAAAAGCAGCATGTTTTCCAAATTTGTCATGATTTTTGCACCAAAACAAGGCAAAATCATTTCCAGTGACATAGCATGAGTTTTGCTATGTTTTATGCTTTGTGTGCTGAAGAAAAGGTTTTTCAGTAATACAGCATATTTTTGATACAGTGTATAAGGTAGACATTGTATTAATTGGAACTGCAAATTAAGTTGCATTGCTGTTTGCAGAAAGCACACACAAACACACAAAAGCTGTTGTTGTATCTCTTCAAATGCTTAATTTGCAAGAGTTTAGAATATGGTATCACAGAGTTGACCAATTATACGTTTTCCATAGCATAGATATCGATTGAGTGAAATTATGAAGCTATGATATTCATGATGTGAATGTGTAAGGTTCATGAGACCATACAGGTGTACAGTCATAACCAGGTTATATTCATGTGATATCTTGTTTCGGAAACAGAGAGTATAGCAGGTGTTCATAATTGCATTGTTTTGCTGTACGGTACTCTAGTGTACTTATTGTACATGCATTTATTGTCTTGACGAACAAGGCTTTACAGTAACTTGAACAGAAGTGTCAAGAAATTAGAAATGTAGAGATGTTTGTCAGACCAAACAGTTGAGCTGAACACATTGTTATATCAGTTTTCAACTAAGTTCAGATTGCTACAAGCTCACCATGTAAAAATGGTTACTAAGTAAATGAATGGAAGATTACTTCTAACTGTATGATTATCAGTGTATGCAGGTTATTCAGTGATATGTGTAACGGGTTTTTTTAAGCATATGCACATCGAGCTAAGAGAGAAGTTTAATATGTCCATACTTTTGCATATTGTTTCATGTTACAAGTACAGTGTACATGTATTTTGTTCTGAACCAGCAGAATTTCTCATGACTTCGACTTGGTGTTCAGGAATGCTAAAGAGAATACATGCTTATTGATTTATGACCTAGCAGAGAAAAAAGAAAAAGAAAAGAAGGAATGTTGTGGTTGTAAAATTTTGTGCGTGCTTGTTCCGAGCAGGTAGTGGATCTATATTTAGACAGTTAGCCTACGCTCAAGAAAGGTTTTGATAAGACTCATAGGTCTGAGCTTGTTTATGTGAAGAATCCACTTTAGTGTATGAACACACAACTGTGCATTTTGATGTCTTGTGTTTCGGAACATGATTGTAACCGCTGTTTGCAGTTTGACTGGAAAGTTCTTCCATAACTTCCCGTCGTAAGAGGGGAGGTGTGATGCGCCTTGAACAAGGCTAATACCAATCAAGAGGTCCGCAGCAAGTTATCGCTCTCAGATCAAGACATGGCTTCCAATCGTGGTTTTTTGCAACATTGTTGTGATGGTTTGGGTGCGATCTGCCAGGAATGGAGCGGAACATTTTGATTGCCATGATGTGGTTGATTGGGTTGAGTCGTGACAAATGTGACGACGGACGCCTCCCTGTAGAGCTGGGGGGCTCACTGCCTTGGACAGACTGCCCACGGCACGTGGCCCCCAATGTTGCCTCCCAACATATCAACCTGCTGGAGATGAGAGCGGCACTTCTCACACTCCGCTCCTTCCAGCGGCATGTGCAGCGCCATTAAAAGAACATCGTTCGGGGATGGATAACCAGTCACAATAGTTAAGGTTTAAGCAAACTTTATTATGCTCACGCAACACATAACTGCCGGCCGAAAAGGGGCGAAGGTTGTACAACAACAATTTAACATACTTCTCAAACACTGCCCGTAAGAGGGCAGTATAACACACTGGCGCAATCACTTTCTTCTTTGTCTTCTTCTACATATCAGAAAGGAAAACACTTGGCATTCGAATAATCATGCACATTCAATATGCCAGGAATGTGTGTGGAATTAAGCCAGTCAAACTTCCGACTAATTGCATGGATAGGTAGACCACATTACGAACACTCAATGATTAGATAACATTAACACAAACATTATCCCGATATAGACACAATGTCTCCAAAGACGTGTATGATCTGACTGACAACTAACTAATATAAAACATTAACTTTACATTAGCTGTAATCAGCACTGCTATACAGTACATACATGTATACCCACTCATTGGAGCAACAGTCAGAATCCTGTGCATACAAGCGTAACAATAATCTACGCTTTACATGTGCCTTCATGTGCATTCTACCAATTATAAAAAATGACACTAAATACAACTGCAAAATCAACCACCTTACGCTGTAAAAACCAGAAAATATTTCACAATATCAACTATCAAATACATACCTAACTCACTCACATTCTACCCTTTTCTCACAACATGAAACATTACTATTGTACATAAGTACAACTGTACCATGATCTCCACATTCTCATTCACTCTTTTGTTACAACACTATCAAACACTGTACATGAATAACATACAGCTGTAATCACTTTTCTTCTGATGGAATATGAAACAACAGTACATAAACACCACACCATAGCTGTCTTTCCTTTACAGTCCCCCAAAGAAACACAATGCTGTCAGAACCAAATAGATGACCAACTATAGACCCCAAAAGGACAAAAACAAAAATCCTAGATAAATCAAATTAAAGCATAAACACATTACAGGTTAAGTAAACAGTATATGGGTGGCATGGAAACAACAATGGTGTGTATGCATTATAATACATGTCGTACCTGATACACGTATTCAAATCGGTATGAGTAAGACACACATGTACAAGAAAGCCGCTGAGAATAATCACCCACCTGATGTAACAATATCAAAACCTTAGTGTCATCATCAACTTATCATGTGAGTTATTACTACAAAATGTACAACTGGCTTTGGCATATACCAAACAAAACAACTGAAAACGATACATTCTTCAGTATAAAAAAAAATGTTGCATATGAAAACAAATTATCAGAAATAAGCAGAGATCAAATACACCTGTATTATACTTTTGAAAGCATACTCAAACTTTCGAACCATATTTTGTCCTTAAAGTGTATCACTGTATGAACTGCTTTGTACACATGCATCAAAAACGGAATCCTACATCGACGTCACTCCATACAGTATGACCTGACACATGATTCGTACATACCAAAAAAAGGGGAAGGATGAGCTACACGAGGTACATCAAAACTATGTGCTATGTACAATGTGTTACCATACATATCATGTAGGCTTCATATAATTACAAATTGTATCATCATACATTCATCTTTTCTTTATCAAAAAACCTGTTACTGATATTCTACCCTTGCATGTGCAACAAAAAAAAAAATCAAACGAGCATCATACATACGGATAACAAAAAGTCACCTCTCCTACATGTGTGCAATATGTATGTGACATAAGACACAAAAAAATGACTCTAAGAATCATACACATTGGGCAAAATGAATGGCGAAAACACAAACATAAAAATGCTGACTTATACTTACTGAGTTGCCATCAAAACTATCATGTCAGAGTGATGTGTATGCTACATACCAATAAAAACATAAACATGTAATTCTAATTTGCACAACTTTCTATGTGCAAGTCACCTGGCTGCTTACGTGATGTATACTACAACAACATGGACTTGCATCCAATAACAATATACATGTACTGTTTCTGTACATTACATTGAATCAAAATCAATGCAAAACACTTAAAACGATAACAAAAATACACTGTATTATCAAGTTTGTAATATCCTTAAACAAAAAAATAATACATGCATAGATTCATTCCATACAATCACAAAAAAAAAAATGAACACGAGTTTTAAATCTCAGAGTGCCGAAAATATCAAGAGATGCAAAACCACACAATTTACACAAACTTCACTCGTTGTCAGAAGAAATTCCAATGTAACT
Organism: Diadema antillarum; assembly: GCF_040938485.1. Classification (NCBI taxonomy): domain Eukaryota; kingdom Metazoa; phylum Echinodermata; class Echinoidea; order Diadematoida; family Diadematidae; genus Diadema; species Diadema antillarum. Next base: position 664,436 of record NW_027271963.1, on the reverse strand, counting down.
AACATAATTGTCAACTAAAATTTACAATATTACCTTGGGCATAAAACATAATAAATCACAAACTTATACATCGCAAGTTTGTTTTGCTCACTTCGAAACACTAATTACACGTACGTTATACATTGTGGTAAAAAAATATTCCATAAACTTAAAAATCCTTTGTTATTTCAATAAAAACAATCCGTTTATCCTATTACATACACAAATATATAAATTTAACAAAACTTTTAAAGGTGAAGTAGTATATAACACATAATTCAAGTCACAAATCAGAGTCCAGAAATATCCGGTAGCCGAGGTCACAAGTGGAGGTTATCAGCTTCTGGATAAACAGTCAATGTCTGGAGGACGGCCAGGAGGGGGTCCTACATGCAAGCACGTGTAGTGACCTGGTTGAGGGTGAGGAGCAATGTCTGAGGTTGGAGACATCACAGGTGTGTTAAGATGAAGACGACGGGCAGGAATCTTCTTGCCCCGTGGAAAGCGAGATGTACCTCCAGGAGTGGAGGCATTGGTGAAGGCACGGGGTTCACTGGATGCATCTGGGGGGCGCCCAGGAGGGTCATTGATCTCGATAATGCGAGGATGGTCGGGGGGGGCACTGTGTCGATGAGGAGTGGTAGTGCTACCAACACTGATGTTTAGAACATCCACAGGAAGCTCATCAGGGGGTGAGGTGTCCAAGGAACACTGGTTGACATCTGAAGATGGCTGACATGCTGGCCAGCCACAGAGATGACGAGGTGTGGCTAGGGCATCACAGGAATCATCATCACTGACATCAGGGATGGTGCCATTCATCTCAGGGGTGCGAATGATGGCTAGCTCAGACTGAGCTAGACACTGACGTGCAGGTTCAGCATCCTGGGAACAGGGGTGTAGGCCTATGCCTTGGTGGTGACAGTTGCTGGCTGGTGAAGGTTCGGTCACATCATCAGGGATGGATGAAGGTGGGTTGTAACGGGGAAGGCTGAGAGACATTGGAGGCGTACGGGACAGCCGAATATCTACCTCTGGTGTAGGATCAGGACCATAGGTGTACGAAGGTCCATCACCAATTGTGATGCGGCACTTCGCGGGACGGATGGTAATGTCGTGTAACACTATAAACGGAATGCCTGCCTCAACTAAAACATCCGGAGAGTCAACAACTAACCCTTCAAAGAGAAATGCCTTTCCATCTCTTGTGAGTGTAAGGCACGTACCTCCAATGATTGCATACGGTGAAGAACGGTCAACTGAATAAGCCTCAGAAGAGTCCGTTAAAACACCTCCAAGACTCTTAAACACTGAGTAGCCAATCAAGTTCTGTGGAGAACCGCTGACAAGAGTAACCCGGACACTCTGTTGGCCATGGTCAAGATCAATGTAGGGAGACTACAGGCCTTTTCAGGCAACACTGAGGGACTAGCTACTGGAGACTGTGGCGACTGATCAACCCGGAAGTGGAACTCATCCGACTCCAATGAGCCACGATCATAGCAGTAAGAATTGTCTTGAAACCCTATTGACCTGTCTAAATCTGTCATATCCTTTGCATCTCCAAGACAAGTACTGTCTGAATCAGCAACACATACCCTAGCAGACAAGCAGACAATATCTGTAGCCAAAGCACTGTCATGAAGTTCATCAAAACATTCATCAACTTCTGAGAAATCACATTCTGACTCTAGCTCATCATAATCATCCAGATAGTTGTCATATGGACACAGGGAATCAGAGTAGCCAAGGATGGACGCCGCTTGGCGAGCACATGTAATGATATCTCTTTCATGCTCTGGTAGGAATGAGCAATCACTGATGTGATGCTGGTTCGGGCGATTGGCCACGAGACATATTGGGCAACTGTGAACTTTATGTCTAACATTGGAACGACTGGACTCACTAAGACTAAGACTACTCATACACATAGGGACAGGACGAGGAGTAATGCTACATGAACTTGGATTGACAGCATCATACCGAGTAGCATGCAATACTCTATCCTCATGGGGACGAGGTTGGTTAGGGTCCCCGAAGGGCTCATCACAACTGTCATAACTTTCATCATCATAATCGTCACAGAAATCATTATAATCAAGACCGACATAATCATCTTCAGCCATCCACTTATTGCTTTCATTTCTTTTGATTTGAATTGACTCAGAATCGTAAACAGCGTAAGGTACCTGGTACATTGTACTTCTGGTTAGGATACTGGTAGGGGCGGCCTCTCTCTCGGGCCTGGGTGCGAGGTCGTTGCCTCAATAGGGGACAGGGAACAGCCATTCAAGGGCTATGTATGGGACTACAGCAGATGCGAGCAAACCATAACTACCTATCACGACACGTTTTGCCGACCAACTGGCTGCCATATCATGCATAAAATCCATCGGTAATGAGGGAAGAGCAGGGTACTTGATCCCATATAGCTGCCACCACGCCATTAAAAGAACATCGTTCGGGGATGGATAACCAGTCACAATAGTTAAGGTTTAAGCAAACTTTATTATGCTCACGCAACACAAACTGCTGGCCGAAAAGGGGCGAAGGTCGTACAACAACAATTTAACATACTTCTCAAACACTGCCCGTAAGAGGGCAGTATAACACACTGGCGCAGGGCAACACTGTCCTGATACGTACAGACAACACTACCATTGCCGCATACATCAACAGACAGTGGGCACACGTACAGCTGAATGCCCTAGCTGCTCAGCTCTAGACATGGTGCCGGGCTCAGGCAGTCTTGCCGATTGCTTTGTACATCCCCGACGACGAAAACCTCATTGCCGACTTCTTATCTCGAGGGCAACATTGCCCCTCCGAGTGGACCCTCCACAGTGAGGTAGTCCACTCGCTCAATCAAATGTTAGGGCCGTTTGATGTCGACCTTTTCGCGTCAGCCCTGAATGCCAGACTCCCGCAGTACTGCTCGAGGGTTCAGGACCCAGCAGCCACGACACTCGACGCATTCTCGCTGAGTTGGAAACACCTCCGCGCGTACACCTTCCCCCCAATCCCTCTCCTACCCCGCGTCCTCCAGAAAATCAGGGAGGACCAAGCGACCCTGGTGCTCGTCGCAACGATGTGGCCCAAGAGGGTTTGGTATCCAGAACTGAGGAGCCTGGTAGTGGGACTTCCGGTCCCTCTACCACTCCGGCCAGACCTCCTCTCCTAGCCCATCTCGGGAGCTCTGCACCTTCATCTCCACCACCTGCGTCTGACTTCATGGCCGTTATCAGGGACGCCGGGACGACGGCGGGCCTCTCTGAGCGCGCAGCCTCCCTGGTAGCAGCCTCGCATAGACAATCCACAGCCCAATCCTATAACTCCCGTCTCGCAGGTTTCTTTAATTGGTGCCAGGAGCGCGGAATCCAATCCCACCCCGCCCCCTTAGAAAAGATCGCAGACTTCCTGATCCATCTTTTCGACAAAGGCCTAGCTCTAGCTATGATCAGAGGTTATAGCTCAGCCATAGCGGCCATTCACGCCGGTTTTGCCAACGGCTCGTCCGTCACTAACTCTACCATGCTGACACGCCTCTCTAAGGCATTTTTCCTCCAACAGCCCCCTTCGCGCAGCCGCCTTCCTTGGTGGAGCCTGCCGAAGGTACTTGAAGCGCTCTCAAAGAGACCCTTCGAGCCTCTCGCTGAGGCTTCGCTTAGAAATCTCACCATTAAGTCTGTCTTTCTGTTGGCCATAGCCTCAGGACAGAGGAGATCCACGATCCACGCCCTATCCACCGCGCCCGGCCACATCTGCTGGGAAAGGAGCGCTGTTCGCCTCATCCCACACGCTGACTTCATTGCTAAAAGCCAATCGGCTTCTTCCGGGCCAGCTGAGATCCTCCTTCGTCCTCTTGCGGACTTGTCTTCGGTCCCGGAGGACAAAGTATGGTTTCCTGTTCGCACGATAAAGTGGTATCTAGCGCGCACAAAACCTAAGCGGCAGGGTGAACAGCTCTCCATAATCACTAAAGAACCTTTCACACCCACCTCTCGTGGATCGTGGCGGCAATTAAAGCCGCGGACCCGACGGCTCTCATCTCAAATGCCACGCCGCGCACCCACGACCCTCGCGGCATTAGTGCCTCCTGGGCGCTCTTCGACGGCGTCCCCCTCGAGGAAATCCAGTCTGCAGCGTACTGGTCCTCCTCTAACACCTTCACCTCTTTCTATCTGAAGGACTTACTTGCCTCTGGAGGCTCCTTTCAACGCGGAGCCTTCCCGGCGGCTCCAAAATCCTAAACACCCTCCTTCCGGGCCTCGACAGCCGGTCACCCACATCTGTGTCAGTCTAGCATACTCTTGAGAGACAGGCGGCCAGTTGTATTGAATGTAGATCAGAAGAATCAGTAGTGATTCTCTTATCTACGAGATACAACTGGCCGCCTGTCTCAGGTGCCCGCCCACCGTCCCTCGCCTTGCTTCGCACCGGGCTGTAGCTCCTGTCGGAAGGCCCTCTACTGCGTCAATACTGAGGATGATTCAATGGCGGTCTTCCGCACGCCGAGTGCGTGCGCAGCGGGCGCACGGAGGGTGCGTGCGGTAAGTGACTGTTTTTGTTTTGGTTTCTCTGTGCTTATATGCTCTCAGGTTTTTCGGCGTAGCCTTAAGAATAGTATACTGTTGAGAGACAAGCGGCCAGTTGTATCTCGTAGATACTGATTCACTACTGATTCACTACTGAATTCACTACTGAATCACTACTGATTCTTCTTTTCAAACTTAAAACTTCTTTTATACTACTATCAAGAGAAATCCAAAATTTCGGAACAGAAAGAGAAAATACAGATTTATCGAAAATGGTTTTGGTTAAAGGCAATTGTCAATCACTGGATTGCTGGGTAGGATATGAAGGGACAGTTTCGTTTTTGATGAACATAAGTCAAATACAGAAGGGAGAAATTAAGCTTGTTCACAAATCTAAATATAAACGATACAAATTGTAAATCTTTAAGAATGATGTTAAAATAAACCGTCAGCATGGCCATCTCCATGATTCCTGACAAATAATACAAAGAACTTCGTTTTCTGTAGTAATAATATTCTTTCTATCAAAAGTAAAAGTTACGGAGGGGTGAGGGGAAATCACCCGACACATTGACTTGGGGGCATTCTCGTGATAGGTATGGGGGGGGGGGTTGTAACTACAACTCCCCCCCCCCCCCGTAATCACCTATGGGGAGGTATGGGGGGTTAGTTATCGGGTGGTAGTTATGGGGGGGTAGTTAACCCAGGGGTAGATATCCGGATGGTGTTATCTGGGGGTAGTTATCCAGGGGGTAGTTATGGGGGGGTAATTATCCAAGGGGTTGCTATCCCTTGGTAGTTATCCAGGGGGTAGTTGTCCTACGGGGGAATTGCCCTGGTGGGTGATTGTCCTAGGAGGGTAGTTGTCCTAGTGTGTAATTGCCCTGGAGGGTATAGTTGCCCTAGGGGGAAATTGTCCTGGGGGGTAATTATCTGAGTGGTAGTTATCTGGAGGGTGGTTTGCCGGGGGGGGGGGGGGGGGAGTGTCCCTAGACCCGTCACAATTTCTTTAAGTTCATTGAGCTGAATGTAACTGTAAACAAAATGGTCTATCAAAATGATGTTCATGTATTGGCTAAGCATATCGTGAGCAAAATCGATTTTGTCACCGTTGCCTGCATTTTTCGTCACCCTTTGTTTACAACTGCCATATATGTATATGGGAAAAAACGTCTTGGCTCGACACATTGACAAGTATGGAACTTAAACATGGCTGGCAGAACCGGGAGGGCCAGGGACACTCGCCCCCCCCCCCCCCCCTCCTCACACACTTTTTGTGCACTATACAAAGGAATACATAAGGTGTCATCACTTTGGCCCCCACTTTTTTTAACCCGGAAGTACGTAGGTGGCACTAAAAAGAAATAGAGATCTTGTAGTGTGAGCGCGGCATCATAATGTTTTTGTACTGAAGACCTTTTATTTCTTTCTTTTTTTTGCTTGTTAGCTCATGAAACCTGGAAGTGAGTGCCCCCCCCCCCCCCACACACACACACACTTTTGAAAACGCTCTGCCGGCCCTGTTAAAAGCAAAGGGGTGTCAGGATTTGGTATATTACTTTACTGCCTCCATCGATTTCGTCACCATTGCCGGCCTTTTTCGTCACCTTTGCCAGCCTTTTCCGTCACCTTTTTATGTTTATTTCTCTAGTGTATATGAGCCGTCTTAGCCAAAGCAAATGTATCTCCGAGAAAAAGATCTTGATGAAGCACATCGAGAAGCATTAGATATATTCGTCACCGTTGCCGCCTTTCTTGTCAGCCTTTATATTTACAATTTTATGATGCATTTGGGCCTCCTTTAATCCAAAGCATTTGTCAGTTGAAGGTAATTATTTATGAAACACATTGAACTTCATGAAACTGTAAGCAAAGTGGTATATTAATTTCATGTACGAGCTAGGCACATATGGGAACAAATCGATTTCGTCATCGTTGCCGATTTTTTTTTCATCACCCTTTATGTTTAATTGCATAGCACACGTCTGGGTGAAAACGTTGTTTGATGGCATATTGAGAAGCATTCACTCCTGAGCAAAGCTGTAAACAATTTCATGTACACTATTAGCCGAGCATATTGTTGACTGAAAAGATTTTGACACCGTTGCCATTTTTTTTTTTTGTCACCCTTTATTTACAACTGCCTGATGCATTTGCGTCCTTGAATCCAAAGCAAATGTCCCTTCAAAAATTCTTCATAGAGCACGTTGAGATGGGATGCAACTGTAAACGAAATGCTATATCAATCTGATTGCACTTGAGCCCTCTAATCCAAAGCACATGCCTCTGGAGTAAAATGAATCTTCTTTATATGGCATATTGAGAAGCATTCCGTTGTAAGCAAAGTAATAAGACGATTAGATGTGTTAATTTAGCATATTGTGAACTGATTCGATTTAATCAGTGTTGCGGGCTTTTTTCGTCACCCTTTATGCACATCTGCCTCATGTATATGAGCACTCGAATACATGACACATATCTGTAGGAAAAAAACGTAAGGTTGAACATTGAGTTGCATCCACTTCTAGGTAAAGCGATGTAGAAATTGATGTAGTAGGTTGGGTATAGAAAGATTTCGTAACAGTTGCCGTCCTCTTTCGTCGCCCTCCATTTACAATTGTCTAATGCAATTAAGCCCTCTAATCCAAAACATATGACTTCAGAAAATTCTTATCATGGCACATTGGGATTCATGAAAATGTAAACAAGGTGATATATCAATTGAATGTATCAGCTTAGCATGAGAGCAACAATTCTACATACAACACATCATGATATGCCTGCAACTGTAAACAAAATGTTATATCAATTTGATCTGAGCATATCATGGGTAAAATTAGATTAGTCAGCATTGCCACCTTTCTTGTCACCCTTAAACAACATCTGTCTGATGCATTTGAGAACCCAAAACTGGAGAGTATGTCACTACAAGAAAGTTCTTCATAAAGTACATTGAGCTGAATACAACTGCAAACTAACACCCCGTTCAGACTGTCCCTCGTCTCCCGGGGGAAGGGGGAGAGAAAATTTTTCTCATTTTACGACCGACCGTCCACACATCCCCTGGTGTGCGGGAGATGGGCACAGGGGGATTTGTGGGCTAGGTCATCGTCGTGGTAACGTAAGGCGCGCCCGCACACGCTAGCGCGGGAAATGCAATTACCTTGAAGCTAGTTAGCCGGTAATAATATTAGCACAGAACAATTGCATGGCGATCACTGTTGAATTGTCGAACTTGATAACGGGTTTGCTTCATCGAGGATGAATGAGAGTGGGATTGTATTATTCCTCGGATTGATTAGCTAATGAAGATTGTCAGTAGTTTTAAACTGAGATAATTATACAATTTGAAGCGTCGCAGACACGTTTCCAGCGGATGATTGTAACATTATTATTAGCGAAAGTCACCATTTTAACCTGAAATCGCGGTGTATGACATGTATCGAAGCACCGCTGCACTGGCCTGGATGGAGCTGTAGTCACGAAATTGTTTACGTTTACCATGGTCGACCTGAGCGGAAGCAGTTCTCTCGACACCAAATATCGCGCATGCGCACTTGTGATTAAAACAGGTGTGCGATCTCGGATTACGAGGTCGCTCTTCCTTCGAAAAACCCGGCGGATAGAACCGGGAGACGGGGGACAGAAGAGCAGAGCGTCCAGACTGTCGATTTTCCGGGGGATATCCCGGGTACCGGGGGATCCCCGGGGGATGTCCCGGGACACGGGGGACAGTCTGAACGGGTGGTAAGTGATATATCAATTTGATGTATGAGCTAAGCATATCATATTGTGGGCAAAATCGATTTCGAAACCGTTGCCTGCTTCTTCTTTTTCGTCACCCTGTGTTTACAACTGCCCTATGTGTCCATTATAGAAGATAACGTCTTGATATGGCATATTTATATGCATGCAACTCAAAAGGGGTGAAGTAAGGATTTGGTATATTCTCTCTCTGTTCTGCCATGGACGTCACTGCCCGCTGGCGATCACTGATGCAGTATGTTTCCGCCATCTCCCTCTATCGTCGCACGAATGCAGCAATGTAGATCCTCTCTCGCCGACTAATCCAGCCATTGCAGAAAGGAAAGTGAGTCGCTGTCGTCCACGTGATCTCTTCCCATTCACAAATCCTGACAGGACTAGATGTTCAGTTTGCCTCTTCCTCACGACATGGCCCAAAAACTGCATCTGGCGTTTCCTGATGGTCGAGAGCAGCTCACGTTCAGCCGACACCATTTCTAGTACTTCTGCGTTTGATTTTCTTTCCGTCCACGATATTTTCAACATTCGCCTGTAGCACCACATCTCGAAATTTTCTATTCTGTGTCTCATCGGCTTATTAACTGTCCATGTCTCGGCGCCGTATGTCATAGCTGACCATATGTATGTCTTCCAGAACCGTTTCCTTGTGGCGATGGACAATTTGCGGTTCGTCATCACCTTGCGCATGTTCTGAAACGCTGTCTTTCCAATGCCAATTCTACGCTTGATTTCTTGTTCTGAGCGGTTGTCTGAAGTCAGCAGGCTACCGAGGTAATTGAAAGATGACACCTGCTTCAGCTCTTGTCCATTTATCATTATCGAACATCGAGGTGGCTGCGCAGTTTTGCTGAAGACCATGGTTACTGATTTCGCGATGTTAATCGATAGCCCCTTTTCCTCGCTTTATCTGGAGGCAACATCCATCAATCCCTGCAACTTCTCTGCACTGTCAGCTAGAATCACCGTGTCATCGGCGTACCTCATGTTTGTGAGTTGACTGCCTCCGATTGCAAAGCCAGGTAATTCGTCCAATTGTCGCATAATTGACTCTGTGTACATGGGCGTCACCAGGGGGGGTGCGCTGGGTGCGAACGCACCCCCCTTCAGAACCTTAAAAACAAAACAAAAAACAAAAAAAAAAACAAAAAAAAAAACGCTTCAGTCTGCGAGCGACGTCAACGCCGGACGCTAGATAATTGTTCTTTTATTTAATTTTTCTTCTTATTTTTTTTTTTGCACCAGGAGGAAAAAAACAAAAACAAAAACAAAAACAAAACAAAAACAAAAAACAAAAACAATCGCACCCCGGCTCTGGCAGCACTGATACTATATACATACATCACGTGTTTACCATCTATCGCCCGTACTGTATACGTAAGGTATATTTCATTCATTGTGCAACGGATTATCAATTCAGAAAATACAAAAGCTCCGTCGCATGGAAGGGAGATAACCCGCCCACACCCTCCCCCGTTATAGGTCTCCAATCAGTGGCGTAACTGGGGGGGGGGGGGGGGGCACGTACCCCCTCCCCCCAATCCGCTGTTTTTTGTTTTTTGTTTTAAAATCTAAATGGTATAATTCAAGGGTTGGTAAACTGCTTTTGAAGGGAGAGCAAGAAATTATTTTTTTTTTCTCTAAGATTTCTTTTAACCATAATTAAAGAGGCATCAATAGTGTGAAACACTGTTCAAAAAGCCCGGAGCCGAATAAAAGATTGTGATTCATGTGTGATTCCTGGTTGGCATTCCGAATGATAAGCAGGATGGAGCAGTGTACTCAGAACATCCGAACGGCAAAGAGTCGCTGCAATGTTGCGCAATGTGATGTACAATGTACACCTCTGTACCTTACACTTCGTTATATCAAAACTAGATCACTGTGTGTTGCTGTGTACATACTAAAGTCTATATAAAAAGCCTTGCATTGCCAATAATAAGACTTGACCTGGGCTATTTCCCAACTTTTCCATGTATAAAACACACACACACACAAACACAAACAACTAGGGGATGCTTTAAAGTGCAGAATTTGGACATCCTTCCCCCGCTTGGTCACTTCGACGCCCCCTCGCTGGTCATACCTCCCCCAATCATGAACATAAACCGACATCCTTGACTACCAGTGGCGCACCGCCCCCCCCCCCCCCCCCTTAATTTCCAAAGCGAAAAAAAAAACATAGTTATACAAACGGCAGTTTTTGGACTGTATAATGTCAAAATTTTCACGCTTGCTCGCTCCGCTCGCTCGTATTTTAACGCTTTGCCATTCTCCTGATGTTGCTGCCAGTATTCAATAATGCCAGCAGTTGCGCCCGGTGCGCCACCCCTCCTTGATTTCCAAAGCGAAAAGGAATAGCTATAAACGGCAGTTTTTAGACTGTAAAATGTCAAAATTTTCAAGCTCGCTCGCTCCGCTCGCTCGCATTTTAATCAATTCAATTCAATTCAAACTTTATTTCAATTTTCGAAAAGAACATAAGCATTTCACTTTCTTTGGTAACATAGAATAAGGTTGCATAATCAAAACAAAGTAAATTGAAAAAAAAAACAAACATAATTGCGGAACCTTGGGTAACAAAAACGTTGTAAGGAAAATTGATTGACTGAAGTGATACAGACGATATAATCGTTATGCCATTCTCCTGATGTTGCTGCCAGTAATTGCTAGCAGTTTTGCCCGGTGCGGCACCTCCCCCCCCCCCCCCCCCTTGATTTCGAAAACGAAATAATATAGCTACAAACGGCAGTTTTTTGACTGTGTCAAAATTTTCAAGCTCACTCGTTCTGCTCGCTCGCATTCAATTTTATGCCATTCTCCTGATGTTACTGCCAGTAATTGCCAGCAGTTGCGCCCTGTGCGCCCCCTTAATTTCCAAAGCGAAGAAATATAGCTACAAACGGAAGTTTTTTGACCGTAAAATGTCAAATTTTTCAAGGTAGGCGCATTTGAATCTTTATCCTATTCTCCTGATGTTGTTGCCAGTAATTGCCAGCAATTGCGCCCGGTGCGCCCTGCTTAATTTCCAAAGCGAAAAAATATAGCTACAAACGGTAATTTTTTTAATGTAAAATGTCAACATTTTCAAGCTCGCTCGCATTTAATCGCTTTGCCATTCTCTTGATGTTACTGCCAGTAATTGCCAACAGTTGCGCCCGGTGCGCCCCTCCCCCCCCCCCCTTAAAATTTCAAAGCGAAAAAATGTAGCTGAAAACGGCATTTTTTAAACTGTTAAATGCCAAAATTTTCGAGCTCGCTCGCTTCGCTCGCTCGCATTTGATCGTTGTGCCATTCTCCTGACGTTGCTGCCAGTAATTGCGCGCAGTTGCGTCCGGTGCGACACCCCCCCCCCCTCCATTAATCTCCAAAGCGAAAATATAGAGCTAAAACGGCAGTTTTTGGACTGTAAAATGTCAAAATTTTCAATCTCGCTCGCTCCGCTTGCTCGCATTTAATCGTTATGCCATTATCCTCATGTTGCTGCTAGTAATTGTAAGCAGTTGCGCCCGATGCGCCCCCCTTCATTTCCGAAGCGAAAAAATATAGCTACAAACCGCAGTTTGGGATTGTAAAATATCAAAATTTTCAAGCTCACTCGCTCCGCTCGCTCGCATTTAATTGTTATGCAATTCTCCTTTTTTTTTCTTTTTACAAAAAGTCCCTCCTACACCCTCTCCCGCGCGGTTGCTTCGCTCCCTCGCCGAAGATCTCACACCGTCACATAATGTACCTCCGTAATAGTCCTTCATAGTATTTTTATTTTCACTATGCTCTGTAAACGCGACTTTTACACTCTTGTTTTTACAAAAAGTTCCTACCGTGGGAGGGGGTATCCCCCTCCCACATCCTCCGCACTGAAGGAGAGGAATGGATCATCGCCGAGGAACTCACACCGTCACATAATGTACCCCCGTATAGTCCTTCATAGCGAAAGATTCGTGTATGTACACAATCACATGTATAATAATCTACATAGAGTATGTATAAATGTACATGATGACACAGGAGCCAATAAATCAATTAAAAAAAAAAATCTCACAGTTTACATTTACTGTCAAAACGCACCCCCCTTGAAAAACAGCTGGTGACGCCCCTGGTGTATAAGTTGAACATGTATGGCGAACCAACACATCCTTGTCGCACACCTCGCTCAATATCCTGCCAATCACCAACTTCTCCATCATGCTGTACCGCAGCTGATTGCCTCCAGTACAGGTCTGCCAACAACCTTTTATCTTCGTCATCAATGTCTAGCTTGTCGAGTGTCTTGAACAATTCTTCATGTTTAACCTTATCAAACGCCTTCGTGTAGTCGATAAAACATACATACAGATGTTGCTGCTTCTCTATAGCTCTTTCTGCCAAGCGGCGAATGACGAAGATCGCATTCCGTGTTCCTCTGTCTGGAACAAATCCATATTGCTGCTGTGAAATCTCATTGCATGTTCGACCTCTTATCCGGTTTATTAGCAAACGAACAAGAATCTTGGTTAGATGGCTCATCAAACTGATGGTTCGGTGTTCCTCACATTTGGTAGTTCCTGCTTTCTTCGGTAGAGCAATGAAGATTGATCTACACCAGTCGTCTGGTATATGTCCTTCCCGATATACTGCGTTCATCATCTCTGTGACCGTGTCAAGGAATTCGTCTTCTGATGCTTGTAGCATCTCTACCAGTATACCATCCGGTCCTGCAGCCTTTCCGGAAGCGCTCTTCCATATCGCATTTCTGACCTCATCTTTGGTGAATTCCAGCATCCGACGTTCTCCTGCATTGTCATCCCCATATGTAGGCTGCGGACCTCTATTGTCAGCGAATAATTGGCCTATGTACTCTCTCCATCTGTCTGATATTGCCGTTTTTTCCATCAAAATTTCACCGCTGTTATCTCGCAGGCAACCGCCGGCAGCTGACCTTTTCCGCTTTCCAGTAACTTTCTGGATGGAGCTGTGCATGTCGTTATACTTCTTCTCTTCTTCCAGTTTCTGGATGTGATCACATTGTGCGTTCAAAAATTCCTCCTTTGCCCTTCGGCACTCGTATCGCACTTCCCGGTCCAGCTGTTTGTACAACACAGCATCATGGTTTTTTGCTTTTCTTCTCTGATCCATTATTTGAAGGATATCGACAGTCATCCATTTCCGCTTTGCCTGTCTCGGCTGCTCAGGTATTACCTCTTCCGCTGCTTGTACCAAAGCTTCTGTCAGCCTCATGTTCAATATCTCAGCCTCATCTGATGTCGACTCCTTGTTCAGCCAGTTCTCCCACACGCTTTCTATATTGATCAGCTACCGCCGGGTCCGTTCTTAATAGATCAAATCGACATCTTGGCTTTCGAGATGGATTCCTCTTCGCAGGCCGGTTGATCTTTAACCGTAGATTGCAAATCACTGGAACATGATCACTCCCGCAGTCTGCCCCAGGGTATGTCTTCGTTGCTGTAATCCAGCTATGAAAACGACGGTTGATGGTGATATAATCTATTTGGTTACGCACTCCATCTCCTGGACTGCACCATGTGTATAGGCGGCGTTTCGGCTGTTTGAACCAAGTGTTCTTAATCACTTGTTGATATACCATACACCACTGAATCCATCGCTCACCACGTTCGTTCCTCTCTCCCAGCCCATAGGGACCCAACACATCGTGCTCGCACGTGGTTCCATCTGTACCATGTCCAACTTTGGCGTTCATATCCCCTATGACGATATTTAGTTCACCTGGCTTGCACTGCCGATATGCCTCCTCGACACTTTCGTAGAATTCTTCGATTTCATCTTCTGTACACGCGCTGGTAGGTGCATAAAGCTGGATGATATTACAGTTGAATGGCTTGGAGTTCACTTTCAAGACGATCACCCTTTCTGAAACGGCGTAGAATCCGGCCATTGCAGACGCAATCTCGTTTGACGTCAATATCCCGACTCCATTTATATGTGCCTTTCTGTTTCCCGAGTAGACCATGGTGTACCCGTCCACCTTTATTTTCCCCGCTTGCGGCCAGCGCACCTCTGACATTCCCAGAACATCCAGCTTCAATCTCTTCATCTCCAGAACAATGTTTGCAAGTTTTCCTGCCTGATACAGTGATCTCACGTTCCATGCCTATTCTCTTTTCCGATTTTAGCTGCATGGTAGCATGATGATGGTCGAGGGAGTCTCGTGCTGTTGACGACTCAGCGCTACCGATTACGTTGTCTCGAATAGCATCAGTACATGTATTCATATCGCATCATTGATTCTCATAGCAATTCAAGACGGTGGTTTGCCGTTGCCTTCCGAATCGCAGTGGCTGCTAACTAGCCTGGTCCTGCCAGTCGATGGGAGTTGTCCCGCGTCTCCACGACACTTCGCCTGCCAGGGTGACATTATATACCGTAGGTCTGATCATTTCACACCCGCCATACAACGTCAGCCGAATCCTGCTGCCAAGCCGACTCAGGCAATCAATTTTACAGCCGGAGGTTGCCCTCAACTCCATGCCAACGTGGTGTTAATCAGGACCACGCACTCTACATGTGATGCAGACGATGGTAGGACCTACTGCTGATAGAGAGAGTCTCCTTGGTATATTACTTTGTTGCTTAAATCGATTTCGTCACCCTTACCGGCTATTTTCGTCACGTTTTATGTTCAACTCTCTTATGAATGAGCTCTCTTAGCCAAAGGAAATACAATATATCTTACAGAAAAAGTTCTTGGTAAAGCACATCGACAAGCATACAGGTTTTAGTAAAGTGGTAAAACAATTTGTTATATTTGTCACCGTTGCTGCCTGTCTTCATAAATACAAAGGTATTTACAAATTTAGTGTAAGTATTTGATATATCCGTCACCGTTGCCGCCGTTTTCATCAACCTTTGTATTTACAATTTTCTGACGCATTTGATCCCTCTAATTCAAAGCATACATTTATAAACAAGCGATTTCATGTATCTACAAATTGTACTGTTGACTGAAAAGATTTCGGCACCGTTGCCGCTTTTTTCATCTGGCTTATGTATATGAGAAGTGTTACGACCAAAATCACTCTGAGAATGATCGCACAAAAGAAACAATCAACTGATGTTCAGGCGGTTTATTAACAGTGATATTGTGGGTACAGACTGGTAATCAGCGTCACATCAGTACAACAATGATCAATAGAAACAGTTATAAATCGGTAGTGGAATCACTTACACGTATTAAATAATCCTTTGAAAGTGTCCAAATACGATGTTCGATGCACAGACGAATGATCCTTGACGCACGGATGAATGATTCCTCCGACGTAACTCCAGAGGCGCAGGTTACGATAGTCCACGGTATAATGTTCACAGCGAAATGTGCAGAATCCAACGATCACGTCCAGTCGATGCGTTGAATGATGATTCACTTTATATTGTCCAGCTAGGAATCCAGCCCGTCCCAGCTTTGCCGTAGCAATGTCCATTGACACAAAAATATGGAGTCCAATGAAGGCACATTAATTCTCTGCAGGCAAAATGTCTCCCAGGCCTTATCTCCACAAACATAACAGGTCAGCAGGTAACACAGGACTGACTATAACAAGTCGCTTCAGAGCCAGAAGTGACGTAACTCTCAGAGCAGAGGTGTTGGGTACTCTGCCTACTGCAGAATTTCTCTGGCTTATATACTATCCATTCACCCCCTTCTAGCACATTCTATAACTCTCTCCAACCTACTAGCCAGTCCAAGTTCCAGGAAACCTGAATGACTCACTGCCTAACTATGTACAAAACATCATTACCAAGAATAACTACCAATCACATTGGGCTACAGGGACAGTGCCTCACTCAGCCAAATATGTAAGCACTTCCCAGAAAATTCTGGAAAGGGTGAAATCATTCTAAATTGAGTGAGTTATAATGTATTTCCTCTTACATGCATGTACTGTGTAGTTACATTGTATACCACCTAGAAAATTCTCCACTGATCTGGTCAGCCTGTATGTACTATATCTATACTACATAGAATGTTCTCCATTAATCTGGTCCACCTGTGTACATACATATTAAAACAGCCCGGCATACAGTACATCATACATGTACGTGTACATAACTACTAGTGTGTACATTTGTGACACCATCCCCCATGGGAAAAAGAAAGCCTTGCTGTAGCAAGGGTTTCTTTTACCTTCACAATTTCTCATTGTTATTTGCAACGAATGTGAGGTAAAGTCCAAGTCAAGCAACAATAATCACATACTATCACATGCCTTTTGGATAGCTGTATTAATTCCATGTTATCTTTTCATGGATACCATTTACAATAATATTGCTTGGATTCTCAGAGCTTATACAATCGTATCAAACTGTTTTGCACACATTAATGAATATGCTAAACACATACAATGGAAATGATATACGGTGAAAACTTTTCACCCTTAACTTCTACTGTGCTATCCACTATCTATGTCACACCAACTGACTTTCTGTTTTAGCACTCTTTCAGCATGTTTACATGACACACCCTCTGATCTTTGCGTCTGTCTGGCGTACTGATCACATAGTTCACATCATTGAATTTCTTTTTGACATAGTACGGGCCACTGAACTTGGCTTTCAGTGGTTCACCTTGTATGGGCAGCAGTACAAGAACTTTGTCACCTGGGTTGAAAGTTCGGGCTTTGGCATTTTTGTCTGCCTTTCTCTTCATAGAGTCTTGTGACACTTTCAAGTGTTCCCTAGCTACCTCACAAGCCTTTGAAAGCCTTTCACGAAACTTTGACACATAGTCAAGTAGGTGGACCTCATCATCTTCAGTCATGAATTTCTCTTTGATGAGCTTCAGTGGGCCCCTAACTTCATGACTGTACACCAACTCAAATGGGCTGAAACCCGTCGACTCATTTGGGGAGTCCCTCGTTGCAAACAGCAGGAAAGGGATGCCCTTATCCCAATCCTCGGGATACTCCTCACAAAATGCCCTAATCATTGTCTTTAGGGTCTGGTGGTAGCGCTCCAACGCACCTTGGGACTGGGGATGATAAGCTGACGACTTCAGCTGCTTCACACCCAAACGATACATCACCTCTTGAAATATGCCTGACATGAAATTTGACCCTTGGTCAGACTGCACTTCCTTGGGCAACCCATACCTAGTGAAAAACTGCACTAGAGCATCTACCACAGTCTTAGCAGTGATATTTCGCAATGGGATAGCCTCTGGAAACCGTGTAGACATATCCATGATTGTCAAGAGGTACTTGTGACCCGACCTAGTCCTAGGCAAAGGTCCAACACAGTCAACTAGAACCCGACTGAATGGTTCTTCAAACGCAGGTATCGGAATCAATGGCGCCGGCTTCACTGAATGCTGTGGTTTACCAGCCACCTGACATGTGTGACAAGTCTTACAAAACTCAGCCACATCCACATTCAACCCTGGCCAATAAAAATGCCTCATGATCCGATCCTTTGTCTTTCTGACGCCTAAATGGCCGCCAACAGGTAACTCGTGAGCAATCCTCAAGATCTCACCGCGGTAACTAGGAGGGACAACAACTTGACGGACCACCGTCCAATCCTCATCAGCTGGCCTATGGGGAGGTCTCCACTTCCTCATCAAAATGCCATCTTTGACATAATAGCACTCAGGGACCTTTTCAGCCTCAGCCTCAGAACACGCCGTCTGAGACAAGCCTTTCAACTCAGAGTCTGCCTGCTGTGCTTCAACCAAGGAAGACTTGCTAAACAGCCCATCACTGTTAGCCTCGGAGCCTAATACAGCAACCCCATCATTCAAATCCTTGAAAAAGGTTTCTGCCAACCAAACACCGGAATTCTCCTCCACATCAACAGAATCCGCATCATCTTGAACAGCTCTACGAGCCTGAGACCTAGTCACGACACAATCTGGAAAAATCCCAGGAAATTCCTCCTGCAACTGCTCAGTTTCAGCAACCACCACTGGTTTCTCCGAAACAACTGGAGACGCAACCACCTTGTCCCCAGCCAAGTCATTCCCCAACAGGAAGTCAATGCCTGCCATAGGCAACTCAGGAACAACTCCAACAGTAACAGGACCAGAAACTAGGTCACACTTCAAATCCACTCTATACAGTGGCACTGACATATAACTGCCATCAACAGTCTGAATCAAGACTTTTGCATTCACTGCACTATCTGGTGGAAAAGTCATACCACCATCCACCATCAACGACTGAGAGGCCCCCGTATCCCGCAGGATGACTACTGGCTTACCTGCCTCACCAGAGGTACATGGGGTCACCTCACCATCAAACAAAAAGCTACGATAGCTCTCATCCACCTGCTTCATCCTATCTTTGAATTTGGGAGACTGACTTTCAATGGCCTGTGTTTCACTGAACGGGACACTGTTTTCTGGTAGGACACTTTTTGACATGACAAATCCCAAGTCCTTCTTTGTTTTGTTTTGCAACTTCCAACACTGTGACTTTACATGCCCTGTCTTGTTACAGTGAAAACATTTGATGACATTTGCACTTGTACTGGACCCTTTGTCAGATTGAGGCTTTGGTGCCGATGAAGTTTCAGAACTCGTGCCTTTTTCAGAACCAGCATTCTTTGGATTGCTCGACTGATTTTTGTCTCTCTTATTTCCAGAGAAATTCCTGAAAGGTGGTCTGTTGTCATTTCTGTGGGTCAGCTCATACTCATCAGCCATCAAGGCTGCTTTATGCAAACTTGTCACTTTGTGATCATCCAAATGCGACCTCACACTGAAAGCAACACTCTTTTTGAATTCTTCCAAGAGAACAACCTCACGTAGGTTATCAAAATCCTGATCCACTTTCAGGGATCTGTACCACCTATCAAACATCATTTCTTTTTCACGAGCAAACTCAACATGTGTCTGGCCTGGTTTTCGGTACGAATTTCTGAACTTGTGTCTGTACGCCTCTGGCACCAACTCATAAGCATTCAACACTGCTTTCTTGACTGTAGCATAGTCACGTGATTGCTCTTCAGAGAGAGATGAGTACACATCAGCTGCTTTGCCGACAAACACACTTTGAAGGAGCAAGGGCCAAAATTCCTGTGGCCAGTTCAAACTGTTAGCCACCTTCTCAAATGACACAAAATATGCATCAACTCTGTTTTCTTCAAACTTTGGCACCAATCGAATGTTCTTGGCCAAATCAAATTCAGAGGGAGCCCTTTCACGATTTCCAACAGTGTGTGCATGAGTCAATTCCATCTCACGCAATTTCAGTTGTTGCTCCACTTCAAGTTTCTTCATTTCAATTTCTTTCTCCACTTCTCTTCGTTCTCTATCCCTCTCCCTTTCCATTTCTAATCTCATCTTCTCTTTCTCCAGTTCTAATTCCCTTGCCCTTTCTCTCTCCTTCATTTCCAATTTAGCAAGCTCAAGCCGTGTTTGATCTGAAATTTGAGCTCGATCTGGAGTGTCAATTTCTTCTTTGAGCTCCATGTGACCAGCCACTAAGTCAAGAATTTCTGCTTTTCTTACACCTTGTGGAACATCAACATTCAAATGCTGTGCAATAGCAGTCAAATCACATTTGCGTAACCTTTGCAAATCTTTGAGGGACAAATCTGTCCTCTGAACAAATGCCTGAACATCCATTGTACTGATTGACATTGTCACACTGTAATACACACAATATACAATTGAACAATCAAGTCAACCGGTATTTTGTCTGTACCAATATTCTGGATTCTGGAACGTTCCAAATTCTAAGTTTTGGCTTAAAATTCAATTCTCGGACACAAGCCCCCAATTTTGTTACGACCAAAATCACTCTGAGAATGATCGCACAAAAGAAACAATCAACTGATGTTCAGGCTGTTTATTAACAGTGATATTGTGGGTACAGACTGGTAATCAGCGTCACATCAGTACAACAATGATCAATAGAAACAGTTATAAATCGGTAGTGGAATCACTTACACGTATTAAATAATCCTTTGAAAGTGTCCAAATACGATGTTCGATGCACAGACGAATGATCCTTGACGCACGGATGAATGATTCCTCCGACGTAACTCCAGAGGCGCAGGTTACGATAGTCCACGGTATAATGTTCACAGCGAAATGTGCAGAATCCAACGATCACGTCCAGTCGATGCGTTGAATGATGATTCACTTTATATTGTCCAGCTAGGAATCCAGCCCGTCCCAGCTTTGCCGTAGCAATGTCCATTGACACAAAAATATGGAGTCCAATGAAGGCACATTAATTCTCTGCAGGCAAAATGTCTCCCAGGCCTTATCTCCACAAACATAACAGGTCAGCAGGTAACACAGGACTGACTATAACAAGTCGCTTCAGAGCCAGAAGTGACGTAACTCTCAGAGCAGAGGTGTTGGGTACTCTGCCTACTGCAGAATTTCTCTGGCTTATATACTATCCATTCACCCCCTTCTAGCACATTCTATAACTCTCTCCAACCTACTAGCCAGTCCAAGTTCCAGGAAACCTGAATGACTCACTGCCTAACTATGTACAAAACATCATTACCAAGAATAACTACCAATCACATTGGGCTACAGGGACAGTGCCTCACTCAGCCAAATATGTAAGCACTTCCCAGAAAATTCTGGAAAGGGTGAAATCATTCTAAATTGAGTGAGTTATAATGTATTTCCTCTTACATGCATGTACTGTGTAGTTACATTGTATACCACCTAGAAAATTCTCCACTGATCTGGTCAGCCTGTATGTACTATATCTATACTACATAGAATGTTCTCCATTAATCTGGTCCACCTGTGTACATACATATTAAAACAGCCCGGCATACAGTACATCATACATGTACGTGTACATAACTACTAGTGTGTACATTTGTGACAGAAGTCAAATGCATAGCACATATCTGTGGCAGAAAACTTCTTATGGTGGGACATTGACAAGTATGATGGTCCCTTCACAGCAAATCAGTGTAGCAATTGTTGATGGAAGAAAATGAATGCAGTGAAAAAAAAAATGATTAAAGACAGATAACATTTAGGGAGGGTACTTCCCTCATTTGCCTTTTCTCTCGGTCTCTCTCTCCTAGCCCGCCTCACCGCTGAAATTGAAACACCCGTACTATTTTGAAAACAAGGCCGCTGTGAACTCTAAACACGTGCTTATGCACGTTGAAGGCATATTCATTGCCACAGTAGACTTTTGCTCCTGCCTGCTGCTGAAGATTTATGTGGTAAGACTTTCTCAGTTTGATTAATATTTAATTAGAATGTTCGTTTAGGGTCCGTACCAACAAATCATACACAACACATACCATGCAGCAGACGTAACAGACGTTCTGATGCATTTGAGAGCACAAAGTGAAACACAATCTCCATTAAAATACATTGACATACATGCAAATCTAAAGTGGAACATGCATGTGAGTTCTAAGAAAAGCAAATCGTGGACTAAGTCGATTTTGTCACCCTTGAGCATTTAAAAGCAAAACTCATGTCTACAGGAGATTGTCTAATGCATTTGAGCCATCTAGTCCAAACGACAAATCACTTGAAGAAAATTCATAATGAAACAAATGAGATTCATCCAAATCTATTCAAAGTAATATCTCATCGTAATGCATAAACAAACTAAAATGTGGGCTAAATCGATTTCGTCACGTTTGTCACCTTTTTTCGTCACCCTTTATATTGATCTGACCATGCTAAGGACAAATTTATGGGAGAAAACGTCTTTACTGCCTTCTTTCGTCAACTTTTGTGTACTGTCTCTGTGCTTCTAGAATCAAATCAAAAGCACTTGTCCATATGGAAAAAAAATTGATATGGCAGACTGAGGTTTTTTGGTCACCCTGTGCGTTTCAAGAATCCAAGTCAAAGTTCGTGTGTTACGGCACAAGTTGTCGCCCCCCGGCATGGGGCGACAATTTGTGCTAGAGTTGGCGGCGCAAAGTAATAATTTGTCGCCTGGCGACAAATTGTACTGCTTGTGTAGTTCCCAATTTTTGACCTCGATGGCGACAATTTGTGCTGGAAAATAAAACGTAGCTGCACAAATTGTCGTCGGCCATGCACTATGAATTGTGTGGTTGGGGTCGTTGCTCTGTTGTTATACTTGGGTGGGGTTGGACGGACTGGTAAGTTATGCGTAAGTATGTGTGTGTGGGGGGGGGGGAGCTGCGTGGTATATGTTGTGTATGATTTGTAGGTGCGTATTATGTAACTTGTGTATGCGTTTGCCATAGCTGTGTGTGTGTGTGTTTGGAGTATGATAATACAATATGTGGAAACTGTGTGCATGTGTGGTGGTTGTATAGTGGTAGTGGTTTGTTTGTCTGTGTGTATACGGGTGCATTCTTCCAGAATGTTTGCATATTATGGAAGAATGCACACGCATATATAATCTTGACGAAGAAAAAAAAAGAGCTTCCATTTACTTGGCATCTTCTTGAAGCAATTAAGAAGAGTAAAATACTCAGTAAACTGCAAACCTTTACCCTTACAATCCTTCCAACGCAGAGGTCGGCCATATTTATATAATATTTATGTCGGTTACCTTCAAAAAATCCTTTTCTACTATATGTGTATTAAACATAGACTTTCCATGAAACAAAATATATTTATTATTCCAAATTATTAGATTCGGTATGCTTAAATCTCTGTTTTGAAGGAATGACCACGTTTCTAATACCTCTAAGAACCAGTGTGAAACATTAATCTTCAACTTTGAAACATCAAAGCTGCAGAAAACAAGAAAACAAAAATTCTCCTCCTACAGATGCTAGGCAGTTCAAACAAATGGATTTCCACCCTTTTGAACATAACCCAAATAACCTCCGCACCAATTTTTTGTTTTTTGAGCTTGCATCATTGACTGTAAACAACACATTTTCAAACCTCCTTCCTCATAATCTTTTACTAAAACATCGCGCCTTATTCTATCCGGGCCTCTCCAAATAAATTCGTAAATAACTCTATTCAGTTCATGTATAACAGAATCTGGCACTGAAACTATGCTTGCGAGATATTACAACTGAGATAACAGTCTGAATTTTCCCGTACAGGGGTAAGTCTCTAGATCTCCACCGCAGTTGTGATTTGATATTCATCAACATTCTCTGTAATTGTGCCTTCCGGTTGTGAAATGAGTACGAAATATCTATTCCTAAAACAGTGAGAGCAGATACAAAATCTGCATTTCTAAATAACAATTTAGAAATTTTGGGGTACAGTATTGAACACAGATGGACCAATTCGCATCACTATTGTCTTATCATAATAAATTGACAAAGACGAACAGATGGCAAAATCACCTAAAATCTTTGCAAGATTGGGACAATATTGATCATCTATTGAAAAACTGTAATATCATCAGCATATATAGAAAGTTTTATATCCTCCTGTGCACTTAACTTTATTCCCACGATTTCTGGGCTAGATCTAATATGGAGAGCAAGTGTCTCTATGGCCAAAATGAATATATAAGGTGACAGAGTATCGCCTTAGCGGACGCCCCTCCTAATCCTAAGATACCCAGTTGACCTACTATTTTTCAAAACACACCTTTCTATGTCGTTATAAAACACGCACAAATTAACAAAATTGTTCTCCAAAATTGAAAAATTTCAACACTTCAAATGAATATTGATGATTGAGAGAATCAAAAGCTTTTTTTTAATCGAGGCTTACAATAAAACCACAAGTATTTTTCAATCTACAATGGAAAAGTGTCTCTGAGACGGTGCGAACCGCTTCACCTATATACCTATATTTGATGAAGGCTACCTGATCCGAATGGATGATATTAGGTAAAACCTTCTTTAATCTCATCGCTAACACCTTCGAACATATCTTGAAATCAACGTTTAATAAGATAATCGGACGGTAATTCTCAATAGATAATTTGTCTTTCCCTTTCTAAGCCATCTAAGTTATTATTCCTTTGTCGTTGCGACGAACATAATTTACCAGACATAAGACTGTAATTCATAATTTCTACTAAAAAAGCACTAAGTTTATCCCAAAACTTACTATAAAAGTCTACAGTCAAGCCATCAGTTCCGGGGGATTTATTTTCGGCATTCATTTTCAGAGCCGCCGTGAATTCTCTCAAAGTAAAATCTGCACCACATATATCGTGTTCTGCTGATGACAGTGATGGACTATCATCAAACTTTGATAATGATTCAAATTCACATCATAATCATATTTGACTTTTCGTATTCTTGAAGGAATTGATCTCCTTGCTCTTCTATTAATAATCGCCTCTCTAACTCCTGTCTCTCCTCCCTCATCTTCTTTGTTTTTATAATACCATATTTGCGAGAAAAACAACGAATTCTATACTTCACAAAATCCCATCTTACCCTCAAATCTTCAAACTCTAATGATTCGTCAATCCAGACATCTGTACTTCGGGACATATCAGTACAGAATTGCTCATCATCACAGAGACTATTATTAAACTTCCAATTTGTGGCATTACAATATTTCGTTGTTTTATTCTCAATCTTTAAAATAATTGTAGAGTGATCAGTGCCAACCCCAGGAATAAAATCAGTTTCCTTAACACAACTTTGAATAGTATCAGAAATCAACCAGATATCTAATCTGCTCTGTATTAAAGGGTGGGACTGTCTCCATGTACCGTATGTCCCAGAAAAAAATTACAACGGGACCGTCCGCAATGATAACAATAGTGAATCAATCCAAATACAATTTCAGAGTATGAAACTATAACTCAATGAACACATCTTACAGAAAACCCAATTCCATTTGCTTCAGTGGTCAAAGAGAAATGAGGAGTTTTGTAGAGCATGTCAGGAATCTCTTCCCTCCAAGTTTACACATTGGTGTATGGTGTTTACACTATGGTGTTTACACAATGATGTGCAGTTCCAAGAGCATTCAAGTGCTAAACTTGGAAGAATCGGACTCATGACATGCTTTACAATAATCCACATTTCTCTGTGACCGCTCAACCAAATTGAAAGAGGTTTTCTGCAAAATAGAGCTAAGATGTTACATTTTAAGACCCTGTAGTACCATTAGGACAGTTTAATCATATTGGATGTTATCAACGCGAAAATCCGATTGTATTCTTTTGGGACATACTGTATACCTTCTAGCAAGAGGGTTTCTTAATCTCCAAATGTCTACTAAATCAAAATCATATCATATTTTGGAAATCACCTCGTGAATAACATTACATGCTGCCGGGTTACCTCCATCCCCATTCATCTATTCAAAAGAGTATTAAAATCTCCAATTATGACAGCCAAAGAACTAATGGCATTATCATCAAATGACTTCAAACGTTCATGTAGTTGCTAAAATTAGAGTCTCTGATCTCTGTGTTTGTCGACTGTTGACGCATAAATATTACAAAGTAAATATTCGTTACTTTCTATCTTCACCCGTAATAATATCCATCCATTTCGGAACATGGAAATTTTCCGAAACATACTTATCAATAATATCAACTTCTAACCTATATCTTTGAACAAAATTATCACCCCACAGCTATGTAAAGATCCGTGTGAAAATATTGGCTTTTCCTTCCATTGTTTTGTCCATTCAGTAACTTTGTCTCCTGCAAAAATATAACATCTGCCTGTTTATCTTTACACCATGAAAACACTTTAATTCTTTTAAAATAAGACCGTATACCTTTAATATTCAAAGATATAAAAGCCAGCTTTGTGTCCTTAAGAAGCCTTCCATAATGACATATAATCACTTTCAAATACAAACTTATCATGCCAATATCATCAAAAATTAACAAGAAGGAATTATTACACTTATGCATATGGAAAACCGCAGGATAAAGAGTACACAATATCTCAACCCAAGGGATGATATCAAACCAACCAGTTTTCCATAGCACCATACCCCAAAGTGCTTTGACACTGATGCGCCGACGACGTCCAAAAGGAAAGCAACGCACAATTCGTACCAACTGAACAGAAATGGATTTACGCCAAGAGAAGGAATGAAATGTCTTTTTTCTTCTTAATCTTTAATCGCGTGTGCTATAGTTTCTTATCTTTGCGTCATTACTACTAATGACGCAATGTATTAACGAAACTAAGAAACTTCAGGAACTTCATGAAGAGTATGTTGTGAAATCAAGTGACTGATAAATGACCAATTTAAAATGCTTGATAGTCTAATTACTTGCAGTTTCAAACAAGTGTCAAAGTATTTGAAAGTTGCAGAAGGAATGAAATGTCTTTTTTCTTCTTGATCTTTAATCGGGTGTGCTATGGTTTCTTATCTTTGCAATGTATTGAAAATAACTTGGAACAAACCCGTTAATTTTGTCAATCTGATTACAAACCTATTTTGATCATTATTGGGGAAATCGTACATTACATTGCAAACGGCTTTGAAACCGTTTACAACGTAAAACCGTCAAATTTTCGTGCAAGGTAAACGAAATCATTGGTTTTCAAGAAACAGTATGTTATGAAACCAAGTGACTGATAAATGACCAGCTTAAGATGGTTGATAGTCAAATAATTTGCAGTTTGAAACAAGTACCAAAGTATCTGAAAGTAGCAGAAGGAATGAAATGTCTTTTTTCTTCTTAATCTTTCATGGCGTGTGCTATGGTTTCTTATCTTTGCGTCATTACTACTAATGACGCAATGTATTGAAAATGATTTGTAGCAAACCAGTCAATTTTGTCAATCTGATTACAAAGCTTTTTTATTCAAAAGAAAACAAAACTGTCATCTTTTAGTATGGCGGAAATCAGAAGTTAAAAAGAAACTTTAAGAAATGGTATGTTGTGAAATCAAGTGACTGATCAATGCCAATTTAAGATGCTTGATAGTCTAGTTACTTGCAGTTTGAAACAGGTACGAAAGTATTTCAAAGTAGCAGGAGGAATGAACATTCTTTTTTGTTCATGATCTTCAATCGCGTGTGCTAACTAATGACGCAATGTATTGAAAATGATTTGTAACAAACCCGTGAAATTTTTCAATCTGATTACAAAACTATTTTCTCCCTTATTAGGAAATCGTACATTACATTACAAATGGGTTTGAAACCGTTTACAACGTAACACTCATATTTTCGTGCAAGCTAAACGAAATCATTGGTTTTCAAAAAACAGTATGTAATGAAACCAAGTGAGTAAGAAATGACCAATTTAGGATGCTTGATAGTCTAATCATTTGCAGTTTCAAACAAGTACCAAAGCAAAGTATTTCAAAGTAGCAGAAGGAGTGAAATGTCTTTTTTTTCCTGATCTTTAATCGCGTGTGCTATGATTTCTTATCTTTGCGTCATTACTACTAATGACCGAATGTATTGAAAATAATTTGTAACAAACCCGTCAATTTTGTCAATGCGATTACAAAACTATTTTCTTCGTTATTGGGGAAATCGTACATTACATTGCAAACGGGTTTGAAACCGTTTTCAAGGTAAAACCGTCAAATTTTCGCGCAAGGTAAACGAAATCATTGGTTTTCAAGAAACAGTATGTTATGAAACCAAGTGACTGATAAATGATTAATTTAAGATGCTTGATAGTCTAATCATTTGCAGTTTGAAACAAGTGCCAAACTATCTGAAAGTAGCAGAAGGAATGAAATATCTGTTTTCTTCTTAATCTTTAATCTCGTGAGCTACGGGTCATTACTACTAATGACGCAATGTATTGAAAATGATTTGTGACAAACCCGTCAATTTTGTAAATCTGATTACAAAGCTATTTTCTTCGTTATTGGGGAAATCGTACATTACATTGGAATCGGGTTTGAATTCGTTTACAACGTAAAAGCGTCAAATTTTCGTGCAAGGCAACCGAAATCATTGGTTTTCAAGAAACAGTATGTTATGAAACCAAGTGACTGATAAATGACCAATTTAGGATGCTTGATAGTCTACTCATTTGCAGTTTGAAACAAGTAAAAAAGTATTTGAAAGTAGCAGAAGGAATGAAATGTTTTTTTTCTTCTTAAGCTTTAATCGCGTGTGCTATGGTTTCTTATCTTTGCGACTAATGTATGACGCAATGTATTGAAAATGATTTGTAACAATCCCGTCAATTTGTCAATCTGATTACAAAGCTATTTTGTTCAAAAGAAATACAACTTTTATTTCTTATTATGCCGGAATTCAGAAGTTTAACAGAAACGTTAAGAAACTTCAGGAACTTCATGAAAGAATATGTTATGAAATCAAGTGACTGAAAAATTACCAATTTAAGATGCTTGATAGTCTTATTACTTGCAGTTTGAAACAAGTACCAAAGTATTTGAAGGTAGCAGAATGAATAAAATGTCTTTTTTCTTCTTCATCTTTAATCGCGTGTGCTATGGGTTCTTATCTTTGCGTCATTAATACTAATGACGCAAAGTAGGCCTATAGTAGATTAAATATGTAACAATGTGTGAAAACATACCGCGAATTTTGTGAATTGGGTACAAAGCTTTTTTTTCTTTGTTGAAAGGAAAAAAATATTATTTTGAGACATTGAAACGGCCTGGGCCACACTGGGGTCGGTATAAATGTGTAGCTTAGGAGGTTAGCAACCTCATCTGACCACTCACATAGTGGCCCAGGCCTTAGGGGCCTGACATTTAAAGTGGGGGTGGGGTAAGCAATTTCAACTGGTTTCAACTGGTCTCTGTTTGTAACTGATTTCAACTGGTTTCAAGTAGTTTTAACTGGTTTCAACTGGTTTCAACCGGTTTTAATTGGTTTCAACTGGTTTTAACTAGTTTAAAATGGTCTCAACTGGTTTCAACTCTTCTTGACTAGTTTCAGCTGGTTTTAACTCGTTTCAACTGGTTTCAACTTTTTTTGAACTGGTCTCAACTGGTCTCAACTGGTATGG
Organism: Diadema antillarum; assembly: GCF_040938485.1. Lineage (NCBI taxonomy): Eukaryota > Metazoa > Echinodermata > Echinoidea > Diadematoida > Diadematidae > Diadema > Diadema antillarum. The sequence continues at coordinate 635,383 of NW_027271963.1, read as the reverse complement.
GCTAGTTTCAACTGATCTCAAGTTATTTCAACTGGTCTCAACTGGTTTCAACTGATCTCAAGTTATTTCAACTGGTCTCAACTGGTTTCAACTGGTTTGATCTGTTCTCAACTGGTTTTAACTGGTTTCAACTGGTTTGAACTGGTCTCAACTGGTTTTAGCTGGTTTCAACTGCTTTGAACTGGTCTCAACTGGTTTTAACTGGTTCAATGGTTCTCAACTGGGTTCAACTAGTCTCAACTGGTTTTGACTGGTTTCAAGTACGTAGTTTCAACTGATCTCAAGTGGTTTCATTTGGTTTCAACTGGTTTTAACTGGTTTCAACTTGTTTGAAATATCTCAGCTGGTTTTAACAGGTTTTCACTGGTTTTCAACTGGTCTCTGTTTCTAACTAATTTCAACTGGTTTCAAGTAGTTTTAACTTTTTTCAACTGTTTTCAACTGGTTTTAACTAGTTTCAAATAGTTTTAACAGGTTTCGACTGATCTAAACTGGTTTCAACTGATTTTGACTGGTTTCAACTGGTTTTAACTGATTTTAACTAGTTTTCACTGGTCTCATCTGGTTTCAACTGTTCTCGATTTTTTTCAACTGGTTTCAACTGTTCTAGACTGATTTCAACTGTTCTCGACTGTTTTCAACGGGTTTCAACTGATATCAACTGGTTTCAACTGATTTTGACCGGTTTCAACTGGTTTTTTACTGGTTTTAACTAGTTTCAAGTGGTCTCAACTGGTTTCAACTAGTTTCAACTGTTTTCAACTGATTTTAACTGGTTTTAACTAGTTTCAACTGGTCGCAACTGGTTTCAACTGGTTTCATCTGGTTTGAACTGGTTTAAACTGGTCTCAACTTGTTTTAACTGGTTTCAACTTCTTTCCTTGATATTCATCTTTGCATTCATCCAGGTTTGATTCATCTTTTTTGTTTTCAATTTGCATTTCTTCATAGTAATTGCTTTCATCATTTCTTTTCAAACTTATCCATCTCTCCCTTGCTTTCCTTTATAATACAAGTTTCTCTTCTTCCCTTCCATTGTCTTTTATTGAACGCTCTATTTTGTAAACCTTTTGTTTCTGTGGGTTGAACTTTTTGAATACTTGAGATCAGTTGAAACTAGTTGACACCAGTTGAACGCAGTTAAAACCAGTTTAAATTAGATGAAACCAGTTAAACCAGTTGAGATCAGTTCAATTCAGTTGAAACCAGATGAAACCAGCTGAGAATCTCTTCTTACAATACTTCAGCACCACTATAAAATGTCACATAATGTTTGTTTGTGGTGTGATGCACATATGGTAATGTCTGATGAACACTTGTTTAACAAATACCCATGGAACAGAGTGCAACATCCATCTGAGAGCAAGAATGGATAACTGTGTAAATGAGACATACCCTTTTTGACACATTGACATATCATTGAATGATCTGGATTGGATTTGATCAAAAAAAGAAGAATTGTGCCGCAGTCCTTGCCGCTACACAGAATTCTCTGCATATAACATTAGCAGCTATTCAAAGACTTCTAGCTCACCTGCCCAAAAATTTTTCATTTAATTACACATTTCCATATTGTGGACTAAAATTGATTGTTGACAAGTTTAGGTGCATGTCATATGCCTATTCAATGTCTAAATTGTGGTACAGAGTGTCATAACAGAACATCTTGAAGAGTCAATACTAGTCTTCTTGAACATAGCTCTTGAAAAGTTGAAGAAGCTTACTGGCAAGATGATAACTGTATTCTCTCCAGTTCAAAATAGTATATATCTTGATATTCTTTCAACACATTGAAATAATGACTCATGTTTCCACCACTTTCTTTCACTTACCGGGTTTTGCACCTCTCAAACTATATGTTTCTCTTGATCAATTTGCAGCTCAAGGCTCCATTACTATGTTACAGGAAGAACTTCAAAGGAGGATATTGGAAGTGCTAAAACTCTGCCGGAATTCCAGCAAAACCTTTACTCCCTCAAACATCAGCCACCACGTTTCCAATGAAATTCCAGATGACCCCTTGGTATATGACATGGCAGCTGAGACACAAGATCTTAACAGTGAAGTCACCAATGACAACTGCTCAAATGAACTAGACCTGCTGCCTTCGCCAAGTAGCTCCTCTGACTTGCAAGAATATTCTGAATGTGATATTATTACTGATGGAAACAGTGAGTTCAATGTCATGCAGGATGACTTCATGAATGAAGACAATGAGGTGACAGCATTGTAAACTGGTGATGCACTGAAGCATGTTAGTGAGTGAAACAGAAGTTGCTGATTCAAAGAACTACAACCTGTCAACTTTGACTTTGTGTCAAGAATATGTCTGAAGCTGATGCACATTCACATGAGTGTTAAGCTTGATTGAATTGGTGCCAGATGCATTTGGTACTGGATATTCTGTGGACATACCTCATGTGTCTCATGTGACAGCTTTGAAATCTATGCAGGATGACATGGAGGTTATATGTATTATCCTCAGATGTAACAGGAATTTGGGGATTTGTTTGATGTAGAGTTAAAATGAGAAGTAGGGTAGATTGGCCGTTACATTTTTTTTTTTGCATGAATTGTAGCATGTATGTTAAATAATGTGAAGCGTTGTATATATTGCTCTCATTTGACATGGACTTTCACAAACGGGAAAGTTTACATTACACTTGCATATATCTTTTATTGTAACTGTGATATTTTCAACATTTTTGAATACCCATTATCATAACAATCATGCCTCCATCAGCAAGAAATGAAGATGGCTTATATCATATGTGTTGGGCAAGCTGCACATTGAGTTATAGTTTATGGTTACTGCTCCACAGAATAAAATTTTCCTAGTTTCTCTATGAATGAGATAAAGCCTGGTTCACATGTTGACTTGATGGTGTAAATTTGTAAGACATATTTTATGTGCATGTCAATTACAGTGTTTGATAATATAGTGACCACATTTTGCTGCTTTAACCTTATACAACAAATTACATCTGTACTTTCTTCATGGTATTTGAGAAAACAGGTACATGTGACAACATTAAGGCAGGAACTTGCATAACTGGACAAATATATTGGCAGCCATCATGGTTTGTGACCTGGGGAGTAAACTATTTCTACATCTATTGAATGAAACCTAAGTAAGTATTATGAGGAAGATGTGAAAGACAACATGACCATCAGTTGCAATGGCAACCATCCTTTTGCTATTACATCCTGGAAAAGTAAAATACAGTTTATGCCACATATTTCATGGGCATGATATTTAGCACTTGGAGACTTCTACAAAATTTTTGAAAGAGACAGCATTCGCAATTAGAAATGGGATAGGAAAGAAGTGCTATCCCTATCATGACAAAACTTGATTTCCAACCTGGAGATGATATGTAGAGATATCTGTCTTACAAAAAGGCCAAATATTCTTGAGTTATTGATTTTATCTTAATATATCTGTCAACTCCCAAAATAAAGGGACCATGGCCAGGTGTAACAGTAAGATATTCTACAGTTTGGTACATCCAAGATGAACACTGATTTATATCATTTCTGTTACCTAAACCCGAACTTGCAATCAACTTTAACATGCTTCTCCCTCCCCAATTTGTCACTTCCCAATATCCCGAAGTGAGAAGATATTATTCAATATAATTAAGTTCATTTCAGTTATGATCTTTATCCAGCATAAATTGTCATGGCTCAAAGGCAGTTTTGTACAGAAGATATTGTATATTTCAAACATGTTTCTATTACTATTACATATCTTTGATGTTCTTATAAAAAAGGGAAAATATTGTAGAATGTTAAGAGATGCACATTATTTTGCTTGCAGGAAACATAAGTAAGACCTCAAAATTTTATGAATGACAATATTCCCTGGTGATGGGATTACAAAATTTTTATTTTTTTTTAGAATGCTAAATGATTTTGATTTAGAATGTATGTATTTAAAGGGTTAGTATAGTATTGGTTGAGGAAAGGATTCAGTTTTTAACTTTTTGCGAGATACATAAAAACCACTTCATGAAATGTTAAAAAGCATACAACTCCATGATGAATTTTAAGTTTATTTGAAGAAAATAGGTTTTGAAATGGCTGACAAATCCAAAAACATAGTAAAACAAAGCAAGATGGGTCCCACCTTTTATTAGGATTATTTTGGATATATCAGCTTATTCAAATCCGATTTTCTCGGAAGGAAGTGGTGTAGCGAATTCTCCAGATGCATGAACCTGTACGCAAGCTTTTTGCTCATGTGCCAGACCTCCCTCACCTAAATCTGTGGCATAACGAAATTCATATCAGATGTCATGCAGAAAAACAGTAAATGATGATCTCAAGTCAATAAGTCCAGAACAGGATTTTGAATGAGTCCAGAATCTTCCAAACTTTACTGGTGTTTCAGCCAGTGCAGTTGAGAATATTTTGGGTCTAATGTGATACAGCTAAAACATGTAGCTGTTGTATTTATGAGTCTCATCCAGGTTGTCTTCTTCTTTATGATTCATACAAATTCTTTCTTTTGGATAGGACTTACCTATCAAATGGGCCTTAATTATACAAACAATGTGCATTACACAGGGCATTAGTAAGAACTACCCAACCGATGGTAACTTTGGAACAGTCAAAAACACGAGGTGGAGCCAAATGTGTTTTGGACTGTTTCAAAAGTTACCCAGGTTACATGATTTTACTAGCACCTGACCAAGTAATGTGCATTGTTTTATAAAATGATGACATTTTTGCAGTAAAGTACATGACCTGATGCATTTCCATGTTTGTGTAGAATCTTCGTTTTAGCCACCTGGTATTACCCTATTGTGGCGGCTGATTTTTGTTAGTATTAGATACAGATATACAGAATATTTTCCTTGAAGGTTTGTATGGTCGTGGAGATACAGTTTGTATGCACAGCCTTGTGGAAGAACCGTTACAGCCTTCTGCTGAAGCAAGCTCCCATGTCGAAATGAAATAAGTGAAGCAATTAATACTTAAAATACTAAAAACGTGTCATTTTAAAGCACAAAAAGTGTAAGCATTGTATTGAAATCAACACTCAATAAAACAGATTAATGCTGCAATCACAAGTGTTTACATGTTTTTATTTTGATAAATAACATGTCTATCTACAATGGTAACTGGTCCTAGTATTTTGACGAATTTGCACATTGAAACGCCTATTTTGGCAAATTTGCCAAATTCAAAGTTAGTATGGCAGAACTCCATAAATCGCAAATTCTTATTTGCATTAAAAGCACCCAAAATCCAATATCTGCTAATATATTTTTAATGCTCATGCCCAAGTGATAGTTCAGCGAATCTGTAAGAAAATGCACTAGCTGTTGCACAGTCTAGCAAGGGCACTGATATCTGGATGTAGGCAAATTCTGCTAAGCTTACGGCTTGAAGCTGGAAGTTTATGAATTTTGCGACAGCCAATTAACAAGTTACCAGTGATTCCAGTGAAAAATTGATAATGAATTTTGGGCATGCTAAATGAAGTTGATTAAACTTTAGCTCAAATCGGTCTACATTCTGGAAATTCAGTACTTGACATTTGAAAGTGATTTCCTCGGTTCAAAATTAGAAGTTGAATGAGTTTAATTGCAGTTCTTGATGAAAAAAAAAAACTTTCTGGTAAATTCATAAAGATATCATCAGGGTTCATAGATATGCTGTATTTCATCACTTATGCACAAGTATATGGTGATATCAGCTGTTAAGTACTTTCATTTGACAGCAGCAAGATTTAGTGGTTTGGGGTATTTCTCCTTTAGAAGGGAAGAGGAAGCGTAAGCGTGAATTTGGCAAATAGCTGCTTGATTTTTGTACTTTCGGCAAGAATACTTATGTCACCTTTGCACACCGACTGTAAGATATGATAGCAGTGAATCATTTTGGACATTTTCAATGCCAAAGAGACGTATCGAGTTTTGTTATACTTCGATAATTATAAAACATATCAACGAATTCGGTGCTTGAAGTTGTACAATCCTTTGAGCAACTCATTTCAGATAAGGCAACGGAACTAAAGAATCGCATGAGGTTTGAATGTCTACTGCTTACCAAAATTCTGCGCATTTGGACAAAGTCATTACACAATCCATCATATTGCTATCCAGATAGTTTAGTTTAAATCCAGTTTCCAATGCTTGAGTTCTATATCACTCTTCATGACAAACATGAATCTTCAAGCTCAAATTTGGTGAATCCGTCGAAATAGCGTCCAAATATGCAGATTTGGCAAAATATAAAATTTCATCACAGTTAGCACAGGTGAGCTTTTAGAATGTGGTCATTTGGGGAAAAATTAGGATTTGTAATGCATACTGGTTAAGGACGCTGATAATAAGGTTAAAGGGAATCAACAAATCTCGAATTTGGCAAATTTTGAGTTGTTGTATCCTTCGGAAAAATTTTTTCCATGTTCGTCATCCAGGATGAACAACTTAGGATATAACAGCACGACCGTTATTTCAGAAAAAGCAAATGAACCAATATGTCATAAATGGTTGGCCAAAATAACTCAAATGAGGTGATGAAGTCTACAAATACACATATTCTGCAAATTCGTAAAAATACAAACAAACGGACACTTGATGTTGCACAATCTTACACCTAGTAGCCGTAATTTTCAGATATTTTCATTGCGATCCAATTCTAAAGCTCTCATCAAAAGAAAGCTGTAAGTTAGTATTTCATAAGATCATAATTCGACAAAAATGAAGAATCAGTTTCGTGAAATGTTACATATGTTTAACAGAAGTGAACTCAATTGGGTTGGAGGGCCAAACTCCACAAACGGTTACAGCTCGTTATTCCGAAGGTTCGTTATTCCGAAGGTTCTTTGGTCCGAAGGTTTGTTATTCCGAAGGTTCGTTAATCCGAAAAAGAAGAAGATTCGTTATTCCGAAGGTTCATTAATCCGAAAATATACTAGGTTCGTTATTCCGACGCTTCGTTAATCCGAAAATGAATTAAGGTCTGCTATTCCGAAGGTTCCGTTAATCCGAAAACGAAATAAGGTACGTGAATCCGAAAATGTAATAGGGTTCATCATTCCGAAGGTTTGTTAATCCGAAAACGAAATAGGGTTCGTAATCTCGAAGGTTAGTTAATCCGAAAATGAAATAAGGTTCGTTATTCCGAAGGTTCGTTGATCCGAAAGTAAAAATAGGATCGTTATTCCGAAGGTTCGTTAATCCGAAAATGAAACAAGGCTCAATATTTCGAAGGTTCGTTGATCCGAAAAGGAAGTAAGGCTCGTTATTCCGAAGGTTCGTTAATCCGAAAATAGAATATGGCTCTTAATTCCGAACAAAGGTGTAAAATTCTTGTCGTGACAAAATATTGTTTTAATCAGAATACTGTCTTATGTGCTCGATGACACCTGTGCGCATATGTGTGACTGTGTGTATTGAGGTCAAGTACATAGAACCTTTGAAATTACTGTTTAAATGCCCATCTTAACCGCTTTCACCCCCATTATCATCGCCTTATAGCCATCGTTTCTCCGTAGTCTAAAATTCATCATAAACAATTCAGGAGAGGCACGCTCACTATATGAAAAGGGGATGCCAGCATACTCAAACTCTCTTTTGACACATAAACACATACGCGCGCGCACACACGCATTCACACACACACACACACACACACATGTAAACAGGCAATCACAAACACATGCGATTCCATACAAACTTTTTTCAACGACGTAGAAATTTGTAATTTCATTTGTACATGTATACTAATGATGAAAGTAGAGACATTTTCAGCTGAGATAAGGCTCGCCCAGCTGCAGATTTCAACTGGTTTCAAGTAGTTTTAACTTGTTTCAACTGGTTTCAACTGGTTTAACTGGTTTCAACTGGTTTTAACTAGTTTCAAATGGTCTCAGCTGGTTTCAACTGTTCTTGACTAGTTTCAACTGGTTTTAACTCGTTTCAATTGGTTTCAACTTTTTTTGAACTTGTCTCAACTGGTCTCAACTGGTATGGACTAGTTTCAACTGATCTCAAGTTATTTCAACTGGTCTCAACTGGTTTCAACTGATCTCAAGTTATTTCAACCGGTCTCAACTGGTTTCAACTGGTTTGATCTGTTCTCAACTGGTTTCAACTGGTCTCAACTGGTTTTAGCTGGTTTCAACTGCTTTGAACTGGTCTCAACTGGTTTTAACTGGTTCAATGGTTCTCAACTAGTTCAAACCAGTTGAAACCAGTTGAGAAATTAGTGTGTGTAATGAGTCTCGGCATTATAACGGTGATGAAATCAAATTAGTCCATACTGAAAGTTTCATTGAATTCCCAGTAAATTGGGTATTTGGCAGTAACAACGCAAAGTAAAGAAACATCGGGCAGTATATTCGATGTGTTATACAAGGAGAGGAAATTCCTTGCATTTCTTATGTCGATTTCGTCGATTTTTGTTACTCGCTAGAAATCCGGGGAAGGTTCGACAAAATAAAGAATCTGTTATTGGGGAAATCGTACATAACATTGCCAACGGGATTGAAACTGTTTCCAACGTAAAACCGTCAAATTTTCGTGCAAGGGAAACGAAATCATTGGTTTTCAAAAAAACAGGATGTTATGAATTTCAAGTGAATGATAAATGATCAATTCAAGATGCTTGATAGTCTAGTTATTCGCAGCTTGCCACAAATACTAAAGTATTTAAAAGTAATAGAACGAATGAAATGCCTTTTTCCTTCCTTGCTCTTTAATTGCGCGTCCTATGGTTTCTTATTTTTGCGTCATTACTACTAATGACGCAATGTATTGAAAATTATTCGTAACAAAGCCGTCAATTTTGTCAATCTGATTACAAAGCTATTTTGTTCAAAGAAACAAAACTTTCATTTCTTATGACGGAATTGAGAAGTTCAAAAGAAACTTTAAGAAACCTCAGGAACTTCGAGAAAGAGTATGTTATGGAATTAAGTGATTAATAAATGACCGTTTTAAGATGCTTGATAGTCTAATTACTGGCAGTTTAAAACAAGCACCAAAGTATTTGAAAGCAGCAGAAGGAATGAAATGTCTTTTTCTTCTTAATCTTTAATAGCTTGTCTTTGCGTCATTACTACTAATGACGCAATGTATTGAAAATGATTTGTAACAAACCCGTCAATTTTGTCAATCTGATTACAAAGCTATTTTGTTCAAAAGAAACAAAAACTTTCATTTCTTGTTATGGCGGAAATCAGAAATTAAAAAAAAAAACTTAAGAAACTTCAGGAACTTCAAGAAAGAGTATGTTATGAAACCAAGTGAGTAAGAAATGACTAATTTAGGATGCTTGATAGTCTATTCATTTGCAGTTTGAAACAAGTACCAAAGCAAAGTATTTCAAAGTAGCAGAAGGAATGAAATGTCTTTTTTTTCCTGATCTTTAATCGCGTGTGCTATTGTTTCTTATCTTTGCGTCATTACTACTAATGACCGAATGTATTGAAAATAATTTGTAACAAACCCGTCAATTTTGTCAATGTGATTACAAAACTATTTTGTTCGTTATTGGGGAAATCGTACATTACATTGCAAACGGGTTTGAAACCGTTTACAAGGTAAAACCGTCAAATTTTCGCGCAAGGTAAACGAAATCATTGGTTTTCAAGAAACAGTATGTTATGAAACCAAGTGCCTGATAAATGATTAATTTAAGATGCTTGATAGTCTAATCATTTGCAGTTTGAACCAAGTGCCAAACTATCTGAAAGTAGCAGAAGGAATGAAATATCTGTTTTCTTCTTGATCTTTAATCTCGTGTGCTATGGGTTCTTATCTTTGCGTCGTTACTACTAATGACGCAATGTATTGAAAATGATTTGTAACAAACCCGTCAATTTTGTAAATCTGATTACAAAGCTATTTTCTTCGTTATTGGGGAAATCTTACATTACATTGGAATCGGGTTTGAATTCGTTTACAAGGTAAAAGCGTCAAATTTTCGTGCAAGGCAACCGAAATCATTGGTTTTCAAGAAACAGTATGTTATGAAACCAAGTGACTGATAAATGACCAATTTAGGATGCTTGATAGTCTAATCATTTGCAGTTTGAAACAAGTAAAAAATTATTTGAAAGTAGCAGAAGGAATGAAGTGTTTTTTTTTCTTCTTAAGCTTTAATCGCGTGTGCTATGGTTTCTTATCTTTGCGTCATTACTACTAATGACGCAATGTATTAACCAAACTAAGATATTTCAGGAACTTCATGAAAGAGTATGTTGTGAAATCAAGTGACTGATAAATGACCAATTTAAGATGCTTGATAGTCTAATTACTTGCAGTTTCAAACAAGTGTCAAAGTATTTGAAAGTTGCAGAAGGAATGAAATGTCTTTTTTCTTCTTGATCTTTAATCGCGTGTGCTATGGTTTCTTATATTTGCAATGTATTGAAAATGACTTGGAACAAACCCGTCAATTTTGTCAATCTGATTACAAACCTATTTTGATCGTTATTGGGGAAATCGTACATTACATCGCAAACGGCTTTGAAACCGTTTACAACGTAAAACCGTCAAATTTTCGTGCAAGGTAAACGAAATCATTGGTTTTCAAGAAACAGTATGTTATGAAACCAAGTGACTGATAAATGACCAGCTTAAGATGGTTGATAGTCAAATAATTTGCAATTTGAAACAAGTACCAAAGTATCTGAAAGTAGCAGAAGGAATGAAATGTCTTTTTTCTTCTTAATCTTTCATGGCCTGTGCTATGGTTTCTTATCTTTGCGTCATTACTACTAATGACGCAATGTATTGAAAATGATTTGTAACAAACCAGTCAGTTTTGTCAATCTGATTACAAAGCTTTTTTATTCAAAAGAAAACAAAACTTTCATCTTTTAGTATGGCGGAAATCAGAAGTTTAAAAGAAACTTTAAGAAACTTCAGGAACTTCAAGAAATGGTATGTTGTGAAATCAAGTGACTGATCAATGCCAATTTAAGATGCTTGATAGTTTAGTTACTTGCAGTTTGAAACAGGTACGAAAGTATTTCAAAGTAGCAGGAGGAATGAACATGATCTTCAATCGCGTGTGCTAACTAATGACGCAATATATTGAAAATGATTTGTAACAAACCCGTGAAATTTTTCAATCTGATTACAAAACTATTTTGTCCCTTATTAGGAAATCGTACATTACATTACAAATGGGTTTGAAACCGTTTACAACGTAACACTCATATTTTCGTGCAAGCTAAACGAAATCATTGGCTTTCAAGAAACAGTATGTAATGAAACCAAGTGAGTACGAAATGACCAATTTAGGATGCTTCATAGTCTAATCATTTGCAGTTTGAAACAAGTACCAAAGCAAAGTATTTCAAAGTAGCAGAAGGAATGAAATGTCTTTTTTTCCCCTGATCTTTAATCACGTGTGCTATCTTATCTTTGCGTCATTACTACTAATGACCGAATGTATTAAAAATTGTAAGAAACCCGTCATTTTGTCAATGCGATTACAAAACTAGTTTGTTCATTATCGTACATTGCCGTTTACAACGTAACACTCATATTTTCGTGCAAGCTAAACGAAATCATTGGCTTTCAAGAAACAGTATGTAATGAAACCAAGTGAGTACGAAATGACCAATTTAGGATGCTTCATAGTCTAATCATTTGCAGTTTGAAACAAGTACCAAAGCAAAGTATTTCAAAGTAGCAGAAGGAATGAAATGTCTTTTTTTTCCCCTGATCTTTAATCGCGTGTGCTATGGTTTCTTATCTTTGCGTCATTACTACTAATGACCGAATGTATTAAAAATTGTAAGAAACCCGTCAATTTTGTCAATGCGATTACAAAACTAGTTTGTTCATTATTGGGGAAATCGTACATTACATTGCAAACGGGTTTGAAACCGTTTACAAGGTAAAACCGTCAAATTTTCGCGCAAGGTAAACGAAATCATTAGTTTTCAAGAAACAGTATGTTATGAAACCAAGTGACTGATAAATGATTAATTTAAGATGCTTGATAGTCTAATCATTTGCAGTTTGAAACAAGTGCCAAACTATCTGAAAGTAGCAGAAGGAATGAAATATCTGTGTTCTTCTTGATCTTTAATCTCGTGTGCTATGGGTTCTTATCTTTGCGTCATTACTACTAATGACGCAATGTATTGAAAATGATTTGTAACAAACCCGTCAATTTTGTAAATCTGATAACAAAGCTATTTTCTTCGTTATTGGGGAAATCGTACATTACATTGGAATCGGGTTTGAATTCGTTTACAACGTAAAAGCGTCAAATTTTCGTGCAAGGCAACCGAAATCATTGGTTTTCAAGAAACAGTATGTTATGAAACCAAGTGACTGATAAATGACCAATTTAGGATGCTTGATAGTCTACTCATTTGCAGTTTGAAACAAGTAAAAAAGTATTTGAAAGTAGCAGAAGGAATGAAATTTTTTTTTCTTCTTAAGCTTTAATCGCGTGTGCTATGGTTTCTTATCTTTGCGACTAATGTATGACGCAATGTATTGAAAATGATTTGTAACAATCCCGTCAATTTGTCAATCTGATTACAAAGCTATTTTGTTCAAAAGAAATAAAACTTTTATTTCTTATTATGCCGGAATTCAGAAGTTAAACAGAAACGTTAAGAAACTTCAGGAACTTCATGAAAGAATATGTTATGAAATCAAGTGACTGAAAAATTACCAATTTAAGATGCTTGATAGTCTTATTACTTGCAGTTTGAAACAAGTACCAAAGTATTTGAAGGTAGCAGAATGAATAAAATGTCTTTTTTCTTCTTCATCTTTAATCGCGTGTGCTATGGGTTCTCATCTTTGCGTCATTACTACTAATGACGCAAAGTAGGCCTATAGTAGATTAAATATGTTACAATGTGTGAGAACATACCGCGAATTTTGTGAATTGGGTACAAAGCTCTTTTTTCTTTGTTGAAAGAAAAAAAATTATTATTTTGAGACATTGAAACGGCCTGGGCCACACTGGGGTCGGTATAAATGTCTAGCTTAGGAGGTTAGCAACCTCATCTGACCACTCACATAGTGGCCCAGGCCTTAGGGGCCTGATATTTAAAGTGGGGTGGGGGTGGGGTAAGCAATTTCACCTGGTTTCAACTGGTCTCTGTTTGTAACTGATTTCAACTGGTTTCAAGTAGTTTTAACTTGTTTCAACTGGTTTTAACTGGTTTTAACTAGTTTCAAATGGTCTCAACTGCTTTCAACTGTTCTTGACTAGTTTCAACTGGTTTTAACTCGTTTCAACTGGTCTCAACTGGTATGGACTAGTTTCAACTGATCTCAAGTTATTTCAACTGGTCTCAAATGGTTTCAACTGATCTCAAGCTATTTCAACTGGTCTCAACTGGTTTCAACTGGTTTGATCTGCTCTCAACTGGTTTTAACTGGTTTCAACTGGTCTCAACTGGTTTTAGCTGGTTCCAACTGCTTTGAACTGGTCTCAACGGGTTTTAACTGGTTCAATGGTTCTCAACTGGGTTCAACTAGTCTCAACTTATTTTGACTGGTTTCAAGTACGTAGTTTCAACTCATCTCAAGTGGTTTCATTTGGTTTCAACTGGTTTTAACTGGTTTCAACTTGTTTGAAATATCTCAGCTGGTTTTAACTGGTTTTCACTGGTTTTCAATTGGTCTCTGTTTCTAACTAATTTGAACTGGTTTCAAGTAGTTTTAACTTTTTTCAACTAGTTTTAACTAGTTTCAAGTAGTTTTAACAGGTTTCGACTGATCTAAACTGGTTTCAACTGGTTATAACTGATTTTAACCAGTTTTCACTGGTCTCATCTGGTTTCAACTGTTCTCGATTTTTTTCAACTGGTTTCAACTGTTCTAGACTGATTTCAACTGTTCTTGACTGTTTTCAACGGGTTTCAACTGATCTCAACTGGTTTCAACTGATTTTGACCGGTTTCAACTGGTTTTTAACTGGTTTTAACTAGTTTCAAGTGGTCTCAACTGGTTTCAACCAGTTTCAACTGTTTTCAACTGATTTTAACTGGTTTTAACTAGTTTCAACTGGTCGCAACTGATTTCAACTGGTTTCATCTGGTTTGAACTGGTTTAAACTGGTCTCAACTTGTTTTAACTGGTTTCAACTTCTTTCCTTGATATTCATCTTTCCATTCATCCAGGTTTGATTCATATTTTTTGTTTTCAATTTCCATTTCTTTATAGTAAATGCTTTCATCATTTCTTTTCAAACTTATCGATCTCTCCCTTGCTTTCCTTTATAATACGTTTCTCTTCTTCCCTTCCATTGTCTTTTATTGAACGCTCTATTTTGTAAACCTTTTGTTTCTGTGGGTTGAACTTTTTGAATACTTGAGATCAGTTGAAACTAGTTGACACCAGTTGAACCCAGTTAAAACCAGTTTAAATTAGATGAAACCAGTTAAAACCAGTTGAGATCAGTTCAATTCAGTTGAAACCAGATGAAACCAGCTGAGAATCTCTACTTCAGCACCACTATAAAATTTCACATAATGTTTGTTTGTGGTGTGATGCACGTATGGTAATGTGTGATGAACACTTGTTTAACAAATACCCATGGAACAGAGTGCAACATCCATCTGAGAGCAAGAATGGATAACTGTGTAAATGAGACATACCCTTTTTGACACATTGACATATCATTGAATGATCTGGATTGGATTTGATCAAAAAAAGAAGAATTGTGCCGCAGTCCTTGCCGCTACACAGAATTCTCTGCATATAACATTAGCAGCTATTCAAAGACTTCTAGCTCACCTGCCCAAATATTTTTCATTTAATTACACATTTCCATATTGTGGACTAAAATTGATTGTTGACAAGTTTAGGTGCATGTCATATGCCTATTCAATGTCTAAATTGTGGTACAGAGTGTCATAACAGAATATCTTGAAGAGTCAATACTAGTCTTCTTGAACATAGCTCTTGAAAAGTTGAAGAAGCTTACTGGCAAGATGATAACTGTATTCTCTCCAGTTCAAAATAGTATATATCTTGATATTCTTTCAACACATTGAAATAATGACTCATGTTTCCACCACTTTCTTTCACTTACCGGGTTTTGCACCTCTCAAACTATATGTTTCTCTTGATCAATTTCCAGCTCAAGGTTCCATTACTATGTTACAGGAAGAACTTCAAAAGAGGATATTGGAAGTGCTCAAACTCTGCCGGAATTCCAGCAAAACCTTTACTCCCTCAAACATCAGCCACCACGTTTCCAATGAAATTCCAGATGACACCTTGGTATATGACATGGCAGCTGAGACACAAGATCTTAACAGTGAAGTCACCAATGACAACTGCTCAAATGAACTAGACCTGCTGCCTTCGTCAAGTAGCTCCTCTGACTTGCAAGAATATTCTGAATGTGATATTATTACTGATGGAAACAGTGAGTTCAATGTCATGCAGGATGACTTCATGAATGAAGACAATGAGGTGACAGCATTGTAAACTGGTGATGCACTGAAGCATGTTAGTGAGTGAAACAGAAGTTGCTGATTCAAAGAACTACAACCTGTCAACTTTGACTTTGTGTCAAGAATATGTCTGAAGCCGATGCACATTCACATGAGTGTTAAGCTTGATTGAATTGGTGCCAGATGCATTTGGTACTGGATATTCTGTGGACATACCTCATGTGTCTCATGTGACAGCTTTGAAATCTATGCAGGATGAGATGGAGGTTATATGTATTATCCTCAGATGTAACAGGAATTTGGGGATTTGTTTGATGTAGAGTTAAAATGAGAAGTAGGGTAGATTGGCCGTTACATTTTTTTTTTTGCATGAATTGTAGCATGTATGTTAAATAATGTGAAGCGTTATATATATTGCTCTCATTTGACATGGACTTTTCACAAACGGGAAAGTTTACATTACACTTGCATATATCTTTTATTGTAACTGTGATATTTTCAACATTTTTGAATACCCATTATCATAACAATCATGCCTCCATCAGCAAGAAATGAAGATGGCTTATATCATATGTGTTGGGCAAGCTGCACATTGAGTTATAGTTTATGGTTACTACTCCACAGAATAAAATTCTCCTAGTTTCTCTATGAATGAGATAAAGCCTGGTTCACATGTTGACTTGATGGTGCAAATTTGTAAGACATATTTTATGTGCATGTCAATTACAGTGTTTGATAATATAGTGACCACATTTTGCTGCTTTAACCTTATACAACAAATTACATCTGTACTTTCTTCATGGTATTTGAGAAAACAGGTACATGTGACAACATTAAGGCAGGAACTTGCATAACTGGACAAATATATTCGCAGCCATCATGGTTTGTGACCTGGGGAGTAAACTATTTCTACATCTATTGAATGAAACCTAAGTAAGTATTATGAGGAAGATGTGAAAGACAACATGACCATCAGTTGCAATGGCAACCATCCTTTTGCTATTACATCCTGGAAAAGTAAAATACAGTTTATGCCACATATTTCATGGGCATGATATTTTGCACTTGGAGACTTCTACAAAATTTTTGAAAGAGACAGCATTCGCAATTAGAAATGGGATGGGAAAGAAGTGCTATCCCTATCATGACAAAACTTGATATCCAACCTGGAGATGATATGTAGAGATATCTGTCTTACAAAAAGGCCAAATATTCTTGAGTTATTGATTTTATCTTAATATATCTGTCAACTCCCAAAATAAAGGCACCATGGCCAGGTGTAACAGTAAGATATTCTACAGGTTGGTACATCCAAGATGAACACTGATTTATATCATTTCTGTTACCTAAACCCGAACTTGCAATCAACTTTAACATGCTTCTCCCTCCCCAATTTGTCACTTCCCAATATCCCGAAGTGAGAAGATATTATTCAATATAATTAAGTTCATTTCAGTTATGATCTTTATCCAGCATAAATTGTCATGGCTCAAAGGCAGTTTTGTACACAAGATATTGTATATTTCAAACATGTTTCTATTACTATTACATATCTTTGATGTTCTTATAAAAAAGGGAAAATATTGTAGAATGTTAAGAGATGCACATTATTTTGCTTGCAGGAAACATAAGTAAGACCTCAAAATTTTATGAATGACAATATTACCTGGTGTGTCTATCTACAATGGTAACTGGTCCTAGTATTTTGACGAATTTGCACATTAAAACGCCTATTTTGGCAAATTTGCCAAATTAAAGTTAGTATGGCAGAACTCCATAAATCGCAAATTCTTATTTGCATTAAAAGCACCCAAAATCCAATATCTGCTAATATATTTTCAAATGCTCATGCCCAAGTGGTAGTTCAGCGAATCTGTAAGAAAATGCACTAGCTGTTGCACAGTCTAGCAAGGGCACTGATATCTGGATGTAGGCAAATTCTGCTAAGCTCATGGCTTGAAGCTGGAAGTTTATGAATTTTGCGACAGCCAATTAACAAGTTACCAGTGCTTCCAGTGAAAAATTGATAATGAGTACCTATTGAGTTTTGGGCATACTAAATGAAGTTGATTAAACTTTAGCTCAAATCGGTCTACATTCTGGAAATTCAGTACTTGACATTTGAAAGTAATTTCCTCGGCTCAAAATTAGAAGTTGAATGAGTTTAATTGCAGTTCTTGATGAAAAAAAAAACTTTCTGGTAAATTCATAAAGATATCATCAGGGTTCATAGATATGCTGTATTTCATCACTTATGCACAAGTATATGGTGATATCAGCTGTTAAGTACTTTCATTTGACAGCAGCAAGATTTAGTGGTTTGGGGTATTTCTCCTTTAGAAGGGAAGAGGAAGCGTAAGCGTGAATTTGGCAAATAGCTGCTTGATTTTTGTACTTTCGGCAAGAATACTTATGTCACCTTTGCACACCGACTGTAAGATATGATAGCAGTGATTCATTTTAGATATTTTCAATGCCAAAGAGACGTATCGAGTTTTGTTATACTTCGATAATTATAAAACATATCAACGAATTCGGTGCTTGAAGTTGTACAATCCTTTGAGCAACTCATTTCAGATAAGGCAACGGAACTAAAGAATCGCGTGAGGTTTGAATGTCTACTGCTTACCAAAATTCTGCGCATTTGGACAAAGTCATTACACAATCCTTCATCATATTGCTATCCAGATATTTTAGTTTAAATCCAGTTTCCAATGCTTGAGTTCTATATCACTCGTCATGACAAACATGAATCTTCAAGCTCAAATTTGGTGAATCCGTCGAAATAGCGTCCAAATATGCAGATTTGGCAAAATATAAAATTTCATCACAGTGAGCATAGGTGAGCTTTTAGAATGTGGTCATTTGGGGAAAAATTAGGATTTGTTATGCATACTGGTTAAGGACACTGATAATAAGGTTAAAGGGAATCAACAAATCTCGAATTTGGCAAATTTTGAGTTGTTGTATCCTCCGGAAAATTTGTTTTCCATGTTCGTCATTCAGGATGAACAACTTAGGATATAACAGCACGACCGTTATTTCAGAAAAAGCAAATGAACCAATATGTCATAAATGGTTGGCCAAAATAACTCAAATGAGGTGTTGAAGTCCACAAATACACATATTCTGCAAATTCGTAAAAATACAAACAAACGGACACTTGATGTTGCACAATCTTACACCTAGTAGCCGTAATTTCCAGATATTTTCATTGCGATCCAATTCTAAAGCTCTCATCAAAAGAAAGCTATAAGCTAGTATTTCATAAGATCATAATTCGACAAAAATGAAGAATCAGTTTCGTGAAATGTTACATATGTTTAACAGAAGTGAACTCTCAATGGGGTTGGAGGGCCAAACTCCACAAACGGTTACAGCTCGTTATTCCGAAGGTTCGTTATTCCGAAATTTCGTTATTTAGAAGGTTCTTTGGTCCGAAGGTTTGTTATTCCGAAGATTCGTTATTCCGAAGGTTCGTTAATCCGAAAATGAAATAAGATTCGTTATTCCGAAGGTTCATTAATCCGAAAATATACTAGGTTCGTTATTCCGACGCTTCGTTAATCCGAAAATGAATTAAGGTTTGCTATTCCGAAGGTTCGTTAATCCGAAAACGAAATAAGGTACGTGAATCCGAAAATGTAATAGGGTTCATTATTCCGAAGGTTTGTTAATCCGAAAACGAAATAGGGTTCGTAATCTCGAAGGTTCGTTAATCCGAAAATGAAATAAAGTTCGTTATTCCGAAGGTTCGTTGATCCGAAAGTAAAAATAGGATCGTTATTCCGAAGGTTCGTTAATCCCAAAATGAAACAAGGCTCATTATTTCGAAGGTTCGTTAATCCGAAAATAGAATATGGCTCTTAATTCCGAACAAAGGTGTAAAATTCTTGTCGTGACAAAATATTGTGTTTTAATTAGAATACTGTCTTATGTGCTCGTTGACACCTGTGCGCATATGTGTGACTGTGTGTATTGAGGTCAAGTACATAGAACCTTTGAAATTACTGTTTAAATACCCATCTTAACCGCTTTCACCCCCATTATCATCGCCTTATAGCCATCGTTTCTCGGTAGTCTAAAATTCATCATAAACAATTCAGGAGAGGCACGCTCACTATATGAAAAGGGGTGCCAGCATAAAACTCTCTTTTGACACATAAACACATACGCGCGCGCACACACGCATTCACACACACACACACACACATGTAAACAAGCAATCACAAACACATGCGATTCCATACAAACTTTTTTTCAACGACGTAGAAATTTGTAATTTCATTTGTACTTGTATACTAATGATGAAAGTAGAAATATTTTCAGCTGAGATAAGGCTCGCCCAGCTGCAGATTTCAACTGGTTTCAAGTAGTTTTAACTTGTTTCAACTGGTTTAAGTGGTTTCAACTTGTTTTAACTAGTTTCTAATGGTCTCAACTGGTTTCAACTCTTCTTGACTAGTTTCAACTGGTTTTGACTCGTTTCAACTGGTTTCAACTTTTTTTGAACTGGTCTCAACTGGTATGGACTAGTTTCAACTGATCTCAAGTTATTTCAACTGGTCTCAACTGGTTTCAACTGATCTCAAGTTATTTCAACTGGTTTGATCTGTTCTCAACTGGTTTTAACTGGTTTCAACTGGTTTCAACTGGTCTCAACTGGTTTTAGCTGGTTTCAACTGCTTTGAACTGGTCTCAACTGGTTTTAACTGGTTCAATGGTTCTCAACTGGGTTCAACTAGTCTAAACTGGTTTTGACTGGTTTCAAGTACGTAGTTTCAACTGATCTCAAGTGGTTTCATTTGGTTTCAACTGGTTTTAACTGGTTTCATTTTGTTTCAAATATCTCAGCTGGTTTTAACAGGTTTTCAACTGGTCTCTGTTTCTAACTAATTTCAACTGGTTTCACGTAGTTCTAACTTTTTTCAACTCGTTTCAACTGGTTTTAACTAGTTTCAAGTACTTTTAACAGGTTTCAACTGATCTAAACTGGTTTCAACTGATTTTGACTGGTTTCAACTGGTTTTAACTGATTTTAACTAGTTTTCACTGGTCTCATCTCGTTTCAACTGTTCTCGATTTTTTTCAACTGGTTTCAACTGTTCTAGACTGATTTCAACTGTTCTCGACTGTTTTCAACGGGTTTCAACTGATATCAACTGGTTTCAACTGATTTCAACTGTTTTCGACTGATTTCAACTGTTCTCGACTGTTTTCAACGGGTTTCAACTGATATCAACTGGTTTCAACTGATTTTGACCGGTTTCAACTGGTCTTTAACTGGTTTTAACTAGTTTCAAGTGGTCTCAACTGGTTTCAACTGTTTTCAACTGATTTTAACTGGTTTTAACTAGATTTCAACTGGTCGCAACTGGTTTCATTTGGTTTGAACTAGTTTAAACTGGTCTCAACTAGTTTTAACTGGTTTCAACTTCTTTCCTTGATATTCATCTTTCCATTCATCCAGGTTTGATTCATCTTTTTTGTTTTCAATTTGCATTTCTTCATAGTAATTGCTTTCATCATTTCTTTTCAAACTTATCCATCTCTCCCTTGCTTTCCTTTATAATACAAGTTTCTCTTCTTCCCTTCCATTGTCTTTTATTGAACGCTCTATTTTGTAAACCTTTTGTTTCTGTGGGTTGAACTTTTTGAATACTTGAGATCAGTTGAAACTAGTTGACATCAGTTGAACCCAGTTAAAACCAGTTGAGATCAGTTCAATTCAGTTGAAACCAGATGAAACCAGTTAAAACTAGTTGAGACTAGTTCAAACCAGTTGAAACCAGTTGAGAAATTAGTGTGTGTAATGAGTCTCGGCATTATAACGGTGATGAAATCAAATTAGTCCATACTGAAAGTTTCATTGAATTCCCAGTAAATTGGGTATTTGGCAGTAACAACGCAAAGTAAAGAAACATCGGGCAGTATATTCGATGTGTTATACAAGGAGAGAAAATTCCTTGTATTTGTTATGTCGATTTCATCGATTTTTGTTACTCGCTAGAAATCCGGGGAAGGTTCGACAAAATAAAGAATCTGTTATTGGGCAAATCGTACATTACATTGCCAACGGGATTGAAACCATTTCCAACGTAAAACCGTCAAATTTTCGTGCAAGGGAAATGAAATCATTGGTTTTCAAAAAAACAGGATGTTATGAATTCAAGTGAATGATAAATGATCAATTTAAGATGCTTGATAGTCTAGTTACTCGCAGCTTGCCACAAGTACCAAAGTATTTAAAAGTAATAGAACGAATGAAATGCCTTTTTCCTTCTTGCACTTTAGCTGCGCGTCCTATGGTTTCTTATTTTTGCGTCATTACTACTAATGACGCAATGTATTGACAATTATTCGTAACAAAGGAGTCAATTTTGTCAATCTGATTACAAAGCTATTTTGTTCAAAAGAAACAAAACTTTCATTTCTTATTATGACGGAATTGAGAAGTTCAAAAGAAACTTTAAGAAACCTAAGGAACTTCGAGAAAGAGTATGTTATGGAATTAAGTGACTAATAAATGACCGTTTTAAGATGCTTGATAGTCTAATTACTGGCAGTTTAAAACAAGCACCAAAGTATTTGAAAGCAGCAGAAGGAATAAAATGTCTTTTTTCCTCTTGATCTTTAATCTCGTGTGCTATGGTTTCTTATCTTTGCGTCATTACTGATTTGTAACAAACCCGTCAATTTTCTTAATCATTTGAAGTTTGAAACAAGTACCAAAGTATTTGAAGGTAGCAGAAGGAGTGAAATATCTTTTTCTTCTTAAAATCTTTTTTCCTCTTGAATCGCTTGTCTTATGCGTCATTACTACTAATGACGCAATGTATTGAAAATGATTTGTAACAAACCCGTCAATTTTGTCAATCTGAGTGCAAAGCTATTTTGTTAGAAATCGTAAACAAAAACTTTCATTTCTTGTTATGGCGGAAAACAGAAATTTTCGTGCAAAAACTTGAGAATCATTGGAACTTCAAGAAAGAGTATGTTATGAAATCAAGTGACTGATAAATGACCAATTTAAGATGCCTTGATATTCTAATCATTTGCAGTTTGAAACAAGTACCAAAGTATTTGAAAGTAGCAGAAGGAATGAAACGTCTTTTTTTAATCTTTAATCGCTTGTCTTTGCGTCATTACTACTAATGACGCAATGTATTGAAAATAATTTGTAACAAACCCGTCAATTTTTTTTCAATCTGATTCCAAAGCTATTTTGTTCGTTATTGGTTAAATCGTACCATTACATTGCAAACGGGTGGGAGTTCGTTTACAACGTAAAACCGTCAAATTTGTATGCAAGGTAAACGAAATCATTGGTTTTCAAGAATCAGAATGTAATGAGACCAAGTCACTGATTAATGACCAATTTAGGATGCTTGATAGTCTAATCATTTGAAGTTTGAAACAAGTACCAAAGTACCAATCTGATTGCAAAGCTATTTTGTTCAAAAGAAACAAAACTTTCATTTGTTATAATGACGGAATTCAGAAGTTTAAAAGAAACTTGAATTTCAAAAAACAATATATTATGAAATCAAGTGACTGACAAATGAGCAATTTAAGATGCTTGACAGTCTAATTACTTCCAATTTGAAAGAAGTACCAAAGTATTTGAAAATAGCAGAATGAATAAAATGTCTTTTTTCTTCTTGATCTTTAATCGCGTGTGCTATGAATTCTTATCTTTGCGTCATTACTACAAATGACGCAATGTATTGAAAATGATTTGTAACAAACCCGTCAATTTTGTCAATCTGATTCCAAAGCTATTTTGTTCGTTATTGGTTAAATCGTACCATTACATTGCAAACGGGTGGGAGTTCGTTTACAACGTAAAACCGTAAAATTTGCATGCAAGGTAAACGAAATCATTGGTTTTCAAGATACAGTATGTAATGAGGCCAAGTCACTGATAACTGACCAATATAGGATGCTTGATAGTCTAAGTCTCAAACAAGTACCAAAGTATTTGAAGGTAGCAGAAGGAATGAAATGTCTTTTTCTTCTGAATCTTTAATCGCTTGTTTTTGCGTCATTACTACTAATGACGCAATGTATAAAAAATGATTTGTAACAAACCCGTCAATTTTGTCAATCTGATTACAGAGCTATTTTGTTCAAAAGAAACAAAAATTTCATTTCTTGTTATGGCGGAAATCAGAAATTTAAAAAAAAATTAAGAAAGTTCAGGAACTTCAAGAAAGAGTATGTTATGAAATCACAAGTGACTGATAAATGACCAACTTAAGATACTTGATAGTCTAATTAATTGCAGTTTGAAACGAGTACCAAACTACTTGAGAGTAGAAGAATGAATAAAATGTCTTTTTTTCTTGTTGATCTTTAATCGCGTGTGCTATGGTGTCTTATCTTTGCGTCATTACTACTAATGACGCAATGTATTGAAAATGATTTGTAACACACCCTCAATTTTGTCAATCTGATTGCAAAGCTATTTTGTTCAAAAGAAACAAAAACTTTCATTTCTTGTTATGGCGGAAATCAGAAATTTAAAAAAAAAACAAGAAAGTTCATTAACTTCAAGAAAGAGTATGTTATGAAATCAGAAGTGACTGATAAATGACCAACTTAAGATGCTTGATAGTCTAAATAATTGCAGTTTGAAACGAGTACCAAACTACTTGAGAGTAGAAGAATGAATAAAATGTCTTTTTTTCTTGTTGATCTTTAATCGCGTGTGCTATGGTGTCTTATCTTTGCGTCATTACTACTAATCACGCAATTTATTGAAAATGATTTGTAACACACCCTCAATTTTATCAATCTGATTGCAAAGCTATTTTGTTCAAAAGAAACAAAACTTTGATTTATTATGACGGAATTCAGAAGTTTAAAAGAAACTTGAATTTCAAAAAGGAATATATCATGAAATCAAGTGACTGACAAATGAGCAATCTAAGATGCTTGACAGTCTAATAACTTCCAATTTGAAACAAGTACCAAAGTATTTGAAAATAGCAGAATGAATAAAATGTCTTTTTTTCTTCTTGATCTTTAATCGCGTGTGCTACGGTTTCTTATCTTTGCGTCATTACTACAAATGACGCAATGTATTGAAAATGATTTGTAACAATCCCGTCAATTTTGTCAATCTGAATTCAAAGCTATTTTATCCGTTTACAACGTAACACTCATATTTTTGTGCAAGCTAAACGAAGTCGTTGGTTTTCAAGAAACAGTATGTAATGAGACCAAGTGAGTAAGAAGTGACCAATTCAGTTAGGATGCTTGATAGTCTAATCATTTGCAGTTTGAAACAAGTACCAAAGCAAAGTATTTCAAAGTAGCAGAAGGAATGAAATGTCTTTTTTTTTTCCTGATCTTTAATCGCGTGTGCTATGGTTTCTTATCTTTGCGTCATTACTACTAATGACCGAATGTATTGAAAATAATTTGTAACAAACCCGTCAATTTTGTCAATGTGTTTACAAAACTATTTTGTTCGTTATTGGGGAAATCGTACATTACATTGCAAACGGGTTCGAAACAATTTACAAGGTAAAACCGTCAAATTTTCGCGCAAGGTAAACGAAATCATTGGATTTCAAGAAACAGTATGTTATGAAACCAAGTGACTGATAAATGATTAATTTAAGATGCTTGATAGTCTAATCATTTGCAGTTTGAAACAAGTAAAAAAGTATTTGAAAGTAGCAGAAGGAATGAAATTTTTTTTTCTTCTTAAGCTTTAATCACGTGTGCTATGGTTTCTTATCATTGCGTCATTACTACTAATGACGCAATGTATTAACGAAACTAAGAAACTTCAGGAACTTCATGAAAGAGTATGTTGTGAAATCAAGTGACTGATAAATGACCAATTTAAGATGCTTGGTAGTCTAATTACTTGCAGTTTCAAACAAGTGTCAAAGTATTTGAAAGTTGCAGAAGGAATGAAATGTCTTTTTTCTTCTTGATCTTTAATCGCGTGTGGTATGGTTTCTTATCTTTGCAATGTATTGAAAATGACTTGGAACAAACCCGTCAATTTTGTCAATCTGATTACAAACCTATTTTGATCGTTATTGGGGAAATCGTACATTACATTGCAAACGGCTTTGAAACCGTTTACAACGTAAAACCGTCAAATTTTCGTGCAAGGTAAACGAAATCATTGGTTTTCAAGAAACAGTATGTTATGAAACCAAGTGACTGATAAATGACCAGCTTAAGATGGTTGATAGTCAAATAATTTGCAGTTTGAAACAAGTACCAAAGTATCTGAAAGTAGCAGAAGGAATGAAATGTCTTTTTTCTTCTTAATCTTTCATGGCGTGTGCTATGGTTTCTTATCTTTGCGTCATTACTACTAATGACGCAATGTATTGAAAATAATTTGTAACAAACCAGTCAATTTTGTCAATCTGATTACAAAGCGTTTTCATTCAAAAGAAAACAAAACTTTCATCTTTTAGGTATGGCCGAAATCAGAAGTTTAAAAGAAACTTTAAGAAACTTCAGGAACTTCAAGAAATGGTATGGTGTGAAATCAAGTGACTGATCAATGCCAATTTAAGAGGCTTGATAGTCTAGTTACTTGCAGTTTGAAACAGGTACGAAAGTAATTCAAAGTAGCAGGAGGAATGAACATTCTTTTTATTTCATGATGTTCAATCGCGTGTGCTAACTAATGACGCAATGTATTGAAAATGATTTGTAACAAACCCGTGAAATTTTTCAATCTGATTACAAAACTATTTTGTCCCTTATTAGGAAATCGTACGTTACATTACAAATGGGTTTGAAACCGTTTACAACGTAACACTCATATTTTCGTGCAAGCTAAACGAAATCATTGGCTTTCAAGAAACAGTATGTAATGAAACCAAGTGAGTACGAAATGACTAATTTAGGATGCTTCATAGTCTAATCATTTGCAGTTTGAAACAAGTACCAAAGCAAAGTATTTCAAAGTAGCAGAAGGAATGAAATGTCTTTTTTTCCCCTGATCTTTAATCGCGTGTGTTATGGTTTCTTATCTTTGCGTCATTACTACTAATGACCGAACGTATTGAAAATTGTAACAAACCCGTCAATTTTGTCAATGCGATTACAAAAACTATTTTGTTCATTATTGGGGAAATCGTACATTACATTGCAAACGGGTTTGAAACCGTTTACAACGTAAAAGCGTCAAATTTTCGTGCAAGGCAACCGAAATCATTGGTTTTCAAGAAACAGTATGTTATGAAACCAAGTGACTGATAAATGATCAATTTAGGATGCTTGATAGTCTACTCATTTGCAGTTTGAAACAAGTAAAAAAGTATTTGAAAGTAGCAGAAGGAATGAAATGTTTTTTTTTTCTTCTTAAGCTTTAATCGCGTATGCTATGGTTTCTTATCTTTATGCGACTAATGTATGACGCAATGTATTGAAAATGATTTGTAACAATCCGTCAATTTGTCAATCTGATTACAAAGCTATTTTGTTCAAAAGAAATAAAACTCTCATTTCTTATTATGCCGGAATTCAGAAGTTTAACAAAAACGTTAAGAAACTTAAAAAACTTCATGAAAGAATATGTTATGAAATCAAGTGACTGAAAAATTACCAATTTAAGATGCTTGATAGTCTTATTACTTGCAGTTTGAAACAAGTACCAAAGTATTTGAAGGTAGCAGAATGAATAAAATGTCTTTTTTCTTCTTCATCTTTAATCGCGTGTGCTATGGGTTCTCATCTTTGCGTCATTACTACTAATGACGCAAAGTAGGCCTATAGTAGATTAAATATGTTACAATGTGTGAGAACATACCGCGAATTTTGTGAATTGGGTACAAAGCTCTTTTTTCTTTGTTGAAAGGAAAAAAATTATTATTTTGAGACATTGAAACGGCCTGGGCCACACTGGGGTCGGTATAAATGTCTAGCTTAGGAGGTTAGCAACCTCATCTGACCACTCACATAGTGGCCCAGGCCTTAGGGGCCTGACATTTAAAGTGGGGGTTGGGTAAGCAATTTCAACTGGTTTCAACTGGTCTCTGTTTGTAACTGATTCCAACTGGTTTCAAGTAGTTTTAACTTGTTTCAACTGGTTTCAACTGGTTTTAACTAGTTTCAAATGGTCTCAACTGGTTTCAACTGTTCTTGACTAGTTTCAACTGGTTTTAACTCGTTTCAACTTGTCTCAACTGGTATGGACTAGTTTCAACTGATCTCAAGTTATTTCAACTGGTCTCAAATGGTTTCAACTGATCTCAAGTTATTTCAACTGGTCTCAACTGGTTTCAACTGGTTTGATCTGCTCTCAACTGGTTTTAACTGGTTTCAACTGGTTTCAACTGGTCTCAACTGGTTTTAGCTGGTTCCAACTGCTTTGAACTGGTCTCAACTGGTTTTTAGCTGGTTCAATGGTTCTCAACTGGGTTCAACTAGTCTCAACTTATTTTGACTGGTTTCAAGTACGTAGTTTCAACTGATCTCAAGTGGCTTCATTTGGTATCAACTGGTTTTAACTGGTTTCAACTTGTTGAAATATCTCAGCTGGTTTAACTGGTTTTCACTGGTTTTCAATTGGTCTCTGTTTCTAACTAATTTGAACTGGTTTCAAGTAGTCTTTAACTTTTTTCAACTGGTTTTTAACTAGTTTCAAGTAGTTTTAAACAGGTTTCGACTGATCTAAACTTTTCTTCAACTGGTTATAACTGATTTTAACTAGTTTCACTGGTCTCATCTGGTTTCAACTGTTCTCGATTTTTTTCAACTGGTTTCAACTGTTCTAGACTATTTCAACTGTTCTTGACTGTTTTCAACGGGTTTCAACTGATCTCAACTGGTTTCAACTGATTTTGACCGGTTTCAACTGGTTTTTAACTGGTTTTATCTAGTTTCAAGTGGTCTCAACTGGTTTCAACTAGTTTCAACTGTTTTCAACTGATTTTAACTGGTTTTAACTAGTTTCAACTGGTCGCAACTGTTTCAACGGGTTTCAACTGGTTTGAACTGGTTTAAACTGGTCTCAACTTGTTTTAACTGGTTTCAACTTCTTTCCTTGATATTCATCTTTGCATTCATCCAGGTTTGATTCATATTTTTTGTTTTCATTTTCCATTTCTTTATAGTAATTGCTTTCATCATTTCTTTTCAAACTTATCCATCTCTCCCTTGCTTTCCTTTATAATACGTTTCTCTTCTTCCCTTCCATTGTCTTTAATTGAACGCTCTATTTTGTAAACCTTTTGTTTCTGTGGGTTGAACTTTTTGAATACTTGAGATCAGTTGAAACTAGTTGACACCAGTTGTGAAACCCAGTTAAAACCAGTTTAAATTAGATGAAACCCAGTTAAAACCAGTTGAGATCAGTTCAATTCAGTTGAAACCAGATGAAACCAGCTGAGAATCTCTTCTTACAATACTTCAGCACCACTATAAAATTTCACATAATGTTTGTTTGTGGTGTGATGCACATATGGTAATGTGTGATGAACACTTGTTTAACAAATACCCATGGAACAGAGTGCAACATCCATCTGAGAGCAAAAATGGATAACTGAGTAAATGAGACATACCCTTTTGACACACTGACATATCATTGAATGATCTGGATTGGATTTGATCAAAAAAAGAAGAATTGTGCCGCAGTCCTTGCCGCTACACAGAATTCTCTGCATATAACATGTAGCAGCTATTCAAAGACTTCTAGCTCACCTGCCCAAATATTTTTCATTTAATTACACATTTCCATATTGTGGACTAAAATTGATTGTTGACAAGTTTAGGTGCATGTCATATGCCTATTCAATGTCTAAATTGTGGTACAGAGTGTCATAACAGAATATCTTGAAGAGTCAATACTAGTCTTCTTGAACATAGCTCTTGAAAAGTTGAAGAAGCTTACTGGCAAGATGATAACTGTATTCTCTCCAGTTCAAAATAGTATATATCTTGATATTCTTTCAACACATTTAAATAATGTTTCCACCACTTTCTTTCACTTACCGGGTTTTGCACCTCTCAAACTATATGTTTCTCTTGATCAATTTGCAGCTCAAGGCTCCATTACTATGTTACAGGAAGAACTTCAAAAGAGGATATTGGAAGTGCTCAAACTCTGCCGGAATTCCAGCAAAACCTTTACTCCCTCAAACATCAGCCACCACGTTTCCAATGAAATTCCAGATGACCCCTTGGTATATGACATGGCAGCTGAGACACAAGATCTTAAATGTGAAGTCACCAATGACAACTACTCAAATGAACTAGATCTGCTGCCTTCGCCAAGTAGCTCCTCTGACTTGCAAGAATATTTTGAATGTGATATTATTACTGATGGAAACAGTGAGTTCAATGTCATGCAGGATGACTTCATGAATGAAGACAATGAGGTGACAGCATTGTAAACTGGTGATGCACTGAAGCATGTTAGTGAGTGAAACAGAAGTTGCTGATTCAAAGAACTACAACCTGTCAACTTTGACTTTGTGTCAAGAATATGTCTGAAGCCGATGCACATTCACATGAGTGTTAAGCTTGATTGAATTGGTGCCAGATGCATTTGGTACTGGATATTCTGTGGACATACCTCATGTGTCTCATGTGACAGCTTTGAAATCTATGCAGGATGAGATGGAGGATATATGTATTATCCTCAGATGTAACAGAAATTTGGGGATTTGTTTGATGTAGAGTTAAAATGAGAAGTAGGGTAGATTGGCCGTTACATTTTTTTTTTTTTTTGCATGAATTGTAGCATGTATGTTAAATAATGTGAAGCGTTGTATATATTGCTCTCATTTGACATGGACTTTTCACAAACGGGAAAGTTTACATTACACTTGCATATATCTTTTATTGTAACTCTATGAATGAGATAAAGCCTGGTTCACATGTTGACTTGATGGGGCAAATTTGTAAGACATATTTTATGCGCATGTCAATTACAGTGCTTGATAACATAGTGACCACATTTTGCTGCTTTAACCTTATACAACAAATTACATCTGTACTTTCTTCATGGTATTTGAGAAAACAGGTACATGTGACAACATTAAGGCAGGAACTTGCATAACTGGACAAATATATTGGCAGCCATCATGGTTTGTGACCTGGGGAGTAAACTATTTCTACATCTATTGAATGAAACCTAAGTAAGTATTATGAGGAAGATGTGAAAGACAACATGACCATCAGTTGCAATGGCATTTCAGTTATGATCTTTATCCAGCATAAATTGTCATGGCTCAAAGTCAGTTTTGTACAGAAGATATTATATATTTCAAACATGTTTCTATTACTATTACATATCTTTGATGTTCTTATAAAAAAGGGAAAATATTGTAGAATGTTAAGAGATGCACATTATTTTGCTTGCAGGAAACATAAGTAAGACCTCAAAATTTTTTGAATGACAATATTCCCTGGTGATGGGATTACAAAATTCTTTTTTTTAGAATGCTAAATGATTTTGATTTAGAATGTATGTATTTAAAGGGTTAGTATAGTATTGGTTGAGGAAAGGATTCAGTTTTTAACTTTTTGCGAGATACATAAAAACCACTTCATGAAATGTTAAAAAGCATACAACTCCATGATGAATTTTAAGTTTATTTGAAGAAAATAGGTTTTGAAATGGCTGACAAATCCAAAAACATAGTAAAACAAAGCAAGATGGGTCCCACCTTTTATTAGGATTATTTTGGATATCTCAGCTTATTGAAATCCGATTTTCTCGGAAGGAAGTGGTGTAGCGAATTCTCCAGATGCATGAACCTGTACGCAAGCTTTTTGCTCATGTGCCAGACCTCCCTCACCTAAATCTGTGGCATAACGAAATTCATATCAGATGTCATGCAGAAAAACAGTAAATGATGATCTCAAGTCAATAAGTCCAGAACAGGATTTTGAATGAGTTCAGAATCTTCCAAACTTTACTGCTGTTTCAGCCAGTGCAGTTGAGAATTGTTTGGGTCTAATGTGATACAGCTACAACATGTAGCTGTTGTATTTATGAGTCTCATCCAGGTTGTCTTCTTCTCATGATTTATACAAATTCTTTCTTTTGGATAGGACTTACCTATCAAATGGGCCTTAATTATACAAACAATGTGCATTACACAGGGCATTAGTAAGAACTACCCAACCGATGGTAACTTTGGAACAGTCAAAAACACGAGGTGGAGCCAAAT
Source organism: Diadema antillarum (assembly GCF_040938485.1). Taxonomy (NCBI): domain Eukaryota; kingdom Metazoa; phylum Echinodermata; class Echinoidea; order Diadematoida; family Diadematidae; genus Diadema; species Diadema antillarum. The sequence goes on along the minus strand of NW_027271963.1, from coordinate 603,823 downwards.
GTGTTTTGGACTGTTTCAAAAGTTACCCAGGTTACATGATTTTAGTAGCACCTTGACCAAGTAATGTGCATTGTTTTATAAAATGATAACATTTTTGCAGTAAAGTACATGACCTGATGCATTTCCATGTTTGTGTAGAATCTTCGTTTTAGCCACCTGGTATTACCCTATTTGTGGCGACTGATTTTTGTTAGTATTAGATACAGATATACAGAATATTTTCCTTGAAGGTTTGTATGGTCGTGGAGATACAGTTTGTATGCACAGCCTTGTGGAAGAACCGTTACAGCCTTCTGCTGAAGCAAGCTCCCATGTCGAAATGAAATAAGTGAAGCAATTAATACTTAAAATACTAAAAACGTGTCATTTTAAAGCACAAAAAGTGTAAGCATTGTATTGAAATCAACACTCAATAAAACAGATTAATGCTGCAATCACAAGTGTTTACATGTCTTTATTTTGATAAATAACATGTCTATCTACAATGCTAAACTGGTCCTAGTATTTTGACGAATTTGCACATTAACACGCCTATTTTGGCAAATTTGCCAAATTCAAAGTTAGTATGGCAGAACTCCATAAATCGCAAATTCTTCTTTGCATTAAAAGCACCCAAAATCCAATATCTGCTAATATATTTTCAAATGCTCATGCCCAAGTGGTAGTTCAGCGAATCTGTAAGAAAATGCACTAGCTGTCTAGCAAGGGCACTGATATCTGGATGTAGGCAAATTCTTCTAAGCTCATGGCTTGAAGCTGTAAGTTTATGAATTTTGCGACAGCCAATTAACAAGTTACCAGTGATTCCAGTGAAAAATTGATAATGAGTACCTATTGAGTTTTGGGCATACTAAATGAAGTTGATTAAACTTTAGCTCAAATCGGTCTACATTCTGGAAATTCAGTACTTGACATTTGAAAGTAATTTCCTCGGCTCAAAATTAGAAGTTGAATGAGTTTAATTGCAGTTCTTGATGAAAAAAAAAACTTTCTGGTAAATTCATGAAGATATCATCAGGGTTCATAGATATGCTGTATTTCATCACTTATGCACAAGTATATGGTGATATCAGCTGTTAAGTACTTTCATTTGACAGCAGCAAGATTTAGTGGTTTAGGGTATTTCTCCTTTAGAAGGGAAGAGGAAGCGTAAGCGTGAATTTGGCAAATAGCTGCTTGATTTTTGTACTTTCGGCAAGAATACTTATGTCACCTTTGCACACCGACTGTAAGATATGATAGCAGTGATTCATTTTAGATATTTTCAATGCCAAAGAGACGTATCGAGTTTTGTTATACTTCGATAATTATAAAACATATCAACGAATTCGGTGCTTGAAGTTGTACAATCCTTTGAGCAACTCATTTCAGATAAGGCAACGGAACTAAAGAATCGCATGAGGTTTGAATGTCTACTGCTTACCAAAATTCTGCGCATTTGGACAAAGTCATTACACAATCCTTCATCATATTGCTATCCAGATATTTTAGTTTAAATCCAGTTTCCAATGCTTGAGTTCTATATCACTCTTCATGACAAACATGAATCTTCAAGCTCAAATTTGGTGAATCCGTCGAAATAGCGTCCAAATATGCAGATTTGGCAAAATATAAAATTTCATCACAGTTAGCATAGGTGAGCTTTTAGAATGTGGTCATTTGGGGAAAAATTAGGATTTGTTATGCATACTGGTTAAGGACGCTGATAATAAGGTTAAAGGGAATCAACAAATATCGAATTTGGCAAATTTTGAGTTGTTGTATCCTCCGGAAAATTTTTTTTCCATGTTCGTCATTCAGGATGAACAACTTAGGATATAACAGCACGACCGTTATTTCAGAAAAAGCAAATGAACCAATATGTCATAAATGGTTGGCCAAAATAACTCAAATGAGGTGTTGAAGTCCACAAATACACATATTCTGCAAATTCGTAAAAATACAAACAAACGGACACTTGATGTTGCACAATCTTACACCTAGTAGCCGTAATTTCCAGATATTTTCATTGCGATCCAATTCTAAAGCTCTCATCAAAAGAAAGCTGTAAGCTAGTATTTCATAAGATCATAATTCGACAAAAATGAAGAATCAGATTCGTGAAATGTTACATATGTTTAACAGAAGTGAACTCAATGGGGTTGGAGGGCCAAACTCCACAAACGGTTACAGCTCGTTATTCCGAAGGTTCTTTGGTCCGAAGGTTTGTTATTCCGAAGATTCGTTATTCCGAAGGTTCGTTAATCCGAAAATGAAATAAGATTCGTTATTCCGAAGGTCCATTAATCCGAAAATATACTAGGTTCGTTATTCCGACGCTTCGTTAATCCGAAAATGAATTAAGGTCTGCTATTCCGAAGGTTCGTTAATCCGAAAACGAAATAAGGTACGTGAATCCGAAAATGTAATAGGGTTCATCATTCCGAAGGTTTGTTAATCCGAAAACGAAATAGGGTTCGTAATCTCGAAGGTTCGTTAATCCGAAAATGAAATAAGGTTCGTTATTTCGAAGGTTCGTTAATCCGAAAATGAAATAAGGTTCGTTATTCCGAAGGTTCGTTGATCCGAAAGTAAAAATAGGATCGTTATTCCGAAGGTTCGTTAATCCCAAAATGAAACAAGGCTCATTATTTCGAAGGTTCGTTGATCCGAAAAGGAAGTAAGGCTCGTTATTCCGAAGGTTCGTTAATCCGAAAATAGAATATGGTGTAAAATTCTTGTCGTGACAAAATATTGTGTTTTAATTAGAATACTGTCTTATGTGCTCGTTGACACCTGTGCGCATATGTGTGACTGTGTGTATTGAGGTCAAGTACATAGAACCTTTGAAATTACTGTTTAAATACCCATCTTAACCGCTTTCACCCCCATTATCATCGCCTTATAGCCATCGTTTCTCGGTAGTCTAAAATTCATCATAAACAATTCAGGAGAGGCACGCGCACTATATGAAAAGGGGATGCCAGCATACTCAAATTCTCTTTTGACACATAAAGATATACGCGCGCGCACACACGCATTCACACACACACACACACACATGTAAACAGGCAATCACAAACACATGCGATTCCATACAAACTTTTTTCAACGACGTAGAAATTTGTAATTTCATTTGTACATGTATACTAATGATGAAAGTAGAGATATTTTCAGCTGAGATAAGGCTCGCCCAGCTGCAGATTTCAACTGGTTTCAAGTAATTTTAACTTGTTTCAACTGGTTTAAGTGGATTCAACTTGTTTTAACTAGTTTCTAATGGTCTCAACTGGTTTCAACTGTTCTTGACTAGTTTCAACTGGTTTTGACTCGTTTCAACTGGTTTCAACTTTTTTTGAACTGGTCTCAACTGGTCTCAACTGGTATGGACTAGTTTCAACTGATCTCAAGTTATTTCAGCTGGTCTCAACTGGTTTCAACTGATCTGAAGTTATTTCAACTGGTCTCAACTGGTTTCAACTGGTTTGATCTGTTCTCAACTGGTTTTAACTGGTTTCAACTGGTTTCAACTGGTCTCAACTGGTTTTAGCTGGTTTCAACTGCTTTGAACTGGTCTCAACTGGTTTTAACTGGTTCAATGGTTCTCAACTGGGTTCAACTAGTCTCAACTGGTTTTGACTGGTTTCAAGTACGTAGTTTCAACTGATCGCAAGTGGTTTCATTTGGTTTCAACTGGTTTTAAATGGTTTCATTTTGTTTGAAATATCTCAGATGGTTTTAACAGGTTTTCAACTGGTCTCTGTTTCTAACTAATTTCAACTGGTTTTACGCAGTTTTAATTTTTTTTTCAACTGGTTTCAACTGGTTTTAACTAGTTTCAAGC